>NC_081828.1:2245576-2564230 GCF_030867095.1 Alligator mississippiensis | reverse complement strand
TAGAAGACAGCAGTGGGGTCTCGGTGTGGGGTTGGACTTCTGGCTCTCTTTCTTAGCTTCAACCCTGGGGCACGTCTGTGGAGCCAGGCCCTGCAAGTAGAGAGAACACAACAGACCTTTAGCAGCTGGACACAAATCTACTTGGTCAGCTAAGAGCCAAGGAGAAGCAGCTGAGCTGTGCCATGGCTTCCCCAGAGGGATCTGAAATGGTCTGAGAAGGCCCCTTTGTTGAACAGTGTTTCCATGTCTTCTGCAAGGGGAAAGTTGCTTTGGTTTTGGAGAAGATGGCTGCAGTGGGGAAAAAGTGTCTTATAAAATTCTGCTGTTCTTCTGATCTCTGCCTTGCATCTGGGTGTTTTAATTGATTTCTCTGTGGAGTGAACGCAGGGGAGGGGAGGAGAGGATGGCGTTTGCTTGGAAAGACTTGGTGGCCAGGGGAGGAGAGCCAGGGTCCTGATGGGGCGGTGAATAGGAGCTACCGCAGCCTGCCTGCCCTTGGGCGGGGAGGCTTGGATGTGCCTAGACTGGAGCCTGGCACTGTGTTTGGTGATCTTGGATGCCAGAAACTAAAGCTAAACAAGATACTAGGGAATAAAAGTATATTGTCTGTCAGGGTTCAGATGTTTCAGTGGGGCTGTGTGAACATTGTACGAGGTTGTTTCCCTTTAAAACTCCCTGCCGTCTCTTGAAGGACACCTGCCTCCCCTGCCGCCAGACACACAAACAAGGTTGTACATGGGCGTGGTGTTTCGATTGTACGGCTCGGTGTGCTTTGCAAAGGTGGTCGAGATCTTTTATCCTCGTCTACCAGGTAGGGAAACCGAGGCACAGATCAGCTGACTGACTCCCCCATGTTCCAGCAATGGGGCAGTGGCACTAATTTAGTTTGGTTGCAGCTGCCCACAGCAAAACCCTCCTCGCTGAGTCAGTCGCACTAACAGCCTCAATCCGACTGGGACATGTTCAGAGCCCACGAGCCTCATCTTGTTCCAGACGAGGCCTGTAATTTAGCCTGCGATTCTGACACAACAGCGAGCTTTAAGCACATGCCAAAGAGGGCTGACGCTGCTCCTCTCCCTTCCTGCAGCTCCCGGGAAAGGCCTGTGCTAACGGGAACACTTCCGTGCTTGCCAGAATCATCTGTGGCAACACAACCAGCGTGTCTAATTTCAGAGTAAAAGCACTTCAGAAGGGGAGAGGATTAAAATACGGGGGGAGGAATTACCCTGCAGGAGATTAACTCAACAGATGTTCCATTATAGTTCAAAGAGTGTTGGCAAGTGGGTGCTGCAGCAGGAGCGTTTTAATCCCGAGCAGACTGTAACACGGAGACCTGTTTAGGCTGCTGGGATGCACTGGGCAACTTATTTACCTCTTCCTTCATTGGCACCATGGGCATGGGTCTGGATCTGCCCATGAGTGCAGAGGGAGCTGGGCAGCAGAAGCCAGGGTTTCGGTCCGTCTCCTCCCAGCTATTGGTACTGCCGTTCTGTTGTTACCTCTCTGGGCTTGGGAGGCTTCCGGGCTCCTTTGCCCCTTGAGAGAAAATCACTGCGTGTGAAGCAAGGCTAAACATTAAGCTAGCTCCTCGCATGTTGGAGGCAAAGCAGTATTTGATGCTCCCTACCCAAGCACATCTCTTGGACACAAAACAGGGAGTCCCCGATGGGCCAGGGTCATGCAAGCCAGCTGCGGTCTCCAGTTGTGGTCTCAGGCCACTAGTGGCCCTGAGGTTGTGATCCATGGTCCATAAATCACAGGAGGTCTGTGCATCTTTACAGCGTTGTCAATGAAACTCTTTGGTGCTAAAGCTGCAGCTGGTCCACAGGAAACTTCTGAGGGTTGGCAGCGAGTCTGTGGGGCCCGAAGGTTTGGGAACTACAGGCCTAGGACATGGTTTAAAATGCATGAGTCCAGGAAGAGCCTGGATCCTGGACAGCAATGCTGCTTATGGGCAGCTCAGAGCTAGACTCCCCCATAGAGATTTTAACCATGGTTATGGCTGATAAGGGCCTCTTAAAGTTGCCACATCAACCTGTACAGAGGAGGCCAGATTTGCAGTCCAGTAGGACGATGTGGACAGGGCCGAGGGCTTTGCTCAGCTCTGATTATTCTGAAGTTGCACCTTGGGTGGTTGGTGTTTTCTTGCTGCAGAGCCGAGAGCTGGCATTCCCTCCTTTGGCAGCAAGGACAGGCGGCTCACCTAAACGTAGGACACAAGGGCAGGTCTTGTATGAAAACCAGCTTGCAGGGTTCTCCGGGTCAGAACAAATCCGTCCACACTAATCTGGAATTGCTGGCTCAGACTGGCCAGCCCGGCGCCCAGTGCCAGTACTGGCTGGAGCCCAGACTTCTCCAAGCCAGCCTCGAGCTTTGGCAGCTGGTTGCTTGCTGCGACACCAGCATCATCACAGGTTTGAAAAGCACCTCCTTTCTCCTCCTGCTCTCTTTGGCAAGGTGGAAGGAAGAAGACCCTCTCATTCCCTACAGCTGCAAGTGATGATCAGTTGGGTCATTCCCGTGGGAAACCCCCTGGCGCACACTGGGTGAGAGCTGGGCTAAAAAAAATGTTGCTCTTGAACCTGCATTTCTGTAGGATCTAGGAAAAGGTAGCAAGAGATGGTAAAAGTCTGTCTACCGTCTCATTCACAGGCTCCTCCACTGCATCATAGCACATTGTCCCAGCTACACTGCAGCCAGACGCTGCGACGGACAGCCCGGCATGCAGAGCGTTGGCATCCAGCGCAGGTTTTTCCTGCTCCTTGGAGGTACAGGGACCTGCCCTTTGCGAGAAGCATCTTGGGACAATTCAGCCTTCTGCTGCTTCCCCTTTCCTGCACACGAGTCCTCAGAGGGCAGCAGGGGTGGCCGTGGGGGTCTCAGCAATCGTATTCTTTTATCTAGGCTTCTTTCCTATCCACTTGGCTTCAAATGAAACTGATCTGATTGAGTTCCTGTCCCTCGCTAATGAAGTATAATTAAATCCAAGGTTGGAAAGCATAAAAACTGAACGCAAGGAGGCCATCAAAGGCTTGAGCTGTGTTCAAAGGACATGCATGAATTGGCTACATGCCTGCTTTAGCACCATCAAAAGCTTTTTGCTTGGCCACATGGGGGAAATTGAGCCCAGAAGACCTCTCCATGGCTCATCCCAGGAGAGTCGCGGCACCAGAAGCTGGCTAGATGCCTGGCAGGCAGGCCCAGAGCTTGGTGGGTCACCAAGGCAGATCCCCCCCACCTCCTGCTGGTATGGTTTCTTGCACACATCAGAGCTGGGCTGCAAACAGGAGCTGGAGGCAAGCTTCCCTGCTGCCGCCTCTGGCACTTAGTCTGTGGTTACTGCTTCAGTGACGGTATCTTTTTGGAGGGCTGAGGCTCTGTGGATTTGCCTTGCTTCCAACCATCAGCACAGCTGATGTAACCAACCCGAGCTACTTGCCCCTTGTTGTTTGGCCTGGTTTCAAGGGCGGCTGGTTGCTGATGTCTGTAATTGAGGCAAACCCTTGCATAAGCCAGGACCGAGTTCAGGCGAAGGACGGGCTCTGGAGCACAAAGCACGCGGTGCATTTGTGGCACCCGTTTATTCCATCCGTGCAGCCCTCGTGTTTGCAGTGGCTGTTACCTCGGGCTCAAGTCGCATTGGGCACGATCCTCTGCAGCGGAGGATCTCTTTTTTAGGATTGGGAACATCCTCTGGAGGTCCTTGCAGCAGTGAGCCGTCACCAAAAGCTCTGGACATAGCCTCAAATTTACCTCTTGGATCCAGAGCAGGAGCCTTTTCCCCAAAGATTTAAGCCTCAGAGTCAAGTAGTTCAGCCTGCACATGTTGCTCACAAACAGTTGTTGGAAAGTTTTGTCTAGTTGGGGTGTGTAACTGCTCCACGGTAAATGCAGCCCTGGCACTGTGGGTACTTGAGGGTGGTTTTCTTTTCACTCGGGTGCTAGGAGTGGGGGATGCTGAAGCAGGAGGCCCCACAGCTCGGTACTAGTCAGGTGAAAACCACTGGTTTATCAGAGCCTCCCAGCACAGACTGGTCCCAAGCCACCAGGCTTGTTCAGTATTATCCTTTGGGCCTATGGTCAGAGATGGATAAAATCAGGATAATCATCAACCTGAAGCACAGCTGCCAAGCAGAGTTTAAAGGATGCCTCCCTGGCACATGACATACCCAGCGTATAATTACAGCCCCGCACCGGCCTGTCCTAGAGACTCCACCTGCTCAGTCCTGTCTCACTTGTGTTTCTCTCTACACCCACGCAGAGCACCTGAGAAAAGCGATGCAAATGCTTGTGCCCTGGAAACCTAGCCTGCCATTCCTCGCAGGACAGCTCTACGTGGTGACTTCCAGGCGGCTTCGAAAGGGCATCCATCAGCCCAGCAGCAATCGAGTCCCATAACCCACATCTGTCCCATACTGCGAAAGCAGAGAGGAGGCACAGAGTGGAGGCAGCTCAGCCCTACTTCATCCCAGAGTTTTCCCAAGAAGAAGCGCTTCTAACGGTCTAAGAAGAAGCACAGAGAATTATGGCTTCCCCTGGGATCAGTTAAAGCCAAGCCGAGAGTTGCGAGCACACCTGAGGCCACGGATGAGAACTGGTGCTAGAGAATCCCAGGGAGGGCTTTCCAGTCCAGCCTGACGCCAGGGCAGTGTCCTTAACCACAGCAGCCCCCCAGGCATCGCGGGACTTTGGTGGGGGAAGCAGTTCCAGCGTGTGAGCCAGCACTTGTGCTGTCCTGGAGCAAACGGACAGGTGCAGCTTAGAGCTCCTGGCTTACCGAGCTAAGCCAAGCCATCAGTGTTTTGCATACAGATGCACGGGCAGGGCAGGGGGTTATTACCTTTACTGAGCACAGTCAAAACCTCTGGCCAGTACAAGAGAGAAGCAGAGGCTCCTAGACAGCCTCCTCCTGAATGGCCAGGTAGAAAATAACTGTGCAGCCCTGTGAGGAGGGCAGCGTGCAAGGCCATACCCTTTGTCTCCCATTATAATTCTTCCTTGCTTCAAAGCAGGTGTGTCTGGGTTTTTCGGAGGCATGCTTAGGTACCTGTGTCTGCCTTGCGCACCTTGCAAGTTCTCTTATTATGCTCCACCTCACTCCTTTGCCTGTCAGTTTGCAGCAGGGAATCCTAGAAAATGAAAGTTAGAAGGGAGCTCCGGAGTCTCATCTAGTCCAACCCCCTGCTCCAAGCAGGACCAGCCCCAACTACATCATCCCAGACATGGCTTTGTCTACCCGGGGCTTAAACACCTCCAAGGATGGAGATTCCCCCACCTCTCTGGGTAAAAGCATTTGGGTTCAGCTAGGGTTGATGTTTGTAGTTTGCCTTGCTGTAAGCAAGAGGCCATTTATCCATCCCGTGTCTGGTGTGCAGCTCTGAGGACACCGGGGAGCACCTTTGACAATTGTAACTTTTATTGCAGAAAAAAATCCACTATCAACATACAGAAGAGAAAAAGTTGCACTTTGGTGTTTGCTGAGATCCCTTCCTCACCCCACCCACCCCCAGGTCTGAGGTGGGGCGGTGGGGACATCCAGGCAGTGCCCTTACTGCCGTCTCAGCCACGCCAAAGTTGTTTCCATCAGGAACGGGCTTCTGTCTGTGCCAAACAGTGGCAACACCTGCCCCCAAAGCCAGGAAACAAGTCTGCTGTTTGTAAACTGCTCCGTGCAGAAGCATCTGCCCTTGAGAGGCCGTGCATCCTGCCCAGGGCCTGCAGCACAAACTACATGCCCTCGCTCCCATTGTTACTTTTGAACATCTCGTTATCGTTAACAGACCCGCACCCAATGCCAACAGAACCAGAATGACAGCGCAGGCTCTTGTACCAGCTACTTCCAATGTCCCAGCCTGCTGCAGAGGGGGCAGCCCCCCTGCCCAGCTCATCCGCCTTGTTCCCCTGCTGTGTGGCCTAAATAATAATCACATAAGCCAAGGAGGAGACTTGGGCCTTGCTGATGGGAGAAGAGGCCCTGGAAGCATAGCACAGACACTACCATAGCTGTGGAGACAGGCAGCTGGGTGTTAGCGGGGCATGCGACTGGTGGACAGGCTCCGTCTAGCTGTCACGTGCCTAAACTCTGCTGGGAGCAGCTGGGCTGACAGTCCCACCCTTCCCCAGCTCCGCACCAAGCCCGGATGCACCAAGTTCTGGCTCTAGAGGGTCTCTGGCTGTTCCCAAGCCTGGTGCCTCTTGATTATACAGGTGCAGCAGCTCTCAGTGACGTTCAGCCCCTGCCCTGGGACCAGATGAGGGCTAGGAGGAGCTGGAGAAGAGGAGCCACGGCTCAAGCACAGCATACAGGATACCGTTTACGCTAGTGGCAGTGGAGGTGGGGGAGGCAGGACGAGCCCAACAGCTCCCAGGAAGAGGAAGGGAGAGGAGTAAGGCTCTTTTCACGAACAGGCACCGAACAGCCAAGGCAAGGACCAGGGTTACCGAAAGACTGCACAGAGGAGCTCTCAGCTATCGGGCAGGCCAGTCTCCCCCTGCCGAGAGGGTCCAGCACCACTAGTAGGCACAAACTGACCTCTGAACTCAGGCACTCAGGGAAGGGCAGCAGGGGCAGGAAACGGGCAAGGGCATCTACCCACAGCCTGCAAGGCGGGGGGCTACGTTTGTGCTGCTCCAGGGGGAAGAGCAGCAGGGCTGGAGGCACTCGGCCCCGCCAAGGAGCCACTGCTGCTGCCACAGCTCTGCGGCCATCCAGTGTGACAGTCTGGTACCCCTGCAAGCAGGCGGCACGCTTCTCCAGGTGGCACGGCGGGTGGAGGTGTTGTGCTTTGCCAGCTTCTCTGGGCTGACCGTGCTGCTAAGCCAGAATGGGAACGAGAGGTGCACGAACAGCACAAAGCAGGCGGGAGCCGACCTGCTGCCTGACTCTGGTTCCCGGTGTCGATGTGGAAACCCAGGAGCTCCTTGGGCTCGAGCCGTCTGCCCTCTGGCCCAGGGCAGCCACTGCCAGGGAGCACCGGTGAGTCCTTGCCAGAGATGGGCAGTAAAAACCTCGACACAGCCATGGGGCTAAAAACCAAACCGGAAAATGCCTCTCGGGGGAGCGCCGGGGTATTTAGGACGCAGCGAGCGGCGAGCAGAGGGCCAGGGCCAGGCAGGGGCTCCGGCCCTCAGCATAAAAACTTGAAAACCAAACATTTAAAAAGTCTAAAACCAAACCAAACTGTCTGAAAGGAACGTTTCTGTCCCTGTGCAAAAATCAGCCCGCGTCCTCCAGGGCCTGCTCCTGAGGGCACTCCAGCCTCTCCAACGCCGGGTGGAGGGTCATCTTCTGGTGGCCTAGTAGCTGTAGAGCGAGAGCGGCGTATCCTCCATCATGTCATCCTGCAAGCAAAGGAGAAGCACGCGGGGCATTGGCCGGTGTTCACCGAGGCCTGGAGGGCGATGGGTGCTGCCTCCCGGCAGGGGGAGGATACGCAGCGTTAGCTGCACTGCCATTTCCAGCACCAAGCAACTCTGCCTAGCGCCTCTTCCAGGATCGCTGCCCTCCCCTCCTGCTGTGGCCCTTGGAGAGCGGATGTAGAGGGAAGAAAAGCCAACGTAGGGAGACTCCGCTTATCCCGACAGCACCCAGCTCAGAGCGCTCCAGACCCCCAGGGCGCTTAGTCCTTTCCTGCCGAGATGGCCCCAGCCTCCCCCTGGAGGTATCTGGGCTCGAGATCCCTCTTCTCCATCCCTCCTTGCACAGGGGACCACCCCAGGCATCTTTTTTCCCCCATGGGTTAACCATTGCTTCATCCACCGTGAAATGGCAGCTGTTTCTGGGGTGGGGCATGGCAGCTGTCTATCCCGAGCCGCCCGGGAACACGGCACAGACGCTCTGGAGCCGGAGCGAGGAAGAAAGTCGAATGTGTTGGAAACTCAGAGCGGGGACCGAGGCAGGGAGGCAGGATGGAGCTGCTCGCTGGGGAGTCTGGGCGGCGTTTGCTCTACTTTGCGCACGTGATTTATTCGCCGTCCCCCGCAGCGGGGAGGGCGTCTCTAACTCGCCCCACCCAGGTGCCTCGAGGGCGGCTCCCCAGATCCCTCCCTCCACCCCGCTCTGCTGCTCACCAGGCTGGACAGGGATCAGCCGGGATCCAGCCACCCACCAGGCTCAGGGCCCGTTGCTCACCATGGGCAGGTCCTGCAGGCGCCGAAACTCCATGCGGCTGCTGTGCTGTCGGTACTTCAGGAAGCCCACCAGGCCCAGGACGCCCACCATGATGATGAAGACGGAGATGACAGCGATGACCAGGGGGTCAGCCCCCGCCACCCCCGTGACGGGCGAGCTGGGCAGCTCTGCTGGGAGAAAGCAGCGAGAGAGTGAGGCCACGGGACGGTCCACCCCGGCTGCATTCAGCATGGCCATCCCTTGACCTCCCCTCCTGCCCCGCTACCCTCTGCAGCAGAGACGAGCACGTGGGGCTCAGAGCATTTACCTTGATCCTCCTCATCCCCCACGTCTAGCACTGGCGCTTTCTCGTGCACGGGGTCCACTGCTTGCCGTGTCACAGCCGCTGGGGGTGTCCTGATGGTGGTACCGATAGCGATGACAGTGGTGGTGGTGGTGGTGGAGGCAGCTACGGAGGTGCGCGTGACGGTGCTGGAGGCAGTCGTGGCCAGCCCAGCCTCTGTGGCAGGGATGGTGGCAGGTTCTGTGTTGCTCTCTTTAGTGGCACCCTCGTGGGCTGTCCCGGGCACGGGGTCGGGTCTGCCCGTCGTGGGTCCCAAGGTGCTGAACCCCGAGGGCGGCTGGGCACGACCTTGCGTGGCTGCAGGACAAAAAGTGGCCAATTCCCCTCAAAGCAAGAGCCGGAGCCTGCCCGAACCCACAGCACCAGCCACGAGCAGGGCGGGAGGAGGAGCTGCTCTGTGGTTCCCACCACCCCAGAGAGGACCGCAATGCCATTGGCCAGGCTGTGGCAGTAAACCCCTGCCCCGTGACACCATTGGTGGTGGCGTGCTAACGGATCCCCGTCCACCCTGTGATGCCATTGGCTGGGTGGCAGCAGCGGACACCCACACTGCGATGCCATTGGCCGGGCTGTGGAAGCCTGGGGGGCGCTCAGGGCTGCAGCCTCTTTGATGGGCGTGCAGGGAGGTCCCCTTGAGCTCCACTGGGGAGGGAAACACCCACCCTCCCTCCTCCTGGGTCCGATGCCGCCCTCCCCGCGTCCAGCCGGGCAGCAACCTGGGAATCTGCCCCCAAGGCCTCTGTGCCAAAATGCTCCAGGGGGTCAAGACAGGCTGTCAGTCTCCCCCCCACCCCCCCACCCGGCAGCGGGGTCCCCACAAGCGCGCCAGAGAGGAAGTGCTTGCTGCGAGGCTGCCTGCAAACCGCTAAAGAGATGCAGCCTGGGAAAGGGAACAACTGCTCACGTGACGGTGCCCTCCAGGGAGCACAACTGCTGCTCTCGGTGGCAAAAATAGCCAGAAAGTCCTATGCGCTGAGGTGCGGAGGACAGGGCACCCAGATTCAGAGCAGCGGGGCTGGAAGGGCCCTGCAGAGCTCGCACCAAGCCCGACCCCTGCCCGAGGCAGGATCAGCCCTGCCCAAACCAGCCCAGACGCATTCAGTCTGGTCGGCTGCAACGCGCCGAAACCCCAGCTCGGGCAGGGTCGGTCCCTGCTCCCTGTGGAGGGGATTCGGGGCAGGGCACCAGCTCCCGGGCCTGCCCCTGGCGTTGGCCCAATCCTGACCGGTCAGAACGGCTAAGCTGGCAGGTGCAGGCAGGGAGATCCTGACGCGCTGCACTCCCAGCTGCAATGCGTGGAGGGATGGGGTGGCCTCCCTGCTCCCCGAGGCTGTCCAGGGATCAGCGGTTCTTGGGGGGACCCTGGCCCCAAACACAGCCCATGGGAACCCAGCAGCACACAGGACTAGGCCCTGCGTCCCCCCAGGCTGTGCCTCCGAGGGCAGACCTGCTCGCGCCCCATGCACTGGTGAATGGCGGTCTCACCTGGCGAGTCCTGGGGGGTCGAGGATGTTGGAGCCTCCGTCCTGGCGCCGAGCTGGCCGGGGGTGCCGGTGGGCTCTGCCCCTTCACGGCCCGGCTGGCTGAGCTCTGTCGCGTTGGCGGTCGGAGGAGGAGAGGGGACGTCCAAGCTGCTGTTGGCTGCCTGGCTCTCATTGCGAAGCCCCGTTGTGGCATCTGGGGCGCTGGTCGCGACAGGAGTCTGCAGCCCCTCTGCCTCGGTGGCTGCCCGCAGGCTGGGGGGCAGAGACGGCTCCTCCGGTCCAAGCGTGCGGAGGCCGGTCGTGCCGAGTTGCGTGGTGGCCGTGTCCCGGTCTCTGCCTGTCACAGGAGGGGCCGTCGCCTTCGTGCTGAAGCCCCCCGTCTCGTTGGGATGAACCGAGCTCGGCACAGTGGTGGGCAGGGCCGAGGGCGCCGTGACACTGTGCCCATCTTCTAGTCCAGAGGAGAGAGAAGGAGACGCTGAAAAAGAGGTAACATCCCTGTGACAAAGACGGGCACGTGCCACCCACCTGTGGGGCACCGAGACGGAGAGGGAAGAACAGCCTCCCACAGGCAGCCAGCAGCAGAGGGCAGGGCTTTGGGGCTTGCAGAGATGGGCAATGGGCTCAAGTTGGAGCAAGGGGAATTGAGGTTCGATATTAGGAAAAGCCGTCTCACGAGGAGGGTAGTAAGACACTGGAGGCTCCCCAGAGAGGTGGTGCAGTCTCCATCCTTGGAGGTGTTTAAGCCCCCGGTAGACAAAGCCTTGGCTGGGATGATGGAGTCGGGGCTGGTCCTGCTTTGGGCTAGATGTGACCTCCCGCGGTCCCTTCCCACCCTCCTTGCCTCTGATACACAGGCACAGGGGAAGAAGAAGGGGGGACAGTGGTGGATGCCCCAGACCCGCACTTCTGTGCGGCACCCGATGTTGTCGTCCACCACATCCCAACGGAAACGCGAGCGCTCCGCATCTGGGACCGGTAACGCATGCGCTGCACAGATACCGGCAGCTGGCCGCTATCGCGACGGAGCCATCACCGCCTGGGTTTCTTCCCCCTCGAGGCGCCCGAGAGGGCTGGAGCACGGGGCGGCTCCATGGAGCACTTGGGACTGCTGGAAAAGCCGGGTCCAGCCAAATAAAATGCACCTTAAGCGCGCAGCTCGCCGCGCCTCTGGGCCTGCACATTGCAGGCTGTGCCCGATCGGGGGCTGCAGCGAGCGCTGCTGGGACCCTGGGAAGGAGGCAGCAGGCGCATGGGTCAGCGTGAGCTCCGATTAATCCCGTGCATGTGAAACCAGGGAAGCCAGGTGGCGATTTCATCTCCATGTGTGACACTGAAGAGACCAACCCTGGGGGAAAAAAACCCCCCAAACTGGCCAACCCCAGTGCCCACACCTGAAAACAACGGCAGCCGGTGCAGAGAAGATGCCCCTAAATCACCGGAGAATACACACACCTCGTCTTGTGGCCTGGAACACAGCACTGACTGGGACCCAGGACCGCCAGGTTGTACGCTGGGCTCTGCCACTGACCTACTAGGTGACCTTGGGCACGTCACTTCACCTCTGTTGCACCATTACCTCGTATGTAAAAATGAGGATTGCAATCCCGACTTCCTTTGTAAAAGTGCTTTGGGGTCTGCGGGTGATCCTCCCATCACAGATCCTTCCTTCTCCCTAGTGCAACACACTTACGAAGCACCTCGGGAAAGTTTCCTCCTCCTCTGAGCTGTTTGCGAGTGGAACCGTAAGACAAAATGTCACTTGTTCCTGCATGGCCGGGAACCCACAAGCAGCTTCAGAAATACCACAAACAGGAGCAACCCGCCTCCTTCCAAACCCACGTCCCCTTATCTGCCCAGACAGCGCCGGGCAGACAGCGGGAAGCCCGAGGGGAAGAGCACCAAACACCCTCACGCTGCGCCTCGCGTACCGGGCGAGGTGTTCTCTGCATTCCTCGAATAACCGCCTGCAGAAACCAGGTCCCAAGAGATGCAAGTTTGTTCAGCACAGACACCGGGCAGACCCGACCCGACTAAACCTCACGCAGGAAGGGGGCCAAAGGTCCAGGCCCACCTTGGTAGCCCATGGGGGAAGGCCGCATGCATGCGATGCTGCATCTGCTGCTAGCGCTCCCGCGTTTGCAGGAGCATGGCCTTACAGGCGCCCACGTTGGCATGGCCCATCCAGAGCCACCTGGCTCCTCGACGCCAGCTGGCAGGAGGAGTGCAACGCCCCAGCTCGAAATAACACCCAGCCTTTCATATCCCCGTGGCTCAGCATCCTCCCGGGCTTGTCCCCTCGGCCTCTGCTGCTCGCAGGGCTGGGAAAGCCCTGGAGATAGCCTCAGGGAGATGCAGAAGGGGGCAACATCTAGCAGAGAGAGCTAGTGCCAGGGGCTGGGGCATGGAGGTTTATGGCCCAGCTTCCCCTCCCTGCATCCTGCGTCTCCAGCGCCACCCCCCATCAGCCTCAACACCGAGCAGGAGGCCAGTCGTCTGAGACCTCAGCCGTGCAGGCTGGGAATAAAACAAGTCCTCCCTTCGCAAACACCCGCTCGCTCCCGTCTATTTATAAGCTTGGGGATGGCAGAGCAAACAGGAAGCGGGGTAGGGCCGGGCAGGCTGGCAGCACAGCACGGTCACGTGGCACCTACGCCTCGGGAAGGTTGTGCAACTCGGGGTCGGAAGCGGCGGTGGGGAGCCGTGCATCCAGGGCCAGGGCAGGCGAGAGGACCCCAGCCTGTCTTAGGGGGAAAGCTTGCATCGCTGCAATAGGCAGCTGGGCTGCAGCACGCACCTCTTCCCAGGCCTCTTGCAACCTGGTTTCAGGGCTATTTCAATCTCAGCTGCCCTCGCAGGGGAGACTTGGCTCGCAGCCCTCCAACCTCTCGTGTCTGGGTCCTCCACAGCATCCTGCCCGTCTCACCCAGAGACGCGGGCTTCCCCAGGGTGGACAAAGATCCACTTTCAAAATCAAAAACAGCCACGTCAAACCCAGGCTTTGAAAAGCCTCGTGCAAATGAACACCGTCTCATAAGCTCCGATTTATTATCACTTGTCCATCCAGGGATTCGAGGGACGTCTGTGCGACCCTGCAAAGCAACCCGGGGGAAGTCGCACCCACCCGGAGCTGGAGCTTGCTGAAGCTCGCAGCCGCCTCTCTAGCAGGGGCAGGGAGAGCGTTTCCCTTTCGGCTTCGTGCAAAGATGAGAGACGCTCCTGCCCCTGTCCTTAGAGCCCTGCCCGGCTCTTTGGGAGTGGCAGCAGGGCCCAGCGGGTGGAAGGGGTACCCAGCACCTCCTCCAAACCCGTGCTGCTGCCCCCACAAAAGCACCTTAGCCTGGCACCTCCCAGGAAACTGCAGCTCAGTCCTTCAGCGGGGAGTCCCAAAAGCCCGCGGCATCACGTCCCGGCTGGGACGGTGCCTTGCACGCCCAAGCCATCCGCGGAGGAGGTCTCCAGCCAGGCCGGAGCGGAACTGGCAATGCACGCGCTACAGCAGCCCGAGCTGCTCGGCCAGGCGTTTCGTGGGGGACTCCGTCCCATAAGTTCATGGGAGAGGAGGCCCCGAGCCCTGGGACAGCCGTGCTTCACGGAGCAGCCTGCAAACCCCGCAAGCCTGGCAGGCACCCTCTGCCTTTCATCAGAGCCCAAGCAGCCCTTCCAAGAGATTCAGACGGGACGAGCGAGTCAACGCCCTAACGACACACGAGCCTGGCTGGGTCACAAGCGGGAGAGAGGAGCCCAGGGCAGCTTTCCCAGCCACGCCAGCCCGCGGAGCAGCAGCTGGAGAGATGAACCTGAACGATGTGGGGGAGAAGGTGGGAGGTGGTGCCCACAGATGCTCTGGAGACGTGTCCGGCTCCGAGCGCTGCACGGCACGTTCGCAAAGCAGCCAGCTCCTGCCCAAGAGCATCCTTCTCCCCCGATAAGCGGCTCGTCAGGAGCGGAGACAGAAGCCGAGATCAGATCAGACAGGCTCTGCAGACGATCAGACGGGCGGGCAGCATGGTGCCAGCCTCCGCCGAGGCTCAGGTCTCAGTAGGGAGCCGGGTTACCCCGAAGCCTCCACGCCAGCCGGTCTAACAAGGCCAAGCGTCGCCAGCCAGGAGCGGTAACACCCATGGGAGCTCAAAGCCGACACGCAGCAGCCGGGGCCACGAGACGACAGCTGGCTGGGGAGAAGTGACTGGTATTTCGTGGCCAGGTTTCTGGGCTAGAAGGACGGAGACCCAGCACCGAAAGCTGACGCAAGAGCGCGGTGCTGGAGGGGGCAGGGAGCATTGGTAGAGCAGCTGCTTTCCAGCTAGACTGTTAATCCAACATCCTTCCTACCAGGCAAGGAAAGATCCCAGGGCAGCTCTGCGGAGGAGAGGCTCCCCCAAGGCCTCACACCTCTGCTTGCTTTACACCCAGGCACCTTCTTTGGGTGGCAATAGGAGGGACAGGCTTTCTACCCAGAGCCCGTGGGTTCGTACAGCTCGTCCTCTGTTGCAATCTCCCTCGGTGCAGGAAGCCTGGTGCAGACCTGCCATCCGCGGAGCTGAAGAGGTGGAGCCGCGGGCAAGGGAAGCTTTCAAACCATTATCGTTATTCAACCCCCCGCCCCCCGTCTTGCAGGGGAGATCAGCGATTGCTTGGGCCACGGAGGCTCGGAGAACTGTCTTCGCTACTACTACAGCAGCTCCCAAGCACCAAGGCAGAACTGGCAGCGCGGGGAAGGCGCAAGGACTCTCCCAGCGCCGCACAGCACGTCGGTGGCAGAGGCAGGGACTGATCTGCCCCTGGCCCCGCTCCCCATCTCAGACAGGAGGGCATCTCTGCTCCCTGCCCCCCAGCCCTGCTCTGCAGCTGCTCCTTCCCCCTCTCAGCCCTGCCAAGCGCAGGCAGCAACCCTCTCGTGGCCCCAGCTAAAGCACACGCAGGCCTGGCCAAAGCTTTATAGCACCGCAATCCTAAAAGAAGAAAGACTAGACCCTCCTCCTCCTTAATGCGTCATGGTGGATCGGATGAAGCAGAGCAGAGCAGAGGGACTGCAGCCGGGCTGCTCACATGCTTCAACATCTGTCGTGTCCATCACCACGAAGGGCACGGTGCACGCCCTGGTCTCGGGGAGCGTCTCTTGCAGGAGAGCAGGAGGGATGTGTGTATCCCCTGGGACCAAAGCACCTCAATTCTCTGGGCTGAGCGCGAGGTGTGGCCTCAAGGGAGGTTGTAAGCGAAGGACCCCTCTATTCGGCACTGGGGAGGCCACATCTGGAGTGCTGTGTCCATGACAGAAAGGATGTGGACACATTGGAGAGAGTCCAGTGAAGGCTGGGGTCTGGGGCACATGGCTGGTGAGGGGCGGCCGAGGGAACTGGTCTTGTTTAGTGTGGAGAAGAGAAGTCGGAGGGGGATTAAATAGCAGCCTTCACCTCCCTGCAGGGGGGCTGCAAAGAGGATGGAGCTGGGCTGGTCTCAGTGGGGGCAGATGACAGGACAAGGAGCAATGGGCTCAAGCTGCAGCAAGGGAAGTTGAGGTTGGATATTAGGAGAAACTCTCTCACAAGGAGAGTAGTAAAACACTGGAACAGGCTCCCCAGAGAGGTGGTGCAGTCTCCATCCGTGGAGGTGTTTAAGCCCCGGGTAGACAAAGCCTTGTCTGGGATGCTGTAGTTGGGGCTGGTCCGGCTTGGAGCAGGAGGTTGGACTAGATGCGACTCCTGAGGTCCCTTCAACCCTCACTTTCCATGAAACGAACAGAAAATGAAGCAACGGCAAAGATTTGGGGCTTCTGATGATGATGAAGCTCCTGCAGCAGCTCTTCCGTGCCCCTCTGCGTACGAGGACTCTGGGTGTGGATGCTTTCCCCTTCACACCAAGCAGGTTTTTAGGCCACTTTGGAAGTGGATTAAGCTCAGCCGCTAGAAGGCCCTCAGTGCAGAGCCAGGGTGTCCATGCAGGAGTGAACGTGGAGCAACTGCTGCCCTTTGAAGGTCTGTCCCTGAGCAGAGAGCCTGAGGAGCAGCCCAGAGGACACTGATCTCCAAGGAAGGCGGGGGGAAGCTATGAACCAGGCAATGCTTGCTAGCTCGGGTCCAGCAAAGCTGCCACCGCTGCTTCTTCCCAGGCTCAAATTGAAGATCAAACCCTGGAGGAGTCTGGCTGCGAAGGGCAGGGCTGGGTGGGCTGCGAGCAGCAAGCAGGGGCAGGTGGAGGAGGGAGATGTTGGGATGGAGACGGTCCCCCGATGCACATGGAGAAGAGCGAGATGGGGATTCTCCAAAGCTTGGGTGGAAAAATGAGGTCTCAGGGATGGTGTCGGCCCCGGGATGGGGTGGAAGAGGGGCAGGCAGCAGCCTCAGGACCGGTCCTTCATAGGGATACAAGGGTCTATAAAACGCAGCTCATGCGAGAGCTGCAAGACTCTGCCAGCTGGAGCATGGACCGAAGGAGGATCAGGGAGCCGCAGCCGCGCCTGGGCTCGCAGAGCTGGCAAGACGACCTTCTCTTCCCTCTTTGCTGCGGCGTGGGCTGCTCCTCTCTGTCTCTGCAGCAGGAGAGCCGGGAAGGCGCTGGAGCGGAGACAAGCCAAGCTCTGTGCACTCCAGCTGCCCTGCCAGCCCCGACTGCTCATGCAGCTTTCCAAGCAGGGAAGGAAAGGAAAAAAAGAAAGCCCCCAAACACCACCAAGGTGGAGAGACGGAAAGGCAGCGTCGTGGCCCAAAATACTCTCCAGTTTTATTTTTGAGTCACCAGGCTCCTGAAGGAAGCGGGTTTCTGGCGGCAGCGAAGAAAGACGGCATTGACGGAGCCGAGGCAGGCGGGGAGCGAAGGGGCGAGCGAGAACCAAGGGCACCAGTGTCTCCTGGGGGAGCCTCCTCATCCAAGAGGTCCTCCCGCGCTTGGCGGGCTGGCACCTCCGGTAGCTCGGGCAGACGCTGCCTTGCACGGGAGGGAACAGCAGAGCAGCTCTGTCTGCACCGGGGAAGCCTCCTGCACGGGCCGGCTGCTGCCACGGCCACGAACCCTGCTCGGAGTCTCTCCGGGGTGACCACGTTCAAGGGGATTAGACACCCAAGGTCTGGCCCACCAGCCGGTGCCAGGACAACTGATAACGTGGCTGCAGTCGGGTGGAAGGCACCTTTACACCAGCGTAACTGAATCCTGTTTTACGGGAATCCATTGCACCCTTCTTTCTGTCGGGCCCCCTGCCCCCCAGGACGGCCCTGCGGAAACTCGCCTCTTCACCCGCACCTTCAGTTACGCCGGGGAAAGGTGCCGCCACCGATGTAACCACGTCCACACCCTCGTGCGGCACACGGGAGTACAAGTCTCCGCAGGTGGATGCAAGGAGGGTGCATTGGTGACCTGTTTAAAAAGTTTACAACCAGCCGCCCGGCTGCGACAGCAGCGTTTCTGAACAGGTAGCACCGAGGGAGTCACTTGGCTTCATGGCTCATCATCTGCTAGATCCCGTCTTCGCTCTTCGTCCCACACATTTAACGACCCTCTCTTCTTTTTAATGGGCTTGATGTTCCTTTTCATGCCCTTGAAGCTCTCCTTTCTTCTGCATTTCTGCTCTGTTAATTGCTCCTGGTCACAAAGCTCCTATTTCACTGCCCTGCAAACTGTTTTCAATTCACTGCAACGAAGTTATGTCCGTTTTTGCTTCCATCTTATTAAACTTAGTCATCCAGCCCCGGGCCCCTGGCTTGCAGTCGTGCTTCTGGATGATTAACTGGAGCATAACGTGTGTTGTAGTACATGCGAGGATGCACCGCACCATTTGTGCTGCACCTCCCTACTCAAAATCCTACGTCCACCCATGCAGATCTCCTGCTCAGACTGGCCTCGGCCTTGCTGGAAACCACACAGACAGGAACCAAAGTCACTTCTGAAAATGGACCTGAAGAGCTTCCCAGAAGCGTACCCTTAATTAGCCCTCACAGCAGCTCCACCCACACTGGGGATCCGGCCATTGGCTTGGCTGCAGAGAGCGTCTCGAGAGCAGCCTTACGCTTTAAATACCCCGCGAGCACAACCTGCGTCGGCTTTCAGCCCTCGGCCAGGCCGTGCTCCAGAGCCGACTCGGGGCTGCTGCTGGGGGATTTTCAGAGAGCTTCTGTGCTTGGTGCAGGGTCAGAGCTGGGAGCTTTACAGTGTTTTTTCCCCACCGATTACAGCAGCCCAGCAGAACTGGACAAAGCCCCCCTCTGCCGTAGGGTGCCCGTGCGACGCCGGCTCAGCTTGGACCACCAGTGGTGCCTTCAGTCACAAGTGCACGGTGGTCACGGAGGAAACAGAGAGACTAGGGGGTCTGCTGGTCCGCTAAGTTGGGGAACCACTGGTTCAGACTGGAGGCTTTCCCAGGGGTCACTACTCGTGGTCCCTATGACTCTTCTCCTTTCTGTCTAGCAGCCCTGCCCCTGCCAGGCCGGTCACAGCATCTGACAACACCAGCTCATGCCTCTCCGAGCCAGTTCGTGTCCAGCTGTGGCCTCGACCTGGGGGCCACAGCCTGCCTGGTGCAGCCGCTCATCCCAGTCCACCTCCTCAGCTGACCATTGAGGTAGGCACAGTGGGTCAGCACCCAAGATCTGGGCTTAGCCACCCACCCAGCCTTGCAATCAGAGCAGGCAGCTAATCCCTTACCCCTTCCTATAAAACCCCCCGATCCAGATGAGGATGCGTCGGGGCAACAAGGTTCAGTCTTGTACCCAGGCTGTCTTGCCTTTGGCCGATGCTTTTATGGATTTGTCGGGGAGCCAGCACCCTGAGTTTGGCTTCACCCGACCCTGGTTTTGATCTGCAGGATCCCTGGCCAGGCTGGTACCTTGTACTCTGCCCGACCCAACTCTGACCTGGGTCTCTGGATGGATCCGCTGGCTCCCGTACATTCAGACTCTGCACACTCCCCTCGGATCCCAGTTGCTTCTTCTGACCCTCAGACCTGGCCGCTCACAACCTGGCACGACAACTAGTCTACAAGGTGCTACCCCATTGCTAACTCGGGCTAGCACCGCTAACTACCCCTCCACGTTCGTTATGGTCTAGGTGTCTGGCCACAGCAGCCAGCCGTAGCACAGATGCTGAGCCCTCACACTTGCAATCGGAGCCAGCGGAGCTGGACTTTGGGCTCGGACAGCCTGATCGCGGTGAAAAAATAAATAAATAAAATAAAAAACAGTCAGCTCCTGGGCATCCAGAGGATGTTTTCAATCCTCCCTCTGTGCCTCGGTTCCTGCCTCTGTAAAACACAGACAGTCCCTCATCTCCCGGGGGAGTTAACGAGAGCCATTAATATTTGTTACGCGCCGCATGGCAGGGATGCGCACCATAAACGTCCCCCAAGGAAGCTAACGATGTTTTGAGCGCGCGGGTGGGCTCGCAGGCAGTAAACAAGGCCTGAGGCCACTCGCTGAACGAGGAGGAGCACAAATACCGCGCTGCTGCTCAGGCAGGGAGCACGGTCCCTTCTCCGCGTCCCGGCGGGGGGGAACAGCTCTCGATTGTCTCCGTGCATGCGCGCAGGTCCAAATACCGGCTGTAGAGACCACCTGCGAAGCCACGGGTGCTCGAGGCAATGAAGCAGTTCAGAGCAGTAGTAGGTTGTTATCCAGCCCGGGGGCCAGCAGGAAGAGGAGCTGGGATGCGTTATGGTGGGGGGGTCACAGATGACAGCAGACAGAGCGGTGACCTGGGGGTCTCCAGGCTCTGGCAGGGACTCTGCTCTAGTGGGAACAAACTCCCGCGCCCCCAAAGCACAATCCTTCCTGCTCTGTCCCCATCCCACTTCCTCTCCCCTTCCCAGTTTACCCCAACTGCTGAGGTCCTGTGTCCTGTCTCCCCTCCCTGCCACCTAACCCCTGCAAATTCGCCCCCCCCCGCTATTTAAATCAGAGGTTTCCTCCTCCGTGCACCCAGGGCTCAGCAGGGTGGGCACAGGCAGGCTCCCTGTTCCCCGTCCCAGCTCCCAACCTCGTCGCGGTCCGCAGCAGCACTTACTCGTGCCATTCGGCTTGGCCCTGGCCCACGGCGGGCCCTGAACAGCGTGGGAATTAATGCTCTGCCTCCACGCAGTCTGGCCCAGGTCTCAGGGGCGAAACGTGGGTGTCAGCTGAAGAAAGGAAAGCCGCCATCCCACGTCCAGTCTCTGCACCAGAGCACGGGGCCACCTGTCCTCAAAGCTACCTCAAAAAAGCGGGCAGAAGTATTTCCACCTGAACTGGCTGCAATTTGCCCTGACACGGCCAAAAAATCCAGCCTGCAGCTTTCACCCACCACAAGCTTTAAGCCCATGCATGCAAAGCCTGGCAAAGCTGTGCGTGACAGAAAACAGGGGCTTTTAATGGAAAAGGTCAGGCAGCCTTAGCAGCCCAGCACCACACCCTGGGCTACAGGAGACAGAGCAGCCTAGCTACGCGGCGTGGTACCCGGCTAAAACAGCAGCGTCGCGCTGCTCATCCTGGGCCCCCCGATGAACTCGCCTCGACTAGCGAAGAAACTTTTTGCCTGTGCACCTGGGGCTCCTGCCAGCACCGCCAGGTCTGTTCAGGGCGTGATTATCCACCCCGTGCTCCTAAAGCTGTGGGGTGTCAGCCTAGGAGCCTGGCCCAGGGCCAAGCAGGAAGACCGTGGTGCAGCAGGGAGCCATGTGTTTCCACATCCCAGGTGAACACCCACACTCCTGGGCTGGGCATTTTCTCTTTCACAAGCTCCTGCTCATCCTAACGCAGATGAAAGGCCTTTTGGTCATTGCGGTCACTGCCGGCTGCTGCTCTGGGCGAGCGAGGCGGACACTGTCTGCTAGACTTCGTTGCACGTTCCCCCTGAAGCAGCTGGGGCCGGCAGCCGACTACTTGGTCCTCCGCCATGCAGCAATGCCTAGACTTGGGGGGCGGGGGGTGAATCACTTCTCATTTCCTTCCCGACTTCCCCCCTATAAATCTGCGCTTGCTCCTTTGAGGCATTTACGGACAACAGGGTCAGGGCACCAGCATTTTATCCCAGTACTGGATCGGCCCTGCTGTGCTGCCCACCTACTGCACTGCGCAGCTGTTTGCATCGGTGCTTTCCAGGAAAGCCCAAGCAGCTCCAGCGTCGGGGGCAGGGACAAAGCACCCACGTGTCTTCAAAACCCACCAGGGTGGTTTCCCTGCACCGAGCCCTTGGAGGTCTGGCTCACCCCATGCCAGAGGGCTCTTAGAGCAAGCTGCAGCCAGAGAGGTGAGCTACCTGCATGCCCACGCGGCTCAGCTGCATGGTTTGGAGCGATCACGGATGACGGGTGCAGCCTGCCCAGTCCCATACTCTGCACGGGCAGGTCTCCTGCGGCGCAGAAGAGCTTTGCCGAGGTCAGACTGGAGAGCTGCCCCAGCCCGAGCGACAGCAGCAGAGGCGTAAGCTGCACATCCGCACGTGAGCGAATGGGACTTTCGAAGCCAAGCCAGCCCGGCTTCAAGTCCTGCCTGCAGAAGAAGTTACAAATATCCTGGAGTCTCCTTTCTTGTGCTACAACCACAGCAAAGGCCTGGGACACACATACACATCTGCCACTCGCCTCACAGCACCCAGACAGCTGGTGTAGAGACTTTAGGCCAACAGGGGGGCAATTATTTGCACCCACGGGCCACATATGGAGTTTTGCTGAGCTGTCACGGGCCAGGTCAGCACAACCCCCCATGCAACATCTCACTAAAACTCCCTACGTGCGATGGGACCACGAGCAGGGGCGGGCTGGGATCACGGATGGGCAGGGAGCTGCATCCAGGATCTTGGGGCAATGGGAGCGTGGCGCTGGGGCCGAGCTATGATCTGCTCCCCGTGCGCCCCTGCCCATGGCAGCCACGTCCATTGCAGGGATGTGCAGATAGTGGATTACAATCACAGCCCCAAGATCCTGGGGTCACCACTGCCCCCACGCCTGGGCCAGGTTGGACCGAGGGGCCCGCTGCAGGCCAGACAAAATCCGTCCTCAGTGGCCTGGATCCAGTCTGAGCTGTATTTTGCAAACCCCTACTTTAAGCTCTGCTGGCACCCAAGTCTAGCACGGTTATCCTGGGGCACCTGCCTAGGGAAAACGTGGGCAGCACTACGGACCAGCCGGCAGCGGATTTCAGGGCGAGACCAGGAGGAGCGAGGTGGATACGAAGCAGAAACGGAGCGTGAGCTGTGCTGTGCCTCTAGCAAGTAGCTTTTGGACTCTTCTTCTCCACAAGCTGGTTTTTGGGCAGCGACTCTCCTAGCGAGCCTGCACGGTGCTGTGCAGAACGGGCTCGGAGCCCTTCAGGTAAGTCCAGCATCAGCCTTTCACCTTCTGAATGTGGTTGACCACCACGGTAGAGACGGGGTCTCGTCGGCTGCACGGCCTCCCTGGATATTGCTAGCAACAGCAATGCTTGCGAGGTCTTGGCAGTCTAAGAAGCCCAGTGCAGGCACGGCCTGGGGGCAGGGGTCATCTGCCTTTCCATTCCTTTTAAGCCCCATTTCAGTTCAGCTGGCATCAAACCGGGATCCAGCTGATCCTACACTCCAGATGCATCTGCACACAAGACCACCCCCGTTTTGCTGCTTGCACCAAGGACCAACAACATCCAGAGCAGAGATCGCTCCAAAGACCTGCAACTTCAAAATACGTGGGCCAAAGCCCCCTTGTCTCCCCCCTCCACCCGCTCACACATCAGCATCAGGCATCTCCCAGTGCTGCAGCCACAGAAGCAGGAAAAGCTTTGGTAGATGCCTCCTCCTCGAGGGCACCGGTTCCCACGTCAGACAGCGCAGGTGACCACAGCCTGGCAGAGATGCGGGATGGTCGAGTCACATTCAGGGGAGGGATGAAACAATTAAAAGGGTTTAACGTAGGTGCAGCGAGGACTGCAGGGCAGTGCCCTTTTATCACCAGAGCTCTTCCTCTGGCAAACTGAACATCTTTGACTTCTGGGGGCTTAAAGCCATCAGGCCCCTAGAAGCAAAGCCGGACCTGAACACAAACTAGGATATTCCCCAGAGCTCAGGGGGTTTGGATGCGGGTTTCCAGGTGAGGATGCAGAAACACCAAAAACATCACACGAGAACAGACGAATGGCAAAGCCAGCCCAGCCGGCAGGGAAGCAGAAGAAAGGACTGCAACAGACTGCACCTAGCTGCAACCCTCAGGTAGGTGTTTCCGGGCTGAGCCGGTCAATCACCGATGCTTTGGAGCAGGTTATGCACAGCGTCTTTGGAGGGCGGGTGCAGAGAAAGCTGCCCCACTTTGCACTGATGTGCTGAGGGTGCATTTAGCTCCTTTCTGTACATCCATCCCTTCAGGAGTCTTTCCACCGATTCCACCCGGCTGAGGATCAGGTCCTTCGACTCCCCCCATCTCACTCCCCCCTCCGTCAGCAGGCCCGCAGAGGATGAACTTTCCTCCCTTGTTCCTATGCCCTAACTCACTGCAAACTCTAGGCGCTCTATTAGTCATGCTTAACAGACAGGTACAGGGCACCGATGCCATGATATTTAACATGTCAACACCTAGATCAGTGGTTTTCAACTTTTTTTTCCCATTTGCAGAAAAAATGCTGAATGGAGGTGCAGACCCCTTTGAAGTGTAAGCGTGGGTATCCACACGCTTCTGATTGATCACGGTCATCTTTTGCAGACCCCTTAGAGAGTCTGCGGATCCCCAGGGGTTCACAGACTACAGGTTGAAAACCACTGACCTAGATAGATCACTTGGATCAACTTGGGTGGGGGAAGTGCTTGTAATTTCTAAATTGTTTTCATCTCCCAGAAGGAAGAATATCGCCGCTACAGCTTCTGAGACCTCACTGGCACCGCGTCAGCTTTGGAGCAAGCAGTTTTGAACATTTATCATTCAAAAGCTTCATGAGCCCCTTGTAGAAGCTGCAAAAACAAATAGCCTCCAATGTTTTTCTCCCCCCCAAAACATCAAGCAGTTTAAAGTCAGTGTTAGTCAACCCCGCGGGTATCAGCTTTTCATCATCCTGCAGGCACAGGGGCTACACAGACAAGGAAGAATAGGGGCTACAGGAAGGGAAGAATAACGAATCGCTGTCTGGAGCATTGCAAAGTCTGCCAAGCCCCAGGGCTTGTCCGGCCCCAACTCCGCGCTGGTAGGCGGCGAGCGCGAGATCTCCAGAAAGTGGCATTGCAGAAGCAGGGCGTACCTTAAGCCCTTCCCTACCGCTCTGACCGTGCCTTTCTACGGGACCCTCAAAGCACATTCGTTCGGGTGAACCTGCCCCACCACGGGGATGGGAGCGACAGGGATCAGGATTCCTCCACCCCCTTGATGCAGGGTCTGCCCTTCCCACGGCCAGGCCTGGGGGAGGGCAGGCAGCACCGGATGCTGGGGCGCACTCCAATTCCTGTTACTGTTTCAATGCCTCGGACCCCTCCGGCGGGATCCCCCACTCCGCGCCCCGCTCCCTCCAGCCCTGCCCCAGCCGCTCTGCGCACCAGGTGCTGGACGGACACGCACCAGGCTGTGTTCCCGGCCCCGTCCAAGCTTCCTCCACCCAGGGCACTGCTCCTTAAACCCGCGTTAGAGCCACAACAGCCCTTCAACCCACGGTGACACCCTTGCTAGACTGGAACGGCCCCCTCCTTGGACTCACGGCACCCCTGCTGGACCAGGCGCCCCTCCTCAGCGGGGTCCGAGGGGTGCTGCAAGACCCGCCGCACCCTTGCTCGGCTCCGGGAGCCCCCGCTAGCCCGGCGCGGTACCTGCGGGCTGCGGGAGCGCGGCGCGCAGCAGGCAGCAGGCGGCGGCGGCGGCCAGGAGCAGCGCGGCGCGGGGCCCGGCCATGCTCGCCGGCCTGCGCGCGGGTTGCGTGTCCGCGGCTGCCACGTGGTTCATTCACAAACACTCCGAGCCCCGCCCGCCGCCACGCCACGCCCCGCCTCCCACGGGGGAAGGGACGGATCCTGCCCATCCGGGCTGATCTCTCCTGTCCTGCCCTGCCCTGTCCTGTCCTGTCCTGGTCTATCTTGTCCTGTCCTGTCCTGTCTCATCCTGGTCTGTCCTGTCCTATCCATCCTGGTCTGCCTTGTCCTGTCCTATCCCGTCCTGGTCTATCTTGTCCTGTCCTGCCCTGTCCCATCCTGTCTCATCCTGGTCTATCCTGTCCTATCCATCCTGGTCTATCTTGTCTGTCCTGCCCCGTCCTGTCTCATCCTGGTCTGCCTTGTCCTGTCCTATCCCGTCCTGGTCTATCTTGTCCTGTCCTGTCCTGTCCCATCCTGTCTCATCCTGGTCTGCCCTGTCCTCGTCTATCCTGCCCTGTCCCGTCCTGGTCTGTCCTGTCCTGATCTGTATTGCCCTGTTCTTGCCCTGTCCTGTCCTGTCCTAAGCCCTGTCACGCTGGGACACAGAGCGGAGGCTGGAGGCAGAGCGACAGGGTCCGAGCAGGGTTTCCCTGTTCCTCTCTCCCTGGCAGCCTCCAGCAGTGAAGGTCTGATGCAGAGCCCGTGCCCCTCCTGCCCGTGCTCAATAGTGACGATGCCCCTTTCCCCCAAGCACGCGCCCCATTCCTGGGTGAACCTGGCTATGCTCTCAGCTCCCACCGCATCTGGTGGCCACGGGTCCCATCTTTTCATACCGCGCTCGGTGAGAAACAACCTGCCCAGTGTCCACTTTTAAGCTGGCAGCCTGCTCGTTTCCTGCTGTGATCCCCCGTTCTTGCTGGGTGGGAGATGAATAATAAATCCCTACTGACTTTCTCTTTGCCATTTAGTATTTTGTAAACCCTTCTCCTCTGCCCCCTCTCTTTTCTAAACAGAATAGTCCAGGCCTCACTACTCTCTTCTCATAGGGAAGCTCCTTCATATCACAAATCATCCTTGCTGCCCTTCTCTGGACCTCTCCTGTCCTGATCTGTCCTCTCCTGTTTTGTCCATCTACTCACAGCACTTTCACCACAGGGCCAGCTCTTCCCATTGAAGTGATGAAATAGATGCCCAGGTTTCCCCAAAGGGCGCTGCTGGTCTGGTGGATGTCAAGTTTTGGGGTTTTTTGGTTTGTTTTTTTGATCGATGAGGCCGTGAGTGGATGCTGCTGTCTGCTGAGCAGCCAAGAGCAATGGTTGCACATGGGTCCCCGTGTCGGTCTGAAATGTCAGAACCCCAATCCATTCTTATTCATAGATTCATAGATGTTAGGGTCAGAAGGGACCTCAATAGACCATCGAGTCCAACCCCCTGCATAGGCAGGAAAGAGTGCTGGGTCTAGATGACCCCAGCTAGATACTCGTCTAACCTCCTCTTGAAGACCCCCAGGGTAGGGGAGAGCACCACCTCCCTTGGGAGCCCGTTCCAGACCTTGGCCACTCGAACTGTGAAGAAGTTCTTCCTAATGTCCAGTCTAAATCTGCTCTCTGCTAGCTTGTGGCCATTGTTTCTTGTAACCCCCGGGGGCGCCTTGGTGAATAAATCCTCACCAATTCCCTTCTGTGCCCCCGTGATGAACTTATAGGCAGCCACTAGGTCGCCTCTCAACCTTCTCTTGCGGAGGCTGAAAAGGTCCAGTTTCTCTAGTCTCTCCTTGTAGGGCTTGGTCTGCAGGCCCTTGACCATACGAGTGGCCCTTCTCTGGACCCTCTCCAGGTTATCCGCATCCCTCTTGAAGTGTGGCGCCCAGAATTGCACGCAGTACTCCAACTGAGGTCTGACCAGCGCCCGATAGAGGGGAAGTATCACCTCCCTGGACCTATTCGTCATGCATCTGCTGATGCACGATAAAGTGCCATTGGCTTTTCTGATGGCTTCGTCACACTGCCGGCTCATGTTCATCTTGGAGTCCACTAGGACTCCAAGATCCCTTTCCACCTCTGTGCCACCCAGCAGGCCATTCCCTAGGCTGTAGGTGTGCTGGACATTTTTCCTCCTGAGGTGCAGCACTTTGCATTTCTCCTTGTTGAACTGCATCCTGTTGTTTTCTGCCCACTTGTCCAACCTGTCCAGGTCTGCCTGCAGCTGTTCCCTGCCCTCCAGCGTGTCCACTTCTCCCCATAGCTTTGTGTCATCTGCAAACTTGGACAGAGTACATTTGACTCCCTCGTCCAAGTCGCTGATGAAGACATTAAAGAGTATCGGTCCAAGGACCGAACCCTGCGGGACCCCACTGCCCACACCCTTCCAGGTCGAGACCGACCCATCCACCACGACTCTCTGGGTGCGACCCTCTAGCCAATTCGCCACCCACCGGACTGTGTAGTCATCCAAGTCACAGCCTCTTAACTTGTTCACCAGTATGGGGTGGGATACCGTATCGAAGGCCTTCCTGAAGTCCAGGTATACGACATCCACCCCTCCTCCTGTGTCCAGGCGTTTCGTAACCTGGTCTTAAAAAGAAACTAGATTGGTCAGGCACGATCTGCCTGCTACAAACCCATGCTGGTTTCCCCTCAGCATAACTTGCCCTGCCGGGCTCTCGCAAATGTGAGCCTTGATAATTTTTTCGAAGACTTTGCCAAGGATGGAGGTGAGACTGACTGGCCTATAGTTGCCCGGGTCCTCCTTCCTCCCCTTCTTGAAAATGGGGACCACGTTGGCCCTTTTCCAGTCCTCCGGGGCCTGGCCCGTGTGCCACGAGTGTTCAAATATTCCCGCCAGTGGCTCTGCAATGATGTTGGCCAGTGCCTTCAGCACCCTCGGATGGAGCTCATCCGGGCCTGCCGACTTAAACGCATTCAGTTCCTCCAAGTGACTCTGCACCATCTCAGGGTCTACGCATGGCAGTTCTAGTCATGAAGAAAACGTATCAGATGCCCTCTGATGCAGGACAGCCTGAAGACCCAAGAGGGATGAATTTGTCTACTGGGGTTAACCCTGGAGCCTAGTGGTGGCAGTAGAAAGGGCAGTGGTTTTAACTTGATGGTCTTAACTTCATGTCTGAGTGCTTCAAGAGGATGGCAGACAGAGTGTGGGACTGTGAATGGAGTCTAATAAGTACTCCAGTATCGTCTTCCCTTAGTCAGCCGTCTGATCTCAACGCAGCACAGACAGGGCCAAAACAAGAAAAGCTGAGAATAAATTCCCCCCGTGTGGTTTTGCTTCCTGTACTCAGTTGGGAAATACCAATAGCTATTTTTTCCCTCCTCTGGTTACAAATGGGATTGAAGAGGCCATGGCTGTTTGGGTTTAATCACAGCAGAAATGATTATAGCCTGTTCTCAAAGCAACCTCTGTATCATCGCAGGTCAGCGCAGCCTTTGTTTGGCAGCTGCCTGCTGGTTCAGAGCCATGGTTTTGGCTCCCATCCCCAGAGCAGTCACTGGATTTTTTTCTTCCTCTGTGAATTTCTCTGGGTTTTATTTTTATCATTCTTATTTAGAACATGATAAAATGTCAGCACAAGCTCAGGGAGAGATTTGGCAGGGTAATAACATCATTTTCCCCAAGGTGGGTGGCTCTCTGGGGCAGAGACCATGTGTTTATACACCGCTTTGTAAAAAGGGGTCCAGGCCATTAGTGCCAATAGTCACTGTTTAGCACTCCAATATGTTGGCAGCTGTGTGCATCCACCACTGCCCTCTGCTTGATGAAGTCAGCATCACTCAAGAGTTTATATATAGTCCCGTGTTGCCAACAGGTGAAGGAGATCCTCTTATAGGCACTATAAGTGCTCGTATAATAGCACCTGAGTTGCCACCATAATGATGTGGTTGTGATGCAGTAAGTGGAAAGGCATTTAAGAGAAATTCAAGGGCACTTTTCCCAGGAAGGAGTTGCGTGTGACCTTGGCTCTTCCACTTCGCAGACGCTGCTCACCCATGTACTGAAAGCTTGCGTGCTTGTAACTCGACCTCTCACTTCTAGGGAGATGGACACTCTCTCGGGAGATGCTACAAATGTCACTGCTGGCCTACGGACAGAGAGAGGCTTTCGGTTGCCAGGGTTACTTGTCCTCTGCTTTAATTAAGCCGTGATATATGGACAGGAAATTTTTAACAGACAGAGGCATACTGCTGCCCATCCCTAGAGATGGGTAGTAAATAACCTGAATATTCTCAGCAGATGAGCCCCTCTACAGGTCACAGCTAGAGTTCAGTAATCCGGCACACTATTAATTACTATTATTAATAATAAATTAACCAGCGCCCTCAGAGTGCTTGTTTCTGCAAAACAAAGAAGAGATGGCTGTAAGAACACAGAAGGCTGCAGCAGTGAGGTCACACAATCGTTACAATTAAACTCATTGCTCTTCCCCTAGAGAAAAAAGGGAAAAAAAGCTTTTGAGTTTATGACTGGCGTAGGGGTATATGGATGGAGAATATTACCATTAAATGCATTAAATTAGCAGAAGATAACAAGGGACTCAGAAGCTAGAATGAACCTAGCAAAGGTTTGCAGCCCATCTAGCAGGAAGTTTTCAACTTTATGCTTTCAGGTGTGTAAACCAATAAGAAAAACCAAGCTGAAAATATCCATTGAGATCCACAAGCCTTTCTGATTAAAGCTGCACACGTGATAAGCGCTGCATTGATTCCTGCCAATGTTATGTTTGCTTCTCAATGTGCTTTAGCTTCTCTCCGGTTGTTTCTGCCTGAGAACCACTGCAGAGACTGGATCAGAGATTATAATAATAATTAGGTAATTTTATAAGGAAACAGATGATAGAAAACAAAGGAGCAGGAAATAAGGAAGAGAGAGGGAGAGGCTGAGGGGGAGAGAAAGATTTTCCATCTTGAAAAGAGCAGAGATTGCAGCTAGGGGAAAGACACGTCTGTGCAATGGCGTGGCCCTGGCCTCTACAGGGTGGATTCAACCTGGCTCAGCTGTGTGTCCTGAGCCCTGTACTGCTAACATTAATACTGCGTTACCACTTCTCTACCTTCCCAGCAGTCTGTGCAGAGCATCTCTCATGGACCTGGAGTGCTATTTCCATTGCTGTCGTGAAATCCCGGCCATGCACTGTGAAATCCTAGGGGGGCACATCTTTGCTGCAATACAGCACACAGGACAGCTATTCGGACACAATAAGGATGGGGGATGTTGTGAGGGAAAAAGCTCAGCAGAGGAGGCTTGATGAGAGGGGTGGGGAGAGGGAAAGCCTGTGACGCCAGGGAAAAGGGCAACTGTGCTAAGCATGAGATTGGCATTTAGTAGACTTGGCCCTATACCCAGCTCTGTTGGATGTCCTTGGGAAAGTCACTTAATCTACTTGTGCCTTGGTTTCCCTATGGGCACAGAGGAGTCAGTGCTACTGATCTTCGTGCAGCACTTTGTCCTCTACAGATGGACATTGTGGTATAAGGCCTGTGTGTTGTTATTCCCAGGCTTGGGCAGTGTGTGTTGCCCATCTCTCCTTCCTTCAGCCTTGCAGACTCAGGTGAATGCAGGGGATACCCTTCAGCCTTGTGCATCTTCAGCAAAATGAGTAGCTCCGTGCTGAGGCCAGGATGGTCGGTGACAGCTCAGATTTGTCTTCCATCAGGCATGCACCACAATGTGGCATCTGAACCGTGCACACCTCCAAACCCCGCAAGGAGGTGGATGGACTCAGGGACTGGTCTCCAGTGGTAGTGCGTTATATAAACCCTGTGCAAGGGGGAGGGGGTCTATTACCAGGGGAAACTCTGCTGGAAGCTGAATAGCAAACCAGAAGAGACAGCCCGGGTGATTGTTTCTTTCCCAAGGTCAGTGCATACGACAAGCACATTTTTATAAAAGGCAAATTAAAACCCAAGAGGCCAGGAGTGAAAAAGCACTTGTCAAAGAGAGGCAGCTGCCTCGGGGTGACTTGCAGGCACAGTTTGCTCTGCAGCTCCCTGTGATGTTACAGCCCCTCCGTCATTGCCTCCTGTGTTCAGAGAGATGCCATTCATCTATCTTTAATAACAGTGACACAGGCTGGAAGCGCGTCTTCCCCCCCGCCCTGCATATCTGCCTCCGTCATCTTTCCTCCAAGGACTCTTCATGGCTTCATAAGGAAGAAAGGGGAAAAGTAGTTAAATAAAAGAGATCAGGCAGAAACACCCCAGAGCTGGAGAGTTATCCTTGGGGAGGGATTACCAGCAATGCAGCTCAGATGACTCAGAGAAATGACACTGGGCTAAGTTGCTGGCAGGTTTGAATCTAGGTGTGTGTAGGGGAAAGGGTTTGGGAATTAGTCACTGGAGAAGGGGAGCTGGGAAGAGGATGAGCAGGGAGACAAGATGAGAAACCGGTGCTTCTCTGCAGTGCCAACTCCTAGCCATTTTCCAGGTAGGATTCAGCAAATTGCTAGAGGTCTCTTGGGAGACATCCTGGGGTCATCAGAAGTATTGCTGGATAACTGACCCAGGATGTTTGTGCCTGAAAGCTTGCAACGAAGATTTTTTTTCCAGTGATTTGAGTTGGTCTAATAAAAGATATCAGATTTACCCAAAAAGCATTGTCCGCCTCTGTCCTTAGACCAAAGCAGCTACAACCTATACCCAGCGCTAAGAAGACAGAGGCTCCTTAATGCAGGTGTTTTGTCTCTGGGAGCCCCAAGAGGTCACCAGGAACCTTGGAAGTCACCACATCTATCAACGTCATCACTACGCTGGCAGCACTGCTGCACCGGGCATGCAAACAGCAGCTGGCAAGCAGTTGGGTGTTGTTTGAATCAGTTACTGCTGGGCCTGGGCACACACCCAACCTATACCAAGTGGCACCTCTCCCAAACTGCTGTTGTCCTAAGGAATCTCAGCTTTCAGTTAAGCAAAGCCAGTTAAGCCTCTTGCTAATAGCGTTGCACAGAACATGGACAGAGTGTCAAGGAGGCAGAGATGAGTCTCTGTAGAGAACCAGGAACTGTTGTAGGAGGGGCAAGAAAGGCCCCATTCATTCAGAGAGGTGTGGTGAGAATGGCCCCATTCATCTCACAGAGGTGCGAACTCAGCCGAGCAGCAAAGATAGCTTTCAAGCCAAGGCTGCAACTGCTTCATTCCTCAGGTGAGACAAGCAGCAGCAGATCTTGGGCACCGATCAGCAACCTCTACGCACCTGGACCTCTCACTTCGGTGCCAGAGACAGATGGCATTTGGCAGGTACCAGCAAGTCTTGGCAGTCGAGGATAATCATCTTCCATGGTTGTCTTATCTGTGGGTCCAAAGGTGGCTGATGGGATTGACAGGCTCTGTTGCAACTCGGACACCTGCTTCCATGCAGGGTGGGTGGCTCCGGATTCTTGATACAGTCCGCGACACACCGTTTCTGCTGAAACCAGCCGGTCCCTTTGGCAGGTACCTTCCTCCATTCAAAACCCCTGGGCATATTCAGGCCCTGCAGAGGAGAACGGGGGCTCCGGCAGGCCAATACATCTCAGACTGCTGCACGGAGACGGGCTGAGCCCGTGTACCACCCACTGTGATTCTCTCCGCAGGTCATTTTGATGATGAAGCACCCCCTCCCATGAAAAGGGTGAGCATCAGCTGCAGGCACAAAATCTTCTCACCATACCTTGAGTTCTGGACAGGATCCCAATGGAGCCTGGGCTTCGTATATGTGCTGAGGGCCATGGCACCAACCCTCTCTGCAGCAGAAGACAGGCTCTGCCCTCTGTCCATACTGCAGCACAGAGCTCAGCACAGGCTAACTCCCTGAGTATTCACCCAGCCCTTGGCTGCGTTTTTTTGCAGCTTGCATTGAATTTGGTGCTGCCATGGCTACATTACTACCAGTTCCCAAGCTAGCTAATTGAAACGTAGCATGGATAGATCTGTGCTACACTGCAGTGACAGCAGTGCTTGCAGGGTAGACATGCCCTGAGTCTGTAAGAGAACAGATGGGAATGACAAACAGGCTGGCCCCCACAAAGGAATAACAAGATAAAAGCTGTGTTCTCTGCATAACAGCTGCCTCCCTGTCACGTCCATCTGCCCCTGAGTTTCTAACACAGGGTTTCCTTACAGTCCCACAGATCTCTAGCTAGTTTAACAGGAGTGTAATTAAACACGAGCAGACCAACAACCTCTGGAAAGTCCAGTGTAGACAGGACACACTGCCTTTCACATGCGCGAAGCCAGGTGAGTGACAACTTGCCTTGCATGTATTAGAGCAATCGCTGCTTTGCCTCGGCTAGACATTTCAAACATATTGGCTAACACATATTACCCACTGTGTTCTGCCATCACACCTTCACATCCTAATCCAGACCAGGCACACAGACAAAAGGGCTCTGACTGCCATGCTTAGAAACATGTCACCACCAAGGTAACTAGGCAGAGAAAGAGGCAAGGCAGGCTCCAGTGCTTGGCTTCATTGTTTGAAAGCAAAGTGGGAATTCTTTATCAGCAGATAAAGCTCCACTGCCAAACCCATCTGGGATACATAGGAGGGGACAGGAAATGGGAAGAACATCCTCGAGGGGAGCCCACCAAGAAGTCTTTTGAAAATCTTGCGTTTGATGTGCTGCAGAAGCCCTGGAGGATTCGCTCCTCAAGCTGCTCTATTTCATTTCCACAGGAACAAAAGCCAGTGAAGAGACATCAGATGGACCAAATTCTCCCTAGTGGCACTGATATACACCCAGCACAATTCCAATGCCTTCAATTCAATTCTTCCAGATTTACACTCACAATGTTTTAAAAAGAAAATATCCCCCTGGTGTCCATTGCCCAGGCAGTTATTCCAAAAATACATCTCTCAGAAACATTGGTTTTCATATATTCTTGCAAAATAATTAGCAACTTAGCAAGTTTGTGGCACTTGGTTAGTTGCTAGTAGTATAGGACCAATACATCCAGCTGCACAGATCCATCCAGCTGAAAGCAGCTGTAATACACACTTCTCCCATGCTTCCTTATGGATGTCATTCTGCAAGGTGCTCTGTCCTGAGACCCCCATCCAGGGCATACAGGACATGTGTGCTTCACTTTAAGCACAGATTGAATGTAGAGAATGTTAAGAATCATGAACCAAAAATGACAGCCATAAGGGAAAGACAGAGTGCCTGAGCAAGGGACTAACATATGGGGGTGAGGAGGAGAGTGCAGCTAGGTTACAGAAACTAAACCCTTTCCTGGATCAGAGAGCATAGCATCTTTTGTACAAAGATCACCACCCATCACATAGCCAACCTGGGCTCATTGTCTCCTTGCACTCCCCTGTCTGTCTGTATTCCTCTATAACCTCTTGTTTTATACTTAGCTGGTGAGCTCTCTTTGTCCCAAGTTTGCGTAGTGTCTGGCCTGCCCCACGATCAGTATTTCAAGGTGTTATGATTACACATAAGAGAGATACATGAAACAATCCCTTAGCCAAGTAGGTTTGTGACAGTTCCCTCTGTGTTTAGGGTGTCATGCTGGTGCTAAGATGCCAACCTTACTAGGCTAGAAGGGAATATTGCAATCATTTTGCCTGACTTCTGGGACAGCACAGGCCAGAGAACTTCACCCAGAGATTCTGGCCAAGCTAAAGCAGATTTTTTTAGAAAAAGACCCCTCCCCAGCATGATTTACAACCTTCAAGTGATGGAAAACCCACTACACCCTTTGGGTAGATGCCCCAGTAGATAATTCCCTTGCTGTTTAAATGTGTGTTCCTTATTTTCCATTTCCAGCTCTTGGAGCTTGATTTGCCTTTGCCTGTTAGATAAAAAGATCCCACTCTTAAGAGATACCTTCTTCCCCTGGAGATACTTAAAGGTTGTGATCAAATCACCTCTGAAATCACCACTGGTAACTTTTTTCATCAGTGCATTTTCCAAACCTTGGACTATTCTTGCAGCTCTTTTTCTGAACCCTTTTCCAGTTTGTCATATAAAGCCTCCTTTATATGCGGGCACCCAGACTGGACACAGGATTGAAGTAATGGTTTCAATCATGCTGCATACAGTCATCCAAACACCTTTCTCCTCCCTTTCCATGTTCTCCTCATTAACACTGGTGTTCAGAGCCCTCTCCAGGACGTGGGCATTCACAGAGATGGTTTTCTTCGGTAAAGAAGGAACATCTTTCTATTCTGCAGTCCCAGGAGCATTTCCCATGCTCTGCAGAAGGGACTTCCCCTCTTACCTCCTATCACCTGAGCTCTTTTTAAATCAAATTTTGATTACTGTGGGGTGAATTCACGTTTGGCTTTTTGCAAGGCCCGTGACAATTGAATAGACCGAGCAGCCTCTCCAGAGACGGGAGTTGTACCAAAAGCAGAAAGAAGTCAACCACAAGCCACAGAACAGTTTTTTTTGAGCATTTGATCATTAAGCAAGACAGCTCAACCAACGGCTGTGTGAAGGGGGTGTGGGGGTGATACCCAGGGTGTGCAGAGCTTCCTGTAGTGGTATTTTCAGGATGCATGACCCTTGCCTTTCTTCATGAATGCCAGACAAAGATCCTTACTAATAAAGTTGACCTTTGTGGATCTCTTTCTCCGTTCACTTTCTATCCACCATTAATTTTCCTCCTTCAGGAAACAATTAGAAGTTTTTTAAGCCACTTGCCTTTTTGCAGGTTTGTGAGTCAGTGCTACAAGCATTGTTTATTTTTGTGAGTGAGGGAAGTGGCAAGTAGGAAGCAATCGGCTTTGGTTTCAGGCAGGGCTTTTGCTGCTTCTGCATGCGCCCATGAGATCATCAGCAAAACTTTGGTTCTTCTTATTCCCAAACACAGGCCGCTTGCTCTTGAGAAATAACAGTAGCTATACTTATAACAACGTCCCAATTTATAAGCCATCCCACGCATATGGATTGTCCCTCTGCATAATTATAAGCATGAAGCTGCCTGTGATGAGTGTATGAGAGGTAGCTAGAGACGTGAAGAGTGCTTTTCTACACAGTAGGTAATCCCCAAGAGAGCTTTGTCATACTAGATTATACTGGCATATGGCAGTAGGGAATTTCCAGACCTTTGGTTTGCTTTAAATGCCAGCACCTGAAAGCTGTCAACAAGCCCACTCATGGGGAAAGAGAGAGAGAGCCATTATGTGTGCTGAAATGCAGGACCTGGGTGATGTTTTTGAGGGACTGAAGGGGGAAAAGATGATATTTTTGCTTCAGTTCGGTGATTCTGTCCTAAACCAAACAGAGGGAGAGAAGTGTAGGCCACGAGGTGTCACCCTGGAGTTGGTTCGTCAAAGCAGCAGCTGGTACAAATGGAATAAAGGGAATACCTGAAAAGCTGGAAAATACTGGAGTTAATTTCACTGAGCATAAAACAACAGCAAGCATGTGATTCTAAAGGGATCCTTCACATGCCAAATATTTGGGATCTGCTGAACACATATAAAAACATTGGGATGTTTAAGAGTTTACTTTGCGTAATCTTTTAAAATTAGATTAAGGTGGAGATGCCTGAACAAACTTCCCTCTGAATTTGTAACACTGAAAATGTAGCTTTTAAATATTTTTAAAGGAATTTAAGTCTGGTGGGAAGTGCCATCCCAGAGCCAAGGTTGTCAGGTGTCCAGGAGCTGGCAGGCTGCTTTGGAGGCAGCTCCCACTTCGAGCACCAGCAAACAAAAGTAGCTGACAGATCTGAATAGGTTTATTTGCTTTCCTTGGCACAGATCAATTAGGTTATGATGAATAAGAGGGAGGAAGTAAACTGCCTGAAACCGTGGGGAACAAGAACTGGAGGAAGGAATAGACCGGAATGAGGAACCCCAGGTATGGGTAGGACTCTCATGGAAAAAGTAGTACATGCACAAGTACAATGCTATTTCATACACATGGGAGAGCCCAGTTACAGGTGCAGAAACCAAATTAATTCTAGCATGTCTTAACTTCGGAATCCAATTATGTTAGGGTGAATGGGGGCCAATCTTATGAGTTTGACAACGTGCCAATGAGATTTTAAAGCTAGAATCTAAGAGGCTGGATTTGCCAGCTGAGTAAGATTATAGTCAATATTGGAATTGGATCAAATTAAAACATCTTTTTTAATTAATCCAAGTGAGTACTCACTTGTGCTAGATTTTTTTTTCAGGTCAGCTCTCACTCTGGGAAGTATTTCTTAGGGAGGGCACTTGGTTATTCTTAACCAAGCAACAGATTATATAATTGCCAAGAGCTGTGTAAGTATATAGCCAGCTGCTCACTGATCAGATGCAGACTAAACAAGTATTCTAGACATGGACAGGACACAGACTACAGGTCCATAATTACCTGTATGCAATTAACACAGACCACTGCTGTACCCTGACATCTGTAGGGGGGAATAATATATACCTATATATGCTTCTGGTTTGTAGCTGATGGCTTATGGACTTCCCTTTAGTTGCCAGAAATAATATTTTTAGAAAGGTGACAGGTCAGTGGATCAAGGAACATTTGGAAATATTTTTGTTCTCTCTGCCTTTGATTTGCCTATCAGCCACACTCGCTATTTATACATTAGAAGCAATTAACTGAAGTCCGGGACAGATCTATCCCTATTAAAATGTAATGGAATAACATTTGATGAGACGCTGCCTTGGAGACGTCATTCAAAAAAGGGAAGAGAAGATTAAAAGGTTTTTGCATTATTTTTTTCCTTTGAGCCAGGTGTGGGTATTTATTTATAACAGTTTGGTTTCCAGATGAGACTCTCAAATAAGCGTATGGGCATTTATTATTTAAATCAGACCCACTACAAGGCTTTAAGAATCACAATTCCCCATCTCTCTCTTAGCAAAAGGTGAAACATTGGCCCAGAATAATTCAACAAAAGGCAAGGAGGACAGGAGCAGGGGTGAGCTGCCTTTCACTGCACCTCCACAGCACAAATGGGAAAAGATTGTATTGTGGAAGATTTTCCTAGACCCTATACTGCTCTGAGATTGTTTTCCTTTCATGCTCAAGATTTGCATGTGCCATCTGGCAAATGTACGCTTGCTATCTAGATACTCCTTCACTGGAAGCTTTCAAAAAGAGGTCGGATACGCACTAGTAAGGAAAGATTTTGGAGTAGCACTCCTGCATTTGCACTGGGCCTTAAACCAGATGACCCACGTGCTCCCTTCCAACTCTATGCCTGTATGGTTAAAACTTCTTCTATCAGGTATGTCACTGATCCCAGAATGCTGGAATTATTACACCTTCTTCAGGGAATTAATCATATTTACCCTTTGGGTCTCTTTTTTTCTCTGCTTTCCATCATTAGAAATGCTCGTGTTTGAGCACTAGGTGTCAGCCTCGTTTCATACTAATGGACATCTGCGCTTTTCTCCAATCATGGAGCCACACTGACAACTTGCCAGGAGCCCACAGGTTAGCCAGAATCCTGATGAAGAAGTTGTGTTACATGGATGAGGCTGCAGGTATCCCTAGATTTCATGTGGAGCAGCAGCTCCGGCAGGCAGAGCACGGAAACATGGCAGGATCCAACACACTGTCCTGCGTGACTCTGCCTCCCCTTTTGCTACTGCTCTGTGGGGTCGTAGCAGCTTGCCCCCTTCTTGTAACTAACTATGCGAGCCCTGTGATCCTGGGGGTCTTGCTACAGATCCCAAGCAAAGTTGGATAGACACCAGCTGTAGAGTTGTTACACCTTTTCAAGCACTAACTTTATAGCTGGTCGGCTCTTGTTATAGCTAGGTAATCATTTTTATCCCACGATAATGACTTTGCACATGGAGCTGGTCAAAATTCACTGCGTGTTTAACCAGTTCATTGTATAAAGTTTAACCAGTTAATTGCATGATATATGTAATGAGTAGCAGGGGCCTGGGAGCTGGATAATCCAGCTCAGTCTCCCCGATGGCAGGGGGGATCTGGTGGTGTGCATTGGTGCACGTGCACCGCACTTTGAACCCTGATACAAGTTCAAATTCAAGCTGGATAGAAGCCAGTCATATATAGAGTTGTTACACCTTTTCAAGCACCCATTTTATAGCTGGTTGGCTCTTTTTATAGCAGGACGGTCATTTTTGTGATGTGATGATTACTTTGCACAGGTGGCTAGACTAAAATGATTGTGCAATTCACCAATTAATTGTGCGATAATTACTTTTTATGTGCGACTGGTCTTACATTGCACAGGCTGCCAGTCTAAATGTAGCGCATGATTCACCAGTTCATTGTATGATAATTACTTTGTACATATGAACGGTCTTAGCGTGCATGGGTGGTCAGTCCATATTGTGCAATTCACCAGTTAATGGTGTGATTATTACTTTGTACATGTGAGCAGTTTTACTTTGCATAGGTGGCTGGTCTAATTTCCTTGCGTGATTCACCAGTTAATTATGTGACGATTACTTTGTACGCGCAACCAGGTTGACTTTGCACGGGTGGCCCGTCTAAATTGATTGGACAATTCACCCGTTCATTGCGTGATCGCTACTTTGTACATCTGAACGGTCTTACTTGGCATGGGTGGCTGGTCTATATCGCGTGATTCACCGGTTAATTGTATGATAATTGCCGGGTACACGTGACTAGTCTTACTTTGCACGGCCGGCCCGTCTAAATTCATTGCACGATTCACTAGTTAACGATGTGATGATTACCTCGTAGGTGTGAACGGTCTTACTTTGCACGGCCGGCCGGTCTAAACGACTTGCGCGATTCGCCCGTTTCAGTCCATTCTAGATGCAGCTTTAGACGCCCGTCGCTCCCCAAGTTCGAAACCACCTGCCACCGTTTCCAGTCAGCTCGTCATCCTCTCCCACATCCCTTCCACGCTCTTCATTCCCCAGGTGTTAACGACTTTCTCTTCCTTTTAACGGGCTTGACATCCCTTATAACGGTCCCCCCGTCGAGCGCCCCTTTATTTCTGCTGCGTTGGCTGCTCCTGGTCACCGAGCTCCTATTTCACAGTCCCGCACGTGGCTTCTCACTCGTGCCAATGAGATTATATTTGTTTTTGCTTCCATCTTCGACTGAATCCGCGCCGCCCTAGGTCTCTGTGGTGTCAGGAAAACTTCTGGTGTATTTTGAATGGGAGAAAAATGCGTGTGGAGGGTCCCGGCTGGGCTGGCGAGGCGCTGAGGGAGGAGCAGGCGCTACAGCACGCTGCCTCGCGGCTGTGAGAGGCCAGGGGTGCAGGCCATGCCATGGCACGGGCCTCTGGGACCCGCCTCTGGCCCCTGAGGCAGGGCAACGCGATGCATGCTGGGACCTGCCCCCCCACTGAGCAGCCTGCCCAGCTGACAGCCTCGCACCCCCGCCTCTTGTCAACATTTCCTAATTGGCTCGCTGTCCTATCCATCCGCACAGGACTGCCTTCTGATAGGCTAGCTTCTTATTTATATCCCGCCCCTTGCAGCTGGCCAATGGAGTCGAGGCGCCCCTAGTAACCTCCTCCCTCTTTTCCCAGCCCTACTGTTGCTACGGAGCTGGGGGGCGGTGCCTGAGTGCGGTTGGCTTAGCTAGCCGTCCATTGACAGTCCCGATAGCCAATCCGGAGGCGCCGCTGACTCAGGGAGGCTTGAAAGTGGCGCCGCGTGCGTCGCCCTTTGGCATAGGCTGGTTTGACACGCCCATCACCCCTCCCTCGGTGCCCATTGGCGAAGAGGGCGGGGCGGGGGTGGGGCCGCGTCTTGTCCGGGCTGAAGGAGCCGAGCCCCGGGACCCCGAGCTGCTCCGAGTCCCGGGCCTGGCGGGGCGCCGCCATGACAGCCCGCCGCGCCTGTCGCAGGTACGGGGGAGGTGGGGTGCGGCCAGCTCGGCGCGGGGGGCTGCTGGGGGTGGTTGGAAGCGGGCTGGGGGGGCTCAGGGGGGCTACCTGGGGGCTCGGGGCAGGTTGCAGCCTGGGGGGCTCTATCTGGGGGCTAATGGGGGGTATCTGGGGGCAATGGGGGGCTATCTGGGGGCTCAGGGCAGGATGGGGGGTGCTACTGGTGGCTTAGGGGGGGCTACTTGGGTGCTGGGGGGGGCTCAGGGCAGGCTGTGGCCTGGGGGGGGCTTTCTGGGGGCTCAGGGGGGCTGCCTGGGGGTTGGGGAGCTCAGGGGGGGCTACTTGGGGCCTGGAGGGGGTTACCTGGGGGCTCCCTGGGGGCTTTGGTGGGGGGGTCTGGAGGGGGATACTTGGGGGGGGGGGGGGGGGGCTCTGCGGGGTGGTGGGGCCGGGGGCGGTTGGTGGCTGAGCGGGCCGGGCCGTGCGTCGCGTTCCACGGGCAGTGCTGACATGTCCGTGAACGAGCCGCAAACCGCTTCTGTTTTCAGTCTTTCCTCCTTTTCCCCCCCGCCCCCGCCCCTTTTTTGCTTGAAAGCGCGTGTCGCGGCACGCTCGTCCTGCTCGGTTACCCCAGGACGCGGCTGTGCCCCGTCGGGCAGCCCGCGGCGCGGCACGGCGTGGCTCCGGCCCCTGGGGCAGCAGCCTGCTTGCAGTAACTTTTTCGCGGCTGTGTGTGAAACACGATTAGCATGAATGCAAATGCCGTCTTTTCCAGCACTTTGGTGGGGCGGGGACGGCACACGTGCTGGTCGGGCTGTGCGTTGTTTTTAATATAAAGCGGTTGTTGTGCCAGCTGTTGATCTGCTTTTCCTTTCTGGAGGGGGAGCGGTTGGCTGGAGCTGGGGTAAGAATCGGGTGGTTTTCCTTCTGTAGTGTCGGTGTGTCCACGGAAAGACCAAGCTGTCAGAAATGAGACATGTACAGCGTAGCTTGCCTGTAACTTGGGCGTATCCTCAGGTCTGTGCTTGCCTACTTTTATATTTGTGATTCTTCGTGTAAACGGTTTCACAGCTCTTGGTGGAAAGTGTCCCGGGTTTAAAGGTAGGTGCTCTTCCACGCAGCTTGGAACAAAAAGAGAGCAGCAGATCGTTATCATCCACTTGTTTCTTGTCGGCTGTCCAGAACCTTGCACGCGTGCGTGCGGATACATGAGAAACGTGCTTACATTCCCTTGCAAAACTGTGTGATGTAAGATACGTGACCTTTCAAAGGGAAAAATAGTCAGTATTTGTGTAGAGCATTGACAGTGTAAACGATTATGTAAACTGACCTCTGCTCAGACTTTCATTCTCCAGTCTTGAAACCTTAATGCACCGAAAAAGAGGAACTATCGAGTTGCACATGTAATAATATCTCTCCTGATCAGTCACTTGCATCTCTCCCGTTGCCCCCAGCTGCTGTTTGTAGCCAAGCCTTCTTGTGTTGTCTTATTTAGATTGTAGATGTCTTGTCCTGTCTTATGGATCTGTTGGTTTTAATTGCGCACCAGTGGCACTGCATGTGTATCGTTATATATTCGTACTGTTGCCATAACTGGTTGCTGTGCAGAGCTACAGTGGTCTTCATCGCCATGAAGCTCCCATCTAATGCTTGTGCCTTTTGAAAGTGCAGAGCACTTCCTTCTGGCTGCATTATGAATAATGCAGACTGTGTTTTATAGTTTAACACATGGCTCATGTTGGAATAAAACAAAAAAGCGGCAGAAAAGTCAGTAACTTTTTTATGGTGTCTTCTTTTGTTTCCTGCAGCCAAAGTGTTTGATCTTGTAATTGAAAACTGCACGTAGAAAAAGAAAAGTAAGAATGACACTTTGCTGTGGAAGTGTGTAACCTAGGGCAAGCAATACCTTTGGGCAGAGGGCTGCTTACTGAGTTTCGGCAAGCCATTGAGGGCTGCATGACAGGCAGCCCAGGGCAGATTAATATTAATTTTCTAAATTTTTAGGGGCCCCGAGGGCTGGATAGAAAGGCCTGGTGGGCTGCATTTTTGCCCAGCCCTGGTGTAACCTAACAAGCCACAAGAATGTGCTTGGTTTTTTTGGGGGGGGGGATTTTTTTTTTTTGTGCATCTCTGCTTTTTTGTCTCTTTCTAAGCACTTCCTTTATTCTGTGTTGCTGGGGTAGATTTTCATTGCTCTCTGACTTTTTTGCCTTGGCACAGGGTCCGTCAAAGGGTTGAAATTTGCTTCTGTTGCATGGGGAGAATCCTGACGATGTTGTGGGGAGCAATAGAAGGTCTCTCTCCCTGATAATCCAAGTTGAAAATGTTGTGAGGGGATCCCCGTTGGCACCTGGGGCAGGAGTGAGCTGTCCTGACCTGTGCCAGCATGAGACCCCCTCCCCTCAGCGCCTGTGCTAAGCACCAGTGCAGGGGTGAACTGAAGCTATCGTGTCTTCAGGATAACTTAAGTGTCTCCTCATGGGGAAAGTACAGCGCGTTTAAATCATCCATCTGAGGTGTCGGTATTGTGCATGTTGTCACTCTAGAGCAGCTCATTGTCCTTTGCTTGGTTGTGGAGCAGAGTTAAATTCCTGCCCATGCTACAACTTGGCACTGTTACAGCCCGGGTAGAGGACAAACAAGCTACTACCAGATCCCTCCGTAGGCTTGTTTTTGCATTATTGTAAATGGGCCCTAGACCTCATTGGCAGGACATAAACCTAAGGATATCAAGACTATTGTTTGCAGTTCCTAAAGGTGTACCAGGCCCTAAAAATACTTGCACGTCTGCTATAGGGCAGAGACCTATAACCCTGGGCTCTGTTCAGAGGGTTAATGACTGCTCCCTTTTATCAAATTCACACTGGGCTTTGCTCGCCAATTTTAAACGTGTTGTTTGCTTCGGCTCGGCTTCTTGTGAAGGCTTGTTCACATGGTAAAAACTATCGCAGAGTTTAGCAAACTGACAGTCCCTGGCTGGGAGCAGCGGGGGTAATATAGGTCACTTCTGAGGAACGTTGGCTCTGTGTGTGGGAAGCTTGCGCTGTGATAGCACTGGCTAAAGCCAGGAAGCGTTTTCCTTGTAGAAGTTCACCGAGAAACATATATTTAACTTACAGTTCAACTTTCACATTTACATAAAATAAAAATACAAAGCGAGACGAGTTTGCATTTTATTGTAACTCTGCACCTTAAGTTCATCAGGACTGAAGGTTAATCTGTGAGGGTAATGATAACATTTGTGGAGAATAGCACTTCAGGGTTCTTGTAATGCTTTGAAAAAACTACTTGTTCTTGGGCTCATGGAAGGGAGTGAGGTGATTATTGCCCTCATGTTTTTTGGAGGGGTGGGGGCAAGCAGAGACTGAAGAGCAGGCTGTAAACAGATGTTGCCAAATGAAGTGGATCAGCTGTGCCAGGATGCATCCTGGCAGAGCTGATTTGCTTCACTGGTGAAACGAGCATTGCCTGTTGTCTTGCAAGATTGGTTTGCTTGCCGGTCCCTGCAAGGGAGTTCCTGGGCCATGCAGAATTGGGCCTCTAAAGGCTTGGGAGCACCTGCCTTGGGTGCTTGGGGAGTGTGGGTAGTTCTAGGCTGCCCCCCCCACCTCAAAAAACAGATGTCCACCACAAAATAGCAGCACAAATTAATATTACCTTTTATTGTTGCCACGCACTTGGGCGTTTGTGGCCTGATGAAGGGCAGGAACATCTGTTTGCTCTTATTTTATGCCACTATAAACTTTTTTTTTTATGGAGGTACAAAGGCAACATCTGTTTGCAGCATAAGTTACTTGGTGAAAAGCTGCATCAAGCCAATGGTCGTGCCAGGATCAGAATGCTTGAGTCTGTCTTCCAGCTTCACGGTGAGGCCACAGGATTAGGCAGCTTATGTGGATCCAGGGTCTGGGGACAGCCTGTGGAAATTCACTGATGGCAACAGAGGAGCGTTCTGTGTTAGCAATATCCAATCTACTGAACACTGAGTTCTGAAACCAGCCTGATTAAATGTGCTTTTTTTTAATATGTGGCCTGTTAATGTGGAAAATCCTTTGGTCTACACTGGGAATGAGATGCTGCAAAAGGTTAGTTCTGAGAGCTGAAGCACAATTATCCTTGGAGAAGTCTCCATTGCAGAACAAAATCTTTTTTCATTTAAAAATTGGTTGCATTATCTGGTCACACAAACAGGTAGCAGATAGCAGACAAGAGGGGAAATCCTAATAAGACTGTATTTGCCTGGTTTGGGAATTTACTCAGTCAACATGTTGCAATACAATGTAAAACACTCGGCGTAGACAGGCTGACAGTATGTTAAGCACGTCAGCCCTTCTCTGTGAGTGTGCAACTAAGCTGATGTAAATTCCCAGCATAGTGGAGTACAGTGTTTATCTCCCATCAAAACTAGTGGAAGCAGCTGGATTGGACTGCTATAGAGGTTAAATTCGCGTCTCGGTTTCCTAGTCTAGACTAGAGACAGTCCTGACTTTGGGGAAGCTGGGGGAATTGGTTAAGTGACATGCCTGCACCTGGGTGATGGTGACTTTTGGGAGGAGAATACCAGAGTTCTTGGTTCTGGGCTCTTGACTTGTTCAGTTTGGTCTGGTTTTTACCTCTCCAACATTTTGGAGATCTCAGAATGGATCCTGTGCTTCTCAGGTGGCAGTATTCTTTTGACGCTTTTGGGATGTGCATGATTTTTAACCTCATTGTACAGCTTTGACTTAGACTTTTTATATTAACATTGCTATCTGCCATCTAACCATCTCTGTTACGGTAACACTGGGGATTCAAGCTAGATCAGAAGCTATAAGTGGAGGACAATTGGGAAAGAGTCCAGTGCAGAGCAACACAAATGATTAGGTGCCTGAGAAGCAGGATGTGTAAAGAAAGGCTGGATGAGCTCAGGTTATTTCGTCTGGAGAAGAGAAGACTGAGGGGGGATTTGATCACCATCTTTGGATACCTGAAGGGCCATGTCAGAGGATGGAGATGAGTTTTTCTTTGTGGCTGCAGGGGACAGGAAAAGGAGCAATGGCCTTAAGTTTCAGCAGGGGAAACTTTAGGTTGGAGATGAGGATGAACTTTCTGACTCGGGGTGGTCAAGCATTGGAACAGGCAGCTAGGGAAATTGTGGGATCTCCACCGCTGGATGTTTTCAAGAGCAGGTTGGACAGACAATTGCCTGGGGTGGGTTAGGGATGCTCCTGCCTTGAGCAGGGGGCTGGGCTAGGTGACTTGATGAGGTCCCTTCCTGCCCTATTTTCCTCTGATTAACCATCCTGTGGTGATCTTGAATGTTTGGTGGATGTTGGCATCTCACTTTTTTGGGAACAGCGTACACCTGGATGACTTTGTTGCTTTCCAGGCTGTGTGTTTGAGGATGAGCGTTTCTGTGTATACAAACAAACAAACAGAAAAGAGGAAATGTTGCTGCTGCCAGGTAGCTACAGGGAAAGTTAAGGCAGTTTTCATTTGAAGATTGTGACTTTAATTTTTTCTCGTGTGCTAAGACTTGTCTCTCTCATAGCAGGAAAGTTCCTGAGCCAGTTCTTTAGTTTAGTGGAAGACATTGTCCTGCGTCCCCAAAAGAAACAGTGCTAAGATTGGGAGGCCTGAAAGTTGGTGTCTCCCCTTCTTTAATATCTCGTTGGGAGGAGTATAAAATCTGAGCATGGGATAATCTCTCTTGGCCTCAGAGAAGTACCTCAGATGTGTCATTATGAGCTTTTTCATTATTAGCTGTTTTCAAAACCAGTGCTTATCTGCAAATGAGACCACAAGTAAAATAACTACAAACAAATCCCACCACCTCTTATATCTGTCCGATAGTGGGCTCATGCAATGGAAGAAAATGTCTTGATTAGAAATCAAATTCAGTCCAGGCTTCCAAGAGATTTTGAATTGAGAAACTTTAAATACTTTTAAAAAATGTACCTGGACAGTGTTTGTCTGAGCAAAGTAAGAAGTGATTAGGTAAAAGCAAAGCAGGGAGTATTTTGGGGAAAATATCACTGCAGCAGTTTTTGTTCCTGTAAGAGACTGTTGATTTACCCTGACAGCGGGGTAAAAACATCCAAGAAAAGGTCTGAAAGCCAATGTATGGAAAACACTTTTTGAACATTCCTTATTTTTTAATTGGCTGTTGAGCATAATTTAAGAATCTTCAAAGCTGAACCTTAATATTAAAAAAAAAAAAATTCTGGTTTTGCAACAGGATCATCTTGGAATCTGTGCAGTGCTCTTTAATTTACTACTTTGTACAGTTAATTAAAGTACCCCAGACTGACTTGACAGTCAATTAAACCCCAGTTGATTTCATTGAGGATGTGATCATTAATGTAATTGGCCAAAATGACAGGAGGCCCATTTGGAATGCTGCCCACTAGAAATTTTCCTCTTTCTAATCCGACGTGCAATCCTGGTCAGAAAACCAGACGGATGGAGTTCCTATACCAGCAGTTTCTAGGGGAGATATATATTCTACGTTATAACAGCCTGGAAATGAGACTAGCTTTAACTGGCTTGGATGAAGGAATGGGTAACTTGGGAATCCAGATGGTAAAACCTTCTGGGTTTTATGTTCTGCATTAAGCTCTTTGAATCTACCTATTATTATTATTATTATTATTATTATTATTATTATTATTATTATTTATTTATTTTTTTACTGTGGGACTTCAGGTCTCTGTAAGATCTCCATGTGATTTCAATTGCAAAAGACGGTATGTCTTTGTCTCTCTCTCCTCCCCCCCCCCCCCCCCCCCCCCGCCCCCCTTTTACCTCCTTGCTTGATCTAACATGGTTTATCTGACTTGGTGTTCCTTAGTTTAATGGATGGAGATGTTATCTTCCTGTATTATACATATTTTTTTGCATGTAAAATACAGCTTGTTTCACCTAAGGACACCAACTCTGACCCTGAAGACTCCCTGAAGGGAGTCTTTTTGCCTGTGTGATGAGTCACTGAAGTTAATTGGTCTTTCTCTTGAGGTTGATGGCTTTGCTTCATCTGGAGTCTTCATTACTCTGTAGAATAGTTTTTCCACCAAATGGTTTGCAGTGTAATCTGTGTTTGGAGAGCGCTTAGCAGATTGTGGGTGCTACTGTGTTTAACATAATAGATTATTCCCTTCTGCAAGTGTTTTTTCTTTCCTTGGAGATCTCTAAAGATGTCTGTCTGCATGGGAAGCGCAGGTAAATTGCTGGCACCACAGCTTCCCTCTTGCACCTTTTCAACCTTGAGCATTTTCTTCATCTCTCTTTCCAGTGCCTCTATAAATAAGTGGCAGTGTTGCACCAAGGTCTCCGAATCCCTGAGAATTGCTATTTGTTTTAAACCCTCCTTAATAATTTTCCGGAGCATTATCTTTATGGCTAAAGAGACTGTCTGCTAAAGAGCAATGCCAAGTAGTGTTTCTTTGCCACCCATCCTGCTTCCATAGCGCTTTTAGACCCTGATAGCTTGCAGAGCGAGAACGTGACATAAGAAACTGGATCTCTTGCTCCTGCATGGCAGCGGGCCACCGCATAACGTTCAGTGTGTACGGTGCCACTGTCTGAAGACTCTGGACATCTATGTGGCAAACTTAAGCAGAGTAAAAGCATTTTGTAGGAATACCATAATGGGCGGCGCATGGGGAGGAGGAGATTTAATACTAGCATCTGCTGGGGGTGGCTCATGTTTTTCTCGTTTCTTGTTAAGGACATTACTCATGCAGCCAGGTAACTGGCGATATGTTTCACACGTGCAACATCTCTTCTATCTGGAGAAAGTTAACCTGAAAATTATTCTGTACTGCCCAGTAAAGGTCACTGTTGAACAGAGAAGGGGAGTGTCTGTTTTCGCAGCGTTTTGGCATTGAAATGGCATGTCTTAAAAGATGCATTGCATACAAAACCTACTTATAAACAGTATTGCTGTGTGTCTGAAGGACAGCTGGTGAGCCTCTATTTTCTGATACGCTTCTTTAAAAATGTGTGTATATCTTAAATCTTTGCTAATGATGATTTCAGGTTTAAAATTCCTACATTTGTGTAAACAGAAGTAGAACTGCTTGGTCTCATTACCAACTTGTCTACTTCAGTATATGTCAAAACTTTTTTCTTTTGTCTTGGACACATTTTCTTTCCTTCTCTTTTACCCTTAAAATGCTGGTCAGTCTGTGTGACGGAGTTATTTTATTCAGATTTACCGAGGATTCATGGCTATAAGTGAGCAATTAAATAGGAAAAGATGAATGACTTAGTGAGTCTAAGGTTAAATTAAAAAAAAAAAAATAGGTTACCTGTCAAGTCCACCAGTGCAGCCCTGGTTTGATAGGCTCCAGAGTCATCCTGGTTATTCCAGTATCCTCTCTTTTATATATAAAAAAAAATCTAGACCTACTGCTGTTCTTTCTCTCCCCCTTTTTTTTTTTACTTGACAAATATAACTTATTTCCTGTGTTTTAGCTGAGTCGAAAACAATGTAGGTTTTAAAAAAGCAAAACACTCACTCTGGCACTTTACCTTGAGAGCATTTTTCCCCCCCCTATGCAGCAGCATCACTCACGTAAGCTTGGGGCTAAACCATCAGCCGGTGTTAACTAGCTCTGGTAAGTGCAATGGAGCTAGGACTGACTATACCAGGTGAAGAGTTGGTCCTGAAGTTCTCGTGTAAGGAAGGGTGTAGGTGCTGCCACTATTAACGTCAGCGACAGTAGATTCTCCTTTAACTGAACTGGAAGTTGGTTTGGTTTTAGGTTCAGGAAACAGCTAGTCCATCCTCAGGATGGCGCCTCTCATGCTGGCAGTGGACTTTTATGAGCTGTTTATTAAATATTACTGATGTTGACTAAAGCAAAAAATATTCCCTCCCCCGTTTGGTTTACAGACTAATAAATATTAGTGGTTTTATTTCATGCACTGAAGAATGTCTTATGAAGAAAACAAAATCCCTTCTGTAAGGGAACTTTTTTTCTTATCAAATTTTTGGGCCCAAAGTACTAAGTCTGTCTCCTTAATATCTGGAAGTACAAGGCATTCTTAGATGGAGAATGCTCTTTAGACTGTCCTGTTCATCTCTGTGACGAGATGAAACTATTCCCTGATGCTGTATACGCTTATTTGCTGATTTGTGTTGCCAAAATAGAGCAAAAAATTGGAAGGTAAACTGATGCGAATTGAGTTGAGCTCCTCCGCTACGTTTATGATAATGGTAGCTAATCGGTCATGTCTGATTTCTTTTTTTTTTTTTCTTTCTTTTTGTTTAGCATCCAGCAAAGACGGAAGAAAAACGAATCCAGCACCTAAGATGTGAGAGATCCTTTCCTTCACATAAGGAAAACTTCTTCTGTACAAAATGGATCGAAGTAAACGGAACTCAATCGCGGGATTTCCACCACGCTTGGAGCGCGTTGAGGATTTTGATGGGGGTGGCGGAGGTGATGGGACTGTGTCCCAGATGGGGAGAGTTTGCACCTCTTCGTACAGAGCCCTGATAAGTGCCTTTTCCAGACTTACGCGTCTTGATGACTTCACCTGCGAGAAAATAGGCTCTGGTTTCTTCTCTGAGGTGTTCAAGGTGGGTGGCTAATCTTTCATGGTGCTAGTGCAGAGAATGTGTTTGAGGCTCTGAACAAGGACTCTCTCTGTAGTCCTTTGCAGTCCTTGTGCATGCTTTGCTTGGGGTGACCGACTGATGGGAACCTTGGCAAGTGGCATAAATGTTCTTTTACCCATCTCTGCTTATTTATAAAATTGTGGGTCACTTATTTTAGGGAAGCTGCAGAGGAGCTGGGGGGAACCAGGGAAACTTTGGGCTTGGCTGCTACTTTCTCATGCATATTTAATGTGTGTGTATGTAATTTATTAAATATAGATGCCTTGTATGAGAGAACTCCCAGTTTGGATGACTTCCATTTGGCTTGATAATCAGCCTCGCAGGACTGCACTTGTTTCTGTAGTACAGGTTGTTGATTATCTTTGCCTACTAACAGGAGAAGCAGACGTGTCGGGATTTCAGCATGTGGCTGTCGTCTCTGAAACAACGTGTCTTATGGCACGGCACAGCACATCTGTAACCACTGGTTCTCTTCTGCTTCTTTTTGTTCTCTTTACTTCCTCCGTTCACTCGCTCAGTTTTTCAGTACAATAAATCTTTGATTCTTTGAGCAGATCCGGCGTTGTCAGTGACCTGCTTCTCCTCGGTATTTGGAAAATCAATAAAAGCCATAAAACCAAAATTGAGATTATGCAATCCTGTGTCTGTCAGGCGTGTTCCTGCTGTGCTGAGGTTTCTAGAAGATTTATAGTTCTTTGGATTTTTGCTTGTTTTTATTAGGCCATGAAAAATATTTAAGCTCTTTTAAATAATCTGTCTCCTACCTCCATGGCACAAATTAAAATGGTCTGACTTGGGTCTTTTCAGGTGTTAGTTAAATAGTTTTTTTGGTCTCAGATTATGGCTTTGGATAAAATCAAAATTGCATTTTGTATTTCTGTGACCTGAGATTTTTTTTTCTTTTTTTTTTTTTTTTTTTTTCCAGCATTTTCATCTGTGACGCTACATTTCTGGTAGTCTTATACCATGTGATATTTAATGTTAACTCCCCCTTGCCTAAAGCTGCAGATAAGTTCATAAATTACAACTTAAAATGTATATAATAAAACAAGATTTAACTTTATGCCACTCTGGCCGAACAGAAGTATTTAATACTTTGTATGTAACAATATGGGTTTTGGATTAAGATGAAAAGAATTGCATTAAATAAACTCTTGGTAACTATACCTGTGAAGTTTAACGTCACTTGATAAGATTATCACGGGGCAAGTGGTGTAGGTCATTGTACGTCTGGAGGGTTCGAGTGGCTTGTTTGTTGTTTAAATCGATATTACTTGTGTACTAGCAGTAGATCTGAGTGCTTGTGCTTCCATTTTTGTTTTTAGATCTTTCCAAAGTAATTGAAATCATTGTAATGCACAGTACAGTACAGTAGTTAAACTGCTATACTTTTACATACAGTAGTAGATCACACACAACAGTAATAGCTTAGAAAATATGTAAAAAAACCCTCAAAACTAACAGGAATATAGAAGATTATCCATGAGGTTTACTGCTAGACAGGTCAACCTTATTTCAATATTTGAACAACTGGAGGAAAAAAAAAAAAAGGCATAGAGCTTGGTATTAATTTTTGTTTGGTTGTTGTTGTTGTGTTTTGTTTGTTTGTGTTTTTTTTTTTTTTTTTAAACCTTAGTATCTGAATTGGATTCCTGAGTGGTTATATACCTTGTTATGTCTTGATGCTTCCCAGAAGATGGAACTTGCGGTCTAATCAGGCACGGAGTAGACAAGAGCTGGACATATTTCCAGGTATCCAGAGAAGGGACTGATGTCCTAGCAGTATTGAGGGCGATTACCATTGCTTAACTGCAGTTGGGACTCTAGAAATTATTGCAGTTTGGCCATATCCATGCTGCACAAACAGGTTTTTTAGGTTAACTAGCTGGCTTTCCTCTGTTCAATATTAGCAGATGTTGTGGGAGAGGATCCTTGAGGAGAAGGCGGATGCTTGCTCCCTGGGATGGGTAGAGTTGGGAATTGGGGAAGGGTGGGGGGAAATAATATGGTTGAATATTGGGGAAACAAAGCTGTTCTCTCTGAATCCTTCCCTTAAGAGTGAGGGTTGGGTAGAGCAGAAATGAATTGCTAGTATATGTGATAGCTGATATGTTGCCTAAGGCTTCAGGATGAGATGCTCTTATCCTTGGAGAGCACTCAGTTTAGCGTGGTAGAAGATGTTTACTTCCATGTTCTGCTTAGGGGCCTTTTTTAACTGGGAGAAATCGATGGTATTTGTCTCAGGATGTCAGCTGCAAGTCTGGGGGGGAAAAAAAAAATGATTGTCCTCTTCCTTACAGGCTTGGGTTTTTTCATCTTTTACATACAGCCTGAGAAACGTTGTCTTTTCCTCGGGTAGAATTGCTGTCGGTTATATTCATCTCCCTGTGTAGCTCACCTGGGTCTCTTATGCACTAAGCCTGTGGTAGTGTGGATAGAAAAAGTAATCTGTCTGGGACCTGTTCCTCTAGAAGCAACAGCTCTATCTACAGAGGGGCAAAGCATGCCCACATGGTGAAGTCATATTCAAGTTTTTTGTTTTGTTTTTTTTTTTTCCCCTCCCTGCTGTCACTGAAGCTAAGGTTTTATTTCATCCTTCTGGAGGAAAGGGGTGGGACGTGTTTCACGGCATGAATCCAGATGCAGCTTGTGTTCATTTGGGCAAGTTTTGTGCCCTGTGGTGATGTCAGTGTGGCCACCTAAGCAACTAATCCAAGTGCACTAACGATCAGATTTCATGCTGAGTGCCTTGATGTACTTCCAGCAAGGAGAGAGCCTCATGGTTCAGTGCAGTTCAAGTACAGTCTGGTCTGCAGCCTCCCAGCGGAGGGATCAACATCAAGTCAAATCCAAGAGCATCTTAGAGGTGATTTTTAAGCAACTTACTGAGTACAGAAAATCAACTTTTTCCGTTAGTGAAATGATATAAAATAAGAGTGGGAATAATCACTCTAAGTATGTAGTAAACACCAGACTAAGTAGATTTTGCACTGTAACATAACATAGCCCTATTTTGAAGGCTATGTTTTATGGCTATATAACTGACTCATTCTTTTTGTTTAATTTTAGTGATTATCACCAGAAACACTTCTCAGTGTAGTCTTTCACAGTGGGTGTAAATTGGTTGCATTTGAATTGGAGGTTGCAATACATATGAGTATAGAAAAAAAAATACTAGTTTTGCAAATACAAAATTGCAGGAGAAAACATGCATGTCCTAATGAGCCATTCTTGGTGAGTTTTAATATCAGTGGTTTTGTAGGCCACAGTAAGCTTAAAATGCACTATTCAATTCTTGTTTTAAATGCTTTCTATGAAAACTGCAGCTGAAAATTTGAAGTGTGTGGTTTTTTTTGTTTTTTGTTTTTTTTTTGTTTAAAGCTTATAGCATAATGTCAGTGAGGAGTTACTTATGTACAGATGGTTCTCTGGGTTTACCTCCACATGTAGTATTAATCTAGAATTTCATTAGCCACCCATGTAGCAATTTAAGTGTCCTTAAACATTAAGCCTAATATTTTTCTCAGCTGTTAAACTATAATGGATGCAGCTGGCTAATTGGCTTCAGGCTTAGGCTCCACAGGCCTTTGCAAATGATGGAGGACTCTCTTTTTTTCAAATGGTGCTAAGCATGAAGAATTTTTTTATTAATAAAACTTTAAAAGTTCAAGCTAAGAAACAAATATATTGCAAGACCTGTAGGTACTGATAGAGCTGCCATTAACGTGGGAGAGATGCGTGTCATGCACTGAAACTAAATAGTGCATTATGAAACATGCTGTTCGTTATAGAATATGCGTTGTACAGTCTGAAGTATGAGAGCCGTTAATTTCTCTTCTGTTCAGATCTGATAATTACCAATAAAATTACAAGTATATTTAAATACTTGCTCAAAATTTCTTGCTAGAAATTTTTTCTGCCAAAATCTTTTTATTGGCTTTATTCAAGGCTTTACGTATTCTACATTGAGCCTGTATTCTGTGACAGACTGGGTGTTCTGTTGCAAGTTTTTGGGTGACCTTTTTTAAAGTTTTGGTTTGGGATTTTCTTACTTCTTGACTACAATATGAGTAGTGTAGCCAGCCCAGAATCCTTTGTGGTGCTTATTCTCGTATTCATTTTATTTAATTTCCACCAAGCTCTGTCTTTCCCGTCCCTGTGAATTCTCAGTTTCCAGAGTACTGCAGACATGCTTTGACAACATTAACAGAATTGTAAACTTTGGATGATGAAGGGATCAGTGGAGTTTGGTGGCATTCAGGAAAAGTGAGAGGGTGCCTAGGGTTGTGGGATAAACACATTAAGTGTCCTTGTAGAAAGGTGTAATAGGTAATGATGGTACTTTATTGTATTGCTACCAGCTTTTCTGTCTCCTTAGATGAGAACTTCCACCTCTCTCTGGTGACGGAGAGAAGTAATTGGAAGCTGGCACACTCAAGTTAAGTTAATTCTGTAGTGGGGATACTTCATTAGTAATGTTTGAGTTGGAGTGGGCCACTGAGGCCACCTGTCCCTCCAGTTTCCCCCATACAAGTCCTTGATTCAGAACAGGAGGTGTTTGGGCAGCCGGGCCTGGCCTAACCCTACACTTTGCTGTTCCCTCAGACTTGCTCTTCTACTTCGCGCTCTTTGCATGATTTTTTTTTCGGTTTCTTGACCCAGGTCACTTCTAGACCTTCTCGCTTTCTGACTCGATTTGTCTTTGGAGTCCATTCACACATCCTAACTCAGCCACACATGTCCTGGCATGACAGCCCACTGTGTGACAGGCGTGCATGTCAGAGGTGCCAAAAGGTGGAATTTGTGCATTGGCATGTCTTTATTTTCCAAAACCCTCAGTTTGTGGGTTGTCCCTTTTTATCTTTTTGCCCCCTTTTTGCAAGGAAAAAATATCCCATGTGATCATTTGGAATGGCATGGGCATCTTGGAGTGTTTTCATTGCCCAGCTCTTGTCTTGTTCAGTGATGTGCGAATCAGTGGCCTGTGAAACTGCTAAGGGACTGGAAATGTGTACAGTGGAAGTATGAGGAGGGAGGAAGGACAGGGCTATCTGGATGTTGTAACTAGGTAAACAACCATGTACTCAAAGGTGGAGGTTAGTGCCATGATAAGTATCTCACTGTGGGAACTTGAAGTTTTGTTTTTTGTTTTTTTTTTAAGCATCTAAATTTAGGCTCAGAAATGTGTAGGTTGACTCTGCTTAAAAATGCTGAGCAACCGGCTGGGAGGTACCTAATTATATACCCGTGAGCTTAAAGCTAGGCTTCTATTTTTATTATTTTTGCATGTGTTGACTTTTTAATGTTTGTGAAGTGCTTGGAAGATGTGTGATAACTATTTAAGGTGAACGACGGAGGCAGTCGATGTATGATGTATTTTGCAACCTGCATAGAGAATACTACCTCTATAGGCACTTTGTTCTCTCCCTTCCCAAGTTCTTGCACAGAGAAGGATTCCTTAAGAAAGTATTGAAAGTCGTGCTTTGAAGCACATATAGGAAATGAATGTCCTTTAAACATTCCCCAAGGGAAATAATGTTGCTAGCTGGCTTGATGTGCCAAGTTTATAAGATGCACATTTAACACATCTGAGATGCACATCTGCCCTGAATGGTAGGTTTAAAAGTCCTTTTAAAAAACTTGTATGCTGCCAAGGGATTCTGTTACATTAGCAGGAGCTACATGATTTCTTTCTCCTTCCTTTTCAATACTGTATCTGTAGCATGTTACACTGATCAAAATTGGGACACTTGTTCTAAATTGTGAGTTCATATGTCAAACTGCCTGACAGGCCGTGGGAGGGACCAGCTGGTAGGATTTCACCTGCAGTTGCTATTAAGGCAAACAGAGCATTTGTCTATTTCACAAGTTTCTTTGGAGATTAGAGAACGTCAGTGACAGCCTATAGGGGTATTTTTCTCCTTGCTGTGCTTTGTGTACAAGGTATAACCTCAAGGGAAGTCGGATGTTTAAGAGTAGTAGTTGGTATTTCAGAGATGTATAGGGTATAAAGCCAGAAGGGATCATTGTATGTTTCACCAGTTACTTGGTACAGAGTCAAATAGCGTTTGGCTAAAGCTTGTCTCCCAGAAAGGCATTGTCTTGTGTGGGTTTTTTTTTAAATCTCCCCAGGTGTTCAGATACATAATTTCTGCTGGTACTCTCTGCTCTACTGGTGAATTGCTCTCACCGATATCAGTTGGTACCTAATTTCCTCCTTGTACTTTTTGGGCTTCATCTTCGATTCATTATATCCTCTCATACCCTCTTATTTCCAAGGTGCAGATACTTGTACATCTTCAAACCATCTCTGAATCTCTTTAATATGTTAAACAGCTTGAGCTCAGTACAGAATTCTCCAGTACTTGGATCACTCTTTTGTGTGGATATTCTCTGCAGCATTTCAACTTTTTCCAGTATTTTTCTCAATATTTCTGTCTGAATTGTGGTCACCAGAATGATGTGTCAGGGATGAGCAAGATAAAGCCTGTGTGCCAGATCTGGCCCATGGAGCTGTCATCTGCCCTGAAGGCCAGAAATTTGGTAGTTGGAGGAGCAGTAGCTGCTGCCATTTGGGTGGTGGCAGTACTCATTGTGGCTCCCAAATTGCAGCACCATGAGCCAGATGACATGGCTCTGCAGGCTGGCCCTGTGCCACTGAACCAGGTGAGTTGGACACCACTGGTATACAGTAATCTCATATTTGTCTTGTCAGTGCTATGTGCACAGTTGAAATCAGTTCCTTAGTTATACTTGTTGTCCCCTGTTTATATATCCAGGAATTGCATTGCTTCTATCTTGCCTTTCTATTGCACTGGGACATCATTTTGAGTTGCTTGTCCTTTTTCCAAATCGCTGCTTTTCAGGATCCAGCCTCCTGTTCCATAGATATGGTTTGCATTCCTTGTTTCTAGATGAATGATCTTACATTTGGCTATGTTTTTTAATAGTCCTAGGTTACCAAATAGTCCAGATTCTTTGATGCAACTGCCATATTACTTATTCTTCTGCCAGTACATGTCATTCCTAAATGTTAATCACCAGTGACTTCATCAGCAAATTGGAAGTAAAATTGAATACTGTTGGCAGCTATCCTGCAAGTTCCTTCAGTGAGTAAATATATTGATCCATTTAAGTTGCATGTTACTGGTGCATGGGAGAGTCCTGATATTTTTAATGGAACTGTGGTACTCTCCAGTGCATTAAAAAATCTTTTCACTCATCCGTGTCCCTTGCACCAATATTGGCTGTTGTCAGTGGTGTTGGAGGAACTGCAGATGACAAGTAATGTGGTAAAGAGGAGAGAGGGGGATAACTAACCATTAATCCATGCAGAGACCCAGACTGAAGGAGAGATTGGGAACCGTGAATTTAGAACAATGTGGGGAGCACACTTCAAAACTAGAATCCGCAGTTAACGTGGTAAAAGTAAATGATAAAATATTTGCACTTCTAATGGTTTTTAAAATACAAATACGAGCCTATGCATCATTGGTCTTCGTGCTGAGACTGCCAGAAATGGAATTGGCCTGCAGACAAACTGCCCTCTCTTATTGTTGGAGGTGGTTCCTCCCTGGCAGGGCTCGAGCATGCTGGCTGCGTGTTGCAGAAAAGCTGTCTGTACGGCACCTGTTCTCTGCATAAACAGGACTTCAGACTTGACAGGCATTGGTATGGCAGCCATCACTAGCACTAGGTGAATTTATATACAGGAAGGCTTTAAAAAAAAAAAAAAAAAAAAAAAAAAATCGATATGAAAAGCAGAGTCTGGAAGTAAAGAGTAAATGTTTGATTTTCATGATATATTCACACTAAACCTGTGTGTTTATGCTTAGATGTAAAAAGGTGATAACCGCCCTTACGTTTTATTTGTAAAGACCAATCTATTCCTGTTGCAGCAGAAACTGGGACTTAATTTAAATGATGAGTATTGTGTAGGGCATATCATTGACTCATACAGTTTGCATATTCAGAGGCAGGGTTTAAACCTTAACTTCACTGGACCCCCTTCAACTCCCATCTGTGTCTTTTTTTTTTTTTTTTGAAGCAGAAAATTCATCTGTGGAGAGGATGGTGCACTTGTACAATTTTCAGCGTGCAGATGAAGACAGGAAAAATAGTGGTTTTGATTATGAGAGCCGTTAGGCCATGAGGTCTATTGGGGGGAGCTTCTTGCAACCACAGCTTGCTTCATGTTGCTTGTGCAAACACATTTTTGGTCCTTGGACTTGCAGCATACTAACGGACAGTTCTCTCCTTGCCCTCCTTAGTACATGAAACACTTCTTCTCTTAAAGTATCCTTTGTAGTGGCCATTACACATAACAGTTCTTTGGAGCTTTTGTATTTGCTATGCTTTTGGTAGGATATTTTGAGAGGTAGGCAACTGTGTTAGCCTGAAGTCAGGCAGAAGAATTAAGGCTGCATGCACTAAAGCATCTTAGCAATTATTTTATTATACTTAGAAATACTCACAGAAAGTGAGACAAATGACTAAAGGCCTTGCCTGTGCAAATATCCCTGAAATGTTTTCTTTCTCCATTTCCAGTTACCTAGCAAAGTAGCGTACAAGCATAAGACTTCTTTCGTGTGTATGTATGGCTAACTTCAGGGAAACCCTATCCTGCGGGCAGCTAACACGGTGCTGTAAGAGTGTGCCTATTAGACTGCTTGATGTGCTGAGCGCCACAACTTCTATTAAATGGTTCTGCAGACCTACAACAGAGCAGGTTTCCGTCGAATGTATTAATGACCTGCAATTAAATATTTCCAGCAGCGGGGTTAAAATATTATGAAAGCAACACTGTAGAAGTTAGCTAGTAACTTGCTAAAGCATACAGGAAACCTCAAATCCAGCTCTGCATTTTCTTCTTGTCTTTACCACTTGATCTGAAGGTTCTCTGTTCCTTGTTCTTAACATGTCATTATGAACACTTATTGCCAGGCCTGTAGCAGGAAAATGAATTCATTGCCTGCATTGAAGTGTAAATAGGGGGTGTGTTAGAGTAACCATCCTTCCATAGTTGCTTAAAACAGTGATGTGAAGATGTACAATAACCTTGTTGTTTGTGGGCCCTGCATAAGACCATTAGGTGACTAGCTTGTAAAGGGCTTGATTTGTTTTTATACATTTCTAAAATCCTAAAAGAGGACATGTTTCTATGCTGTAGACACTATCGATTTATTCTAGGATCAAGACTTTTTTTTAAATGCTGATGCCAGACCTATACAGTTTTCTAGCACTGAAGATGGGGAGGAAGATAATCAATGTTACACTGGAATAAGGGTAGGAAAAAGCTGCCAATATAATGCAAGGGCTGGAGAAAAAAACGCCTTCCAGCTGCAATCAACAGTTATTCTGTAGCTTTATTGGAGAGATAATTGAGACGTGACTCTGTCACTGTGTGTAGGTAGAAAATGCCAGTACTAAAGGGCTTAGTTCGGGGAAACTGCTTTGGTATGTCTTTATTCATCACAATTTCCAGAAAGGACCCCTGCTAAATGGGCAGAAACAATTGGTGACAGACAGGGGGGACAAGGCTGAACTCCTCAACAAGTTCTTTGCCTCAGTGTCCCTAAGTGAGGGGCACAACAAGTCTCTCACTGGGGTTGTAGAGAGGCAGCAGCAAGGCACCAGACTGCCATGCGTAGATCCTGAGATGGTGCAGAGTCACTTGGAAGAACTGGATGCCTTTAAGTCGGCAGGCCCGGATGAGCTCCATCCGACGGTGCTGAAGGCACTGGCCAACATCATTGCAGAGCCACTGGCGGGAATATTCGAACGCTCGTGGCGCACGGGCCAAGTCCCGGAGGACTGGAAAAGGGCCAATGTGGTCCCCGTTTTCAAGAAGGGGAGGAAGGAGGACCCGGGCAACTATAGGCCAGTCAGTCTCGCCTCCATCCTTGGCAAAGTCTTTGAAAAAATTATCAAGGCTCACATTTGCGAGAGCCCGGCAAGACAAATTATGCTGAGGGGAAACCAGCATGGGTTTGTGGCGGGCAGATCGTGCCTGACCAGTCTAGTCTCTTTCTATGACCAGGTTACGAAACACCTGGACACAGGAGGAGGGGTGGATGTCGTATACTTAGACTTCAGGAAGGCCTTCGATACGGTATCCCACCCCATAAGGTGAACAAGTTAAGAGGCTGTGACGTGGATGACTGCACAGTCCGGTGGGTGGCGAATTGGCTAGAGGGTCGCACCCAAAGAGTCGTGGTGGATGGGTCGGTCTCGACCTGGAAGGGTGTGGGCAGTGGGGTCCCGCAGGGCTCGGTCCTTGGACCGATACTCTTTAATGTCTTCATCAGCGACTTGGACGAGGGAGTCAAATGTACTCTGTCCAAGTTTGCAGATGACACAAAGCTATGGGAATTGCCCCACAAACACCAGCTTCCTTGCTGAAGCTATTTTTACCAGCACTGAGTCAGTTATCTTCAGGTACCAACTTCACTGGACTAGATGTTGTGTGCAGATGCTTAACTCTGACTCCCAAAACAAGTGCTTTGCTCCCAGTGTAGTAATGGCCTGAGATCTCACAGTGGCCAGAGGAAATGCTACAAGGACTTGTTGGAGGCATACCTCAAGAAAACATGCTGAATTAGAAGGAGCTGTCTGCCAGGTGATGCCGGTGATCCTGCAACCTCAACTAAGCATCAGCCTGTTTCGAGGTAAAGTGTCTCGTCCTTGAAGCAGAGAAGAGAGAACAGAGGCAGGAAAGGGAGATGAATCCCAGCCTGCAGCCTGTGGAAAGGCCTGCAGCTTCTGTGGACAGATCTGTGGCTCAATGGTTTGGACTCTTAAGTCATCTTAAGACCCATCAGTGAGCCATGGTAGAGATCATCCTCCTATTGAGGGATTGCCAATGACTAAAGGGCTTCTTAATTAAACGGACAAAGCCATAATGAGAAACTGGCTAGAAGCTGAATTTAGGCCAGTTAAACATGCACCCAATTTCTAGTTTATAGCGGTGAAAGGTGAGTAACCACTAGAACAAACACGAAGTGAAGCAGTGGATTCTGTCTTCAAATCAAGCTTGGATGACTTTTAGGAGGAGGATCTACCAATAGTCAGACACACAGTTCAGTATAGGAGTAACTGGCCTGAACTGTGATGGTATGTATTTACAGAGGGCGTCAGACTAGATTACTGTGCTCCTTTCTGGCCTGATCAGCGTTGTCGGTAGCAGTACAGGTCTGTCCCATAACTACCGGCAGCTTGAGCAAATTTAGTCTTGTGTCCAGCAATCTTTTTCTCGGACAGTTCTCCCATTTTTAGATGCAGGTTTTTCACCTGGCTTCTTTGCTTTATGCAGCGGAGGCCAGGAAACATCTTCAGCCTAAAGTGGGAAAGGGGTGCAAGGTGAGCAGGTTCTGGCTGAAAATGCAGTGCGTTTGCCTTTCTGCAGTTTTTCTGTATTGAGTTGAAGCTCTGCTCGGCTCTTGCTTGCAACTTGGACCTTTTTGGCACAGTTTTTGTGCATCCTTTAGCCCATAAAAACTAAGTAAGTAAAGAGCTATTGCCAGTTTCTTGAAGAGGGGACCTGATCTATATTCTGCTTGATCTGGGTGCACCTTGAACTGAATATAGCCTTACCTTTTTTTTTTTTTTTTCTACAGACTTCCCTCCCTAAAGTAGCTCCATAACCTGTTTTGAAATGAGGAAATGATACTGAGGGATTACTTCACCCACCACTGAAATAGCTCTCATTTAACAGCGGTGCTGCACCACAAGAATTTAGAGCAGGCAATGAAGTATGCTGTTTTATAGAGAGGAATTTGGCCAGGCCTCTGGAGCTAGGAACTTGACTTATTTTAATTGTGTCATGGGCAGATCTATGGCTCATCCAAAAGAGAGAACTTTTGCAATGATGATGATCCCTAAACCTCATCAGTCTTGGGACAGTGCTTTGATGGTGCCCAGTGTATCAGTACTTAGTGTGTCTGTCTCCAGACTTCTGGATGCTTTCTGCTCCATCATGCCTGCTAGACTCTCACCTTGTCTGTAAATGAGGGCTGCTTGGAGCCTGCAGAAAACTAGATGTGCCTGAAGTAGATGCTGGCCTCAGTGAGTAGTGGGCCAAAGGAGGTACCAAGCCCCCTCCTATAGATTGAGTGCTTTTTGCTCCTACTTTGTTATATGTATGGTCCCTTGCAATAAGAAGTTACTGACCATGAGGATCTGGTTCTTCATGACATGATGTCCATATGGGTTTCCTAACCTGACATTTTTGCCCCCTGCTTCTGCTTTTATTGATCCTTGCTCCTCTGGGCTTCAGTTTTGGCAAAGGAAGTAAGTGCTGGTTGGGGCTGCTGAACCATTGGCATACTTGGGTGGAGAGCCAGAGAATATCTAGGGTGCATGCAAAGCTCCAGTGAAGAATCTGATTGCACGTGCACAGAACAGAGTCCACTTGGGCAAGAAGTCTCCAACAAAACAGTTACTTAAGCAGCCATTATTTCCTAGACCGTTTCAAGTCAGGTCAGTCCCAAGACTGCTGCGACCATTGGGGAGCACCTTGGATGCTGTAACAACCCTTAGTTTCATTCCATCAAATATCTGTGCCTTTAGGTCCTGAGGCTTGGTCTTAAACACCTGTGTTAGTCTAAGATAGCTCTTCTTGGAGAAACGAGGAGAGAGACTGGGAACAGAGTAAAGCAGGGGAGGGGAGGAGAAGTGGCACAATCCTTTTTTTTTTTTTTTTTTTTTTTTTTTTTTTTTTTTTTTTTTTTTTAACTAATATCTAGAAATAGTTTTTGCTTTTCTTACCACATTGGATCATGAAAGCAGGGAGAGAGGTTACCACAGTGCATTCAGTAGTCCACTTGCCACACCATCACTTGATGCCTGCTTTTAAAGCAAGTACCAGAGTGACCAAGTAGCAGATTTGCTACGTTTGCATGCAGTGTCTTAGAAACTCACTTTCAGCATGAAATCCATTTTGCTATGGACAACTTTGAATTTGCTTGAATTACAAGACCAAAGATTACTGTGACTGAAATAAATGAGTTATCCTCTCTCCCCTTTCTTTTGGTTTGTTTCCTTTGCATGGTCCATCTCTGTGTTTCCTGCCATGGGTAGTCTGTCCTGTGCTTAGCCACTCTGGGGTGGAAGGTCTTTCTAATATAAGTGACAGAGATTCAGGTTAGATGTCCATTCCACATCAGATGGCGGGCTGTACTGATGTAATCACAGAATGATAGAAAATTAGGAGCAATTAGAAGTAGGAAAGTTAGTCCTACTCGTAAACCAGTGTTCTCCTGCAAGAAAGCTGGTTTGTGCCCCAACCAATTTAGAAATAAAAGTTAAAAGAAAATACTGCAGAGAGCTGTAACTTTTAAAACAGCACTGCCCTCAGCCTACGCATCTGGGATAGCCATAACTTCTCCCTTTCGGCAGATGTGGCAGTGAGGCAAGACCGTAATTTCCAAAAAAAACCTAGTGATCTTGCTTCTACTAAACCACTAGCCATGATGGCCACTCCCCTTCTCTGCCTTCAGCACATGTGGAGACCTTCTTGTCTTGCCTGGGATTTTGGCTAGGCCTCCTTCTGTTGGTCTCTCGGGGGGTGTAGAAGAGTTGTGGGGGTCTTCATGGTTAAAGCTGGGGAGCGAGCAGGGGGTCCTGGTCGACACTGGTCTGCCTCTGAGGCAGCTGGTGCATGTCTGTGACTAGCTATTGATGTTACGGGGACGTTGATCGGAGCCGACTACCGTCACTGAAACGCGAGCAATTGCGTTACTGTCTTAGTTGCTCTTTCCCCTCACTTCAGTAAATAAAACACAGTGGCGGAAGCTACGGGACACCCCAGGTGACGTCTTGGAAAAGTAAGTTTAGCTATTTATAACCTTTGGAGCTTTGTGAATAAATGACAGTGTTCGGTCAAACTCTGCCCCTTGGACACTGAATCAGACATACTTTCACTTAAGATATCTTAGGAGATTATCCATTGCATTTTAAATATGAAGTACCTTTTTGGAGCAGTACTGGAAGCACTTCAGGAAGGGCTTTTAGATGTATCAGACTGTTGGTACATGGATATTTTCTTCTTTACTGTATTTCCCAGTAACCAAAAATGCTACTCTTGTACCCCAAATCTCCTCTTATTTAAAGCTGTTGCAGAATCATGAATGCAGTTTTAATTCTACCATAGGCACTTCCCTAGCGATGGACTAGCATCCTGAACACTGCCTATTAGGATGAAGTGTAAGGAGAAGCTTCTTAGCAAGTTTTCAATCATAAAAACGGAACTTGGTGAGGAAAAAAAATGCTGTCAAGACATTTTTTTTGCTAGAAATGTTTTTTCAAGTTCCTCATGAAGATGCTAGAAAGGAAATCAGCAGATATTATATTATTTTGGGTAACTTGTGACCAACAAGTCACTTATGCAGTGGGAAAGGGGTTAATTGAGTACCAGATACGAGATATAATGTGATCCTAAAGACTGAAGGGACAGATCATGTAGTCTTTTTATCTCAAGTTGTGCTCCAGGCTTTGATGTATGGTTATTTGTATTGTATCTTTTTTTTTTTTTTTCAAACGGGCTCAGAAAAAAATTGTAGTTTAATGGAAATGTATTAGCTGTGAATTATAAAATCCGAGCCATAAAGGGAATAATTACAGGGTAATATTTAGCTTTTGGGTGGGGAAGATTTAAGTTCTTGTCTCTTTTGTGGTTCATCATGAAGATATGCAAGTACTGTGCAAAAGTGGTCTATGAAGGTAAAGCTCATAGCTCCCCTCGCATGTAGATAAGCTTAATCCTCTTCATTTTACTGATCGGGGTAGGAGGACTTGAAGTCCAGAGATGAATTGCTATGCCCAAGGCCTCTTGGTGAGCTGGTTTTAGTGCAGGACTGAGTCCAATCCTGAACTCTGTTTCAACATACTTTTGTTGCCTGCCTTACAGCTTTATCATGACTTTTAAAGTGCAATAAAGAAATAAACTCCCTTTATTACTTTTTTTTTCTTTGCTTGCCACTGTGTGCACTGTTTGCTGACACTGTTAAATTGTGTGCCTCTCTGAACTTGCCCATAGGAGGTTGAGTGTGGCTTTATATAATGGTACTAGATGACCTTGTGAGGTCCCTTCCAGCCCTGCTTTCTTTTCCTACTCTGCTGAAATAGCAATAAAATGAGTGAACTTCTCTGGAGCGCTGGCCATGCTGTGTTTACACAGATCTGATCTCAAACTCTGGGTCAGTACTCCTTTGATAAGACTGTATGCTTTCTCCTCATAAAAGCAAAAAGGGACAACAGTCTTAATGATTTGATCAAGAACAAACTAATGACGGGGAAAAAATGCAGGTTCTTATCAGTAAATGGCACATACAGATATTGTGTTCCATGTTTCTTCTGTGTTTGATCTCCATTGCACACTACAAATTCAAAACAGAAGGGATTTTTTTCATATAATGAATGAATAAATGAATTTTAAAAGTAACAAACTATACAAGTTTTTCATTTGCTGTAAATTTTAGCTTGGTTTGACAGAGATTGCATTAGGATAACTTATTTGATCTTTATAATATAGAGTATATCATCTCAACTACAAACTTATTACCTTTCAGAATGTAACATAACTTGGTTTCACCTCCATTCCCACTAGCACATCTATCATGGTACTGGGAGGATTTCTTAGGGACAAAACCCTTAAAATGCAGAGTAGGCTCTCTCTCGAAAGACATCAATGATGGAAATCTGCAGCAATTTTGAATCTATTCATCTGTGTTTTATGAGGGGGCAGTATTTAGAATTACTTCTGAACGTGTGTTTAAAATCCTAATGATGCAATTCCAGTTGGCTTTGGTTAGGAAAGCATTGTTCTCTTGCGCATATATTTCCCTCCCTCTGAAGAATTGGAAGTAGGGGTGTTAATATAACAACTAATCAGTGTGAAAACCATCCTAAACCAATGTTACTACTTCACTTTTTTCTTGAAGTAATTTAGCTGTAATAAACTCTTACTTGGCACCCAGACTACCCCAGTGTCATCTTCCTTTGTAACCTGAGAAATGTTGGTCTTGAAGAACTGGTATTATAAAGTATGGATGTCCAAAGATGCTGGTGGCCACCTCTCCCACTTCTGTGCAATGTGGGAGAGCTCAGGGCTCCATGTGCCACCTGCGCAGTGGGGGTTCCCATGGGGCTGCCTTTAGCATGTGCCAGTGATCTAAAGGAACCTGTGTATAGGGATAAACTGGTGTGTTTTGTAAATCATAGGAAATTGAGGTTAGAAGGGACCTTGGGAGGTCATCTGGTTCAGCCCCCTGCTCAAAGAGGGACCATGCCCAGCTATCTCATCCCAGCCAAGGCTTTGTGTAACTGGGTGTATCTACATGTTCATGAATGCACTATAATTATAGCACATTAAGCTTATTACCTATAATTATAGGTACTACCTTAATGTGCTGTAATTAGTGCTACTGCACATTAGTGCTGGCACATGCTTTTTTGGTGACACTAATGCACAGTAGACTTCCTGCCATGCTAATGCACAGTAGAATTAAAAACCCATGCTAATGCATAGTAGGATTACTCTACTGTCCTCAAAGCATTTCATGTAGATGTGTCCACTGGGTCTTAAAAACCTCCAAGGATGGAGACTCCACCACCTCTCTGGGGAGCCTGTTCCAGTGCTTTAGTACCCTCCTGGTGAGAAATTCTTCCTAATATCTAACCTACGCTTCCCTTGCTGGAACCTAAGACCTGTTGCTCCTTGTTCTGTTATCTGCCACCACTGAGGAAATTGGGAGAGTGAAACACTTGTATATAAAGGGGAAAAAAATCTTGGTTTTGGAAAAGTAGGGGAAATCTAACAAGTTGGAATAAGGGGTGGCAGGAGTTAATGGAAAAGAACACTTATACAATTGAAACTTGTACTTTCAGGGTTGGCTCATCATTTGACAGCTTCTGCCATTGAGATGCCAGCAATGCTTACTTAAGTAAAGGAAAATTCATCCGTGTGCGAGATGTGGGCTGTGTCACTCTGGTCCAGATTGCTGCTGTTTTATGACCAGGCTTTCTTTTAAAGTTTTTTGGGGTATAATTTTCACTGAGCCCTTCTGCCCTGTTGCAAAGGTGTCTTTGGAAGAGGGGAGAGATTCGGAGACAGAAGGAGAATTCAGGTTGTGGAGAAGAAGATCACTGTGGTACTTTGGATGTAGTGGCGATTGGATTCGCAGGCGAGATGGGCCGTCTGCAGATGAAGTCTAGCAGTGGGAGAGTAAGGTGGGAATGGATGTTGGTGACTAAAGATAAGGAAGTCCCGTGATTTGGTGAGAGACTCGGGCTGGGGTAGAGCGGGAACATATGCATGTGGTGCTGGTGAGTTGTGGCACATGTTCTAAAAGGTGGTGAGGTGGGAAAATAAGGAGCTGGAGAAGGGGAAGGCAAAAGGAAGTGGAAGGAATAAACTCGGCTTTGGAGAACTACTGTGGATGCCAGTGAAGAATGCAAGAGGAGGCAGTGCCGATAGAGATGGTCAATAGCCTTTTGTTGCTGAGGTATTAACTAACTAGGGAAGAATAAGTGTAGTTAATGAGAAGCCACAGGAAAAGCTGAGACCTGTAAATGTGTCGATCTGATTTCACCTTTAGGAAGTGTTCTTAAGACGTGTATCTTAAGGACACGCCTGGAAAAGGTCAAATTAAGTCCGAGTCAGCTTGGCTTTGGGAAGGCAAGTCGGGTGTCTGTGCGCACACATCTGTCAGTCCCTTCCCCCATGTAAATTCTGCTCCTTCTCCTTGGCGTAGTTGGTTTTCTTAATGCTTGCATTTACAAAAAGCTTTGACAGTTTTTTGTTTTGTTTTTTTTTTACGTGAAGGATTCTTTAATAATCTTTCAAAATGGTTTGGCTTCCTTTTTATGAAAAGGGATAAAGAATTAATGAATGCAGAGCATAAATTTTTGACATTAAAGACGCACTCTTTGCAAATATATATGAAAGTCCTTATAAAAAGGCAAAGCCTTAATAAGTGAAATTATTAAATATTTACAGAGGATTTGAAGCAGGAGTGGAGCCTTGGAGGATATAGCTGACTCTCTTTCTTCTCCTCCCCCAATTGATAATGTGGGGATCAGGTTTAGGACTTGTTTGCACTGATGCAAACCTGATTGTTTGAATGAAAAGTATTTGTACATGGGGCATGCACTTTTATATATGTACTCTGAACTGGTAAATTGCTTCTGAGATTTGCTTCCTGTCAGTATTGGGAGTAAGTTCCCATCAGAGTTGCATATATTATAGTTACGTTGATATGATGACCTCTGTCCTCCATAGTGTTCAGGTGATTTGTCGGTGGCTTTCTCATGCTGTTTCTGCCTTTGCTGGTGGGCCTGTTTACTTGTGGGACCCCTGCTGCTCTGTGGTCAAGGTGTACCTTCCTGTTTTTCTGTTTTCAAAGCTAGCATGTGATCGGGGTCTGCCTCTCTTTGGACTCCAAGAATCTCTCTAGCTAGCCCTTTGCTGTGCTTGTCATGCTTCCAGTTGGACCCGTGCTGCAGTCCTGCATCTCCTTGCCCTCGGGGGAGAGGTGAATGTACAGGGAACTGCTATGGCATTGACCAAGCAAGGTCACAACCAGGATGTTAAGTGGAACTGTGCCCAAATCATGGGCATGCCTGCAGGTTCAGGATTAAAACAAGGCAGCTGATAGCACACCAGCCACCTCTCCATAGTATGAAGAGTTGGACTGGATTTTGGCACAAGATGCTGGCACAGACCTTCCCTTTCCTTTGGGCATGACTGATAGAGAAGAAAATGCAAAGGACTACACAACTGCCTCCTACCTGGCAGCCAGGAACACTGATACACTGGAGCCTGGCCAAGGTGCTGCATGCACACGGGGCTCAGGTAGTCGGTCCTGCTCCAGTTGCTCAGGGCCAAAAGGCTGCTGACACAGGCTGTAAGCAGCACTGGCAAGCATCATTGCATCTGTCTTTTATTATAAGTGAGTGGTATTGCTTGCCAAGGTATGACAGGTGTTTGCTTTATTCCAGGTACTGGATGCTGCTTTCTTGGGCAGATATGAGCAGTATCTTTTGCCTTCTGTCCCCTTTCTTAGCAATAGTTTCCTTCTTCTTGCTCAAAGGGCTGCCCACAGTTGGTAGCAACGCACTAGAGAGGCTGCCTATTCTGCAATGGCCAAGCAGTCTTTCCTTCCCACTTCTATCCCAGTACTCTCTCATCCTCCTCTCAAACAAACCTTTTACCCCTTGTGTGTTCACACCAGTAACTCTAGTCATCTTATTAACTAGCTGCATCTCCTGTCCCACCAGTGTCTCTGTCTTCATCCCCAAATACGCCACGTACTCACCACTTGACTGCACCATGGGGGGGAGGGAAATAGCTTGTCCTCCATAATGTGTTTGAGAACCAGGCATTTAGCATTTGTGTTATAAAATAACCAGCACCTTTTGGATCAGGCTGGACACTAACTTCATTAACATAATGCTTGCATGCCAGCAATAAATTGTCTTATCAGTGCCAATTTCAAGAGGTTTTTCTTGGGAGAACCTTACAAAGGGATTTTTTTTATCAATAAACCTTGGGCACTTTTATCAGTAAAGCATCATAAATGCATTTTCCTGTTCTGTTAGGAACCATAATGTAACAACAAGCAAGCTGTATCTAGACAGCACATTGCATAGTGCAGTTTACAAGGCACCAGTACTGTTAAGATCCTCAGTACCTACAACATGTTGCAGAGACTATATATAAAAAAGGAGCTTTAAGGCTGCCCTCTCCCTAGCTCCTGAATAAGTAGCTATTAAGTAGTAGCTGGTCCCTCCAGCTATGCAGAATACCAGAAAGTTGCATTTTGGTGAATGACCGCAGTATGTTGCTTCCTGGCTTCCCTCTTAACGTTCATAAATGGATAGCTGTGTTGCCATTTCATCACATGGCAAAAACCTTCATTCACCATGCACATCCTCCTGAAACCAGAACACAGGCACTGACGGTCGTGGCAGCGCCTTCTCAACTCTGCTTCAGGCCATGTCCCAAATCTGCTCTTGGAGACCTAGCCCCGTACTGAAATGAAATGCAGCACCACAAGGCTCCAACGTGGCCTGCGTTGCGGCCAGTTGGCCCTACAACTACCAATATAGTCTCTTTGAGCTGGGGAGGTGCTGTCTCCAGAGTGTCTTGAGTGGGCAGAGGCCCTGGGAATAGCATCCCAAAATTGGTGAATGAAGCTTTTCTCTCTGCTCCAGTGGAGACTGAACAACGAAGACTAGAAAGGACATGTGTTTGGAGAACCAGCCTGAAGTTCTGGATGCATCTTCCACTGTTCCTCAGAAAGGAGGGAGGAGACTGGGGAAGCTGGGAAAGGACCTTGTGGGTACAGGCAGCTGGCAGGGGAAGGGTTCACTGTGGAAAAGGAGAGGCTGTGATGGAACTGAGATTTGCTGTGACTCTGTGGGCTGTAGGAATGGACATAAGTTGCCGAGGCAGTGGATGGAGGTGAATAGGCAGATTATCCTTGCTGGGAGAGCAATCCTCTATATAAGCTGCTGCTTGCCTGCTTCTCCTCCCACAATGACCCTCCCCTTTCCACCTCCCCTCTCCGTATGCACTGTAGCCTCCAGGTCTGCCAGTCCAGGTTTCATAGTCTCTGGAGGCCTTGTGTGGGAGGAATAGTTTGCCAGCAGATTTCCGTCCAGTGCCCTGCCACACTCTCCACCCTAAGCACGGGTGGGTGATGCACCACTCCAGGTCCTGGGGGATTCCAGGTGGGCTCCAAGACAAAAGGCCAGTCCCTGCAAGCCAAAAGCTCCCAGCACGGTGAGCTGAAATCTCCCTTACCACTTCATTTAAATTCACACTATTTGCCTGGCTGGAAAAATAAAATTTCTCTTTTAACTTTGATTTTTACACTCACACGCATGCACACACACACACCCAAGGTGCTGCTGTTTGTAAAACTCCATGTGTCACAAACCCTGCACGGAGACATTGAGCCTCCCTATGTGAAAGGCACACATCAGCATTTCATCTGAGTATGCTCACAAGAATGCCACAGAGCAATTATGCACCCCATTCCCTCTGCTGATTAACATATTTTATTTAAAAGTAGCAGAAGCTTGCAAAGGAAGCAAAACCGCAGCAGAATGCTCTATGTAGCCCAGCAGAGCCTGACTCAGGCTAATGCTGTAATGCACCACAAACCACGACAAGCAACTCGGAAGTCCTGGGCCAAGTATGTATCCAAAACATGATGTCCTCTTTTTCGGGGCTGATGCAGAAGTCAAGTGAACCGGGCCAGGCAGGATACATCCTAGAGTACTCAAGAAATCGGCTGAGGTAACTGCAGAGCACTGGCTCTTCTCTTTGAGAGGTTGGGGGAGTCTAGCAGACCGCAACAAAAATAGGGGCTGGGAAATGTGAGGAAAGGTTGGAAGAAGTGGGGTTACTTAATCTGAAGAAGATAGGGTTGAGTAGGAGGTGGGGGGTTTGAGAACAGTCCTCAAATACCCAAGTAGTGCTAATAAAGAGGATAATAATAGGTTATTCTCTGTGCCTGCGGAGGACAGGGCAAGAAGTAAATGCCTTAAATTGCCACAGGAGAAATTTAGGTTGTTTCAGGAAGAACTTTCTTGCTAGGAAGGGGGTTAAGTGTTTGTATTTGGTTGTAGAACATCCATCTTTGGAAGTTTTGAAGACCAGATTAGACAAACATGTGCCTGGGATGGTTTAAACAGGGCTGATTTTTTTTTTTGCCTTGACCTCCTGAGAGCCTTCTTGAGGTGACCTTCTGAGCAAGGGCCCTGACAACTAGACTCTTCCTTGATTTGAAAAGGTCTCTGTGGTCACGGCCAGGGGCATGTTGTGATTTAAGCGGCGGTGTCTTGCAGAACATTCAGAATAGAGCAGACGGAGGATTTCTCTTGGCTTCAGAGATTCAGAACGTGGCTGACCCTTTCCCTCCCCGTTCTCGGTGAGGCTCCCTTGCTTTTCCGTATCCTGCACAACAGACTTCCTAGTGAAAAGTTTTGCTGCCTCAACACTTCCACTTGGGGATGGCCACCTACCCTTCAGTCCTTCCAAGCCAAACTCCCCTGCCATCCTGCAGCTGCTCAGACAGTAGTTAAAACAATTATTTAACTGAACACATTGAATATATAAAAGGGTTCAGCAGCCATGACAGGGTCTCCCAAGGCAAGAGGAAGAGCATGGATGTCTCATTTCCACATTTAGTTGTTTGCTCTTTTCTCTCCCTGGGGGGGGAACAGGTGAAAGGCCATGATCCTAAAATTAAGGATCTTTTCTAGCCCAGCCCACACTGACATTGGTGCTGTGGAGCACACCCCTTTGCATTTATGATCTTCGAAGCATGCTGCAGATGGCTTCTGCCCATCATTTCTACGCAGTTGTGGACACCCTGTGTGCAAAGCCATTGATGTTGGCCTGAGGATTGGCAAGCACACTTCTATTAGTATATTTGTCACTGCCAGGTTGGCATCGCAGTTGTCTCCACCACTCGTGAACCCAGGAATAGTGCTGTTTGCAGCAAGGCTGTTTCATTGGAAGTCCCTCCTAAAGCAGTCTCGTGCTCGCCCTTGTTCCTCTTCTCCTTTGAGTACAGCTGCTGGCAGGAAAAAGGAAGCTATAGCTGCTGCTTAATCTGCAGCCCAAAATGCTGGTTAGCAGAGCAGTGAGCTTGCAAAGCTGCAGCCATTTGGCAGTGACCTGTCAAATGCATACAGCCCCTGCCTATGCCCAGCTTCTGGCTTTGCAGCAAGGAGAACTATTTTTGTCCTTAAGGATATTTTAGGGGACTTAAGCAGCAGCAGCGACCTGAAAAGAGGACAGTCATTGACTTGAGGGGAATTGGTGGGACATTGAAATGTCATTAACCAGCTCCTTCCCTGTCACTGTAGTGGCAGGGAATTAGCAGTGCTGTTCCCCCCCCCAATTTTACCTGTGGCAGTCTGTAGGGCGTGCCTGAGTTTGTGCTTTTTGAGAGCTTGAAATGGCTGTTTGGGGAAATTTGGGGATAAATGATTGCCTGAGAACATAGGGGCCTGGACTCAGTCACTCAAGAGGCCCCTGTTTTAAAGTTGAATTTGATCACTTCCAGCTGGCTTCTATATATCCCATATACCACGGGGTCACTCCTATGATGCACAGAGCCAGGGTGCAACGCAGAAGCGCTGGGGGAAATTCATCCAGACTGCTGAGTGCACAGTTGGGAAGCAGCTCTTCTGTGTGTGGAAGAAGTGACTTGCAGTGAAGTAAGAGCCAGCTGTTCACTCTCATGGACCACTGTACATTAGTTTATTTGAAGCAGTTACATCGAAGAATCTTGCCTCAGTAAATCCCATCATTTGGCATGTCTTTAGAGATGAGCTATGAGATGTGATGCATCTTAATGTAGGCAGTGATGTACTAGAGAAGAAATCCTGTCCAAATTGTATTGCAGTTTAAAGGGTGCTGAATGCCTCTGTAGGGGAGAGGAAAAGGGTTGTGATCAAGTGTGCAACACAACAACAACAACAACAAAAGAGTAAGTAGGATGTTGGCTTATATTCAGAAGGCTCAGGGTTTGTGCCAGTGAGTTAAGTGCTGGTTAGACTGTTTCAGAGTGCTCTGTTCAGATTTTGTTCACTTGCTTTGGAGAAAAGTTATCACAAAGGAAGAGTCAGAGTTGAGAGCAGCAGTGTTAAGGACATGGAGGACACATCTACACAAGCTGTTTACTGCGGAGTTGCCTAATTAGTTCCACAGTAAACATCTGTCTGCATGTGCTGTTAGGATGGAGTAAGCTCATTAACTCTGCTGTAGGTTAGTACTTATAAACACAAGTACTATCCTCCGGTGGAGTTTTTTACTCCATAGCAGTGCATGTGTAAACACTGATGGGGCTGGCTGGGGCACAAGGGTGCTTTAGTGCGGGGCTGCCTGCTGACTAACCCTGCACTGAAGTACCCTCTTGCCCCAGGCAGCCCCCTGCAACATGCTGAGCCAGGTTGGAGCAGCCCTGGGCTGGCAGACTGACCGTCCAGACCCCCTGCCAGCTGGGGCTGGTGCGACCCAGACTCAATGTGCTGCGGTCCGGTCCCAGGCGCACGTTCAAACATGGTGCCCAGGAGCAATTAACAACGCAATATGCACCAGAGTTTATTGCTGCATATTAATTGCACATGTAGATGCACCTGCTGGGACCAAATATAAGCAATATTGGGATGGTTGCTCATGAAATGATTGATCTGGCAGAAATGTTGAAATCAGGTAAAGGCTGTTAGAAAAGCTAAAAGCAGGAAGAACAGAACTTTGTGCATAGGTTTGAATTGTGGAAAAGTTGTTAACATAGATTTGTTAAGGAGTTACTTCTATTGAGTGACGGATACGCAGAGTGTTGGTCCAAGTAGTGGGATAGAGCAGAATTAATAATGCTGAATGGCTACAGCAACTTTAATTGGTCCTAAAATGTTACTTTTGTTAAATATTTTTTTAGGTTTGTTTGTGTTATCCCAACACAAACAATACTTATATAGACCTTCCTCTACTGTTGTTTGAAAATCAAATTCACACTGGGCGTGTCTACATGTGCAATTAATGCTATTTGGTTTTACTGCACGGCAGGCTAATTTACTGCACAGTAAGATCCTGCATGTGTAGATGGTGGCACTTTACTGTGCAGTAAATTAGTTTACTGCGTAGTAAAGTATCTCATGTGGATATGGCCACTGGATCTGAAAATGAAGCCGACTTTCTTTTGCTGAACTTGAGAAAGATAGATATAAAAAGTCAAGTCGGCTTAATTAGTAGCAAAAGCATTGACTTGTTAACACCTCTTCTCTTAATACTGGAGGATAAAATATTGATTTGGCTATAATTCAGGATTTTACTGTGACAGTGTCCCTTGGAGGCTACAATGGCTGATTTGGGAATATGATGGTTTAAAGGAGAATTAATGTGTTGTTCCTTTGTATCTGATGGCTTTTTTGGGGGGGCAAGGCTGAAGTTCACTGGAGAGGTAAGTGTGTGTGTGTGTGTGTGTGCGTGCATGCACACACATACATAGCTATGCATATATATGTGTACAAATATCAAACACTAATGTTTGGCCCATTGCTGGATGCAGAGCCTCTATTTTCAGAGTCCTCCTTCTTTCATGTTGGCTTTTGAGATCTGTTTCAGCCATTAGGACCTCTCATAACAGCTACATTTTATGGAACAATAAAACTCACCTCTGCTGGCTTGAGAGATGGAAATGACCACTTCTGAGATGAATTCCCTAATGCTTCCTTTGTTCTTGCTTATACAGACAAGCAGATGACCTTCCCTCCCTCTCTTCCATAAAGCTGTTTTTCCTACAGGTTGAAAAGTAAGAGAGAAGTAGCTGTTTTAAATACTTGAAGCCCTTGGACATGAGAGTGAAGTTAAGTGATGCCATGACTGGTTTGCAGGTTACAAAATAAAGTTCTGGCTTTCTTTTTTGTACGGTCCCATATTAATGGCTCATCGACCTTGTGCCTCTTGCACTTAAGACCTCTTCACCTCCGTTTTCCTTTTATTCTGTAGGTGAGACACAAAACTTCAGACCAGGTGATGGCTTTAAAGATGAACACGCTGAACAGTAACCGAGCAAACATGCTAAAGGAGGTCCAGCTCATGAACAGGCTTTCACATCCAAACATCTTAAGGTACCTTTTTAAGCTTTGATTCTCAGGAGGGTAAATCAGGTCTCTTTGAACAGTTTCTCTTCAGGTTTTGTGTATAACTGATTCATAATAGGTCCATAGGGGAAAGAAGGACTTTGCATACTTTTTTCTGTGGCTGTGAAGGCAGATGAGGGCTGCAACGGGATGGAGGTCTCCGGTTGTCTTGGACATCCTTGCCACTGGGTTCAGGGCTCCCAAGTAGAACGTATGCTCATGTCGTTGAGTAGCTTGCACCTAGTAAGAACTAGTCACTTCTTAAAATCAGGCTTCCAGCTGAAATTGTCCCAGCAGGTGAATTTACAATGTGAAGCTTGAGCTATGATTTCTTCTTGCTAACTTAATTTGCATGGTTGAAGACATTGTGAATGGTCACAGATGAATTGATCTTTAAATGACTACTCCCTGTAAGCATGACTTTCACTGTACGTTACCTGCATATTGTGCAAAGCAGGATTCCTGTCGTTTTGCTTTTAAGTGCACTGCGCTTATTTTGCATGTCCCTTGTCCGTGTGGGACAGGACACGAGGCACTGAGGAGTAGGAGCAAGAGTGTGGTCCTGCTAATGCTTTTCCTTTTGAGGTTAAACAAGCCCGGGCTTTGCAGTAGCTTGTCTTGTGCACGTTCCAAATGCTTCGCAGCGTCTTTTGTTGCTGCCCTTTGAACCTTTTCAGCCGTGGCAAGCAGCTGACACGATTGTTCAGGTGAGGCTGTAACGTTGTGAGAGATCTAATGTGATGATTATCATCTTTTTTCACTATATCCAAGAAACCTGTTTTCTTTCTCTAACTGCTGCTGCTGTTGACCAGGTCCCTTGACTGAGCTATTGTGAAGGCTCAAGTCTTTCCTCGGGGAGTTCTTGAAAGCTCAGAACGCCTTGGGGAGCTTGAAACCGTGTCATATTCTCTTCCTCCTGCCGGCTGTTAATACAGGTCATGGTACCAGTTTGAGGCGCTGTCACTGTTAGTTTTTCTGCCCTGCCAAATGACTATTTTTTTTTTCCCCTTTGGCAGTCAATGTGCGGCAATACTGTACCCTGTTTGTCCCCTCTAATATTAAGTTACTTGGAACTTTATCAGAAAAAACTCACAGAAAGGGTCCTATCAGCTCCTGGTTAACTTCTGCTTTATTATTATTTTTTCTAAGAGAAACTTTGCCAGGTTAGAGAGGCATAATTTTTGCTCACAATAACCATGCTGGTCATAGGTTATCAGATTATGCTTATCCAAGGGTTGCACTAATCTACCCTTAATTAGACTGTCAATCTGTTTTCCCTGTAGCAAAGTGAAGTTTTAATTCCTGGCATCTCTCTGGTTCTCTCTCTCTCTCTCTCTCTCTCTCTCTTATCTATCTTTTAATGGTACCGTAGGGAAAGCTTTCAGTTCTTCAAACCCATAATTTATGTTTTAAGAATACACTTCATTTCAGTGCTTTGTGACTCTTCAGACTGACATGAGGTCGTGGAGGCTGCTACAACTGCTTGAAGTACAGTTTAGAAAAGAGGTGTTTTAGAAATATCGTAAACTCTGTGAAGCCCTGCAGCTCAGTGGCTTCCATTTTAAATGTGCTTAATTTTGTAAATACAAAAAAAAGCTTCTGTTGATTTGCCTGGGCTGCAGACCTGCTCTGAAAGTCGAGACATTCTTATTTGTCCCTTCCCAGAAGGTTCATCCTCATTAGGGAGAAAAATCCAGGAGGCCAGGTGCTGTGTTGAGTTACACCCGAATGTAGTTTTCCTGCCTTCAATTGGGTTGTACAGGTGTGACCATGAACATGAGTAATGGGATTTAGTTCTGGGATAACTCAGTGAAAGATGGCTTGTGACACTCTGATCTGTCTGACCAAATGCCCCTTCTAGCTTTGACATCTAGGAATAACTTGAAGATGGCAAGATTGCACAAATGGAATAATATTGTTGGTTATACACAAAGCAGAAGAGGACTTCAGCTTGGGCTCTTACTGGTTCTTCAGGGTTGATAACAATAAAATCTTCATTTCTTCCCCATGCTCAAGTACACACATGTGACTAAATGTAAAAGAAGCAGCTGAACTGAGTCAGGTGGCATGTTTATATAATGAGTCTTCAGAGTAGACCTCACATTTTTAATTTGCTTGATTTGTGGCCTCTTTCTAAGGGAGGCTTCACTCTGTTAATCACTGATTTTTGTTGTTTGTTTGTTTTTCCCCCTTCTTATTAAAGAAGTGATTAAAGGGATTGCCTCATTGTTTGTATTAAATGCCAACGTAAAAATGTATTTAATTTTGTTAGGTCTCCAGTCTGTCTCTCAGTTCCGTGGTTCCCCTCCACTTAATTATTTTATCTGAGTCCTAACTGATATATCTTCCAGTTTCTCTGTGATACTTGGGGCAGGATTTTGACTTTTTTAAGAGTTGTCCCTCTCTCTGTTCACTGGGGAGTAACATGAAGTACTTTTCTGTTTAACTCTGAGCACTTTATTCTACTTCTTCATTCATATAACTGCATAGAGATCTACAAGGCTAGGTACAGACGTTCAAAAAGCCTGAGACAACATCGATCTAAGTTGCACAGTTTTCTGTAAGTGGTGGAGTTTAGATTGGTAGCAGACGGGACGCACGTTGGCCCTGTGGTGGTGAGGGGGGAAATCTTGGGGCACCTCTACGTGAGCACGGAGGCTACTCCGACGTGCTGTAAATCCAGTGCATTGAAGTAGACTCGATTAGTCACGTCTCCTGGAGCGTGGCAATTGCCGTGCTCCAGCAGCCTCCTGTGTCCCCTGTATCAGCGCCCCTGTGTTTAAAAATGTCAGCTGGGGCACTTGAACTAAAGCTCATCAATGCTTTAGCTGGCATTTTTAGGCATGGGGGCAGTGGCATGCAAGATGTGGCAGTGCTTTTTATTTAATTAAAACGCTGCCCCCTCTACCCCCAGAAAGTGCCCTTAGACTGGGTTCTGCCATTTTTAAACCAGTCAACGTATGCCACACTTCTGTTCTGTTATGGGTATAGACTGGTTTCTGGTTACTCATACTGGTAAAGATGTATTGCCTGTACCTGGCCTTTATCACCTGTGCCCCTAATGCACTGCAGAAAGAAATTAGCCTAGATGCTGTTAAATACTTCTGAAGGAGCTGTTGTTTGTGTGTATATTCACACATGCCAGCATCTTGCTTTTGCAGTATAATGAAAAGAAAAAACTCCACACGCTGACCTACTAACAGCAGCTCGGAGCAGTATCCAGCAGAGAGATTAATCGCTAGGAGAATGTTCTACCACAGCACGGTTCTGCTAAAACATTTTCGGGAATGATCTTCTGGGGTTTTTATGTTGGGATTAGTCGGTATTTAAAGAGAACGAATCTTTTGCAGGAAGTAGCTTTCTTCTTCCAGGGATTTTCAGTTTGCTATTACCACTCTTCCCTTCCCTTTTAACATTTTCCTTCTGAACTTTTCTCCCGGTGTTTATTGCTGGAGGAGTTGTTCTTTTTCTCAGCATGATGTTGATTTGTGCAGTGTTTGGTGTTTAATCAGTTTGCCTCCTCCACCTACCTCCAATATGAGCTCTGGTCTTGTGTATCATGCAATGCTGAGTCTTTTCAGCGTTCGTAAGCTCTGACACTCCCTGCTGTAAAAAGTGGTTGTATATGATAGCGGTTCCTAAACCCTGATCTGCAGCTCACCAGTGAAATCCATTGTGCGTTCCTCCGACTGAAATGTTTTGAGATTCATGCCCTGTTGTAGCTGTATAATGTGGCAAGCATTGGAAGATCTTCTTCCAGGAAGTGGTTTGCAACATTAAAGATGGTTAACCAGTGGTTTTATGACATGAGAAACTGCTCGTCCTAACTATTGACAGAAGCATCATTCAGCTAGTTGCTTTTGCAGCAGTCAGTCATTTCTGCCATAGCAGGTTCTATAATCTGACTTGATTTGTAATATACTAAGTTCTTTTTTAATTGCTCTGGGGTCTCGTTGTATCCTTGGGCATCTTAGTTGAAATTTTCCTTACTTGAAATGAACCATCTTAGTTCAGTATTTCCATTCCAGAGTGTTTATCTGCTAGTCCATGGTCTGTGTGTGTATGTGTATATATGTATATGTTTCTCTCCTTTACAACATGATTCGTGGTAGCCAAGAATCATTTCATCCCACTTTTAATCATTCCAGTCTGTGCCAGATACTAAATTATATGGCTTCTTTCCATGAAGTACATATTCCTGCATGTTCACCATTTGGCTTTCAGACTCTACACCAAAGTTAGTAGTAAAGATACAAGCGGCATCATTATCACTTGCCTGCTTTCTGTATCAGGTGAGCCTTACTGTTGGAAATCCCTACTTGGTTTCTTTGTCCTAACTTGCAGCCACCTACGGCATTGGAGGTTTGGCTTTGGGGCCTGTCAGGATTGCATGGTTTTCTTCCAGTTCTTGGCTTTACGGGGCTTATTTAGATGTATGACCAGGTACCTAGTTTACTTGTGGGGAGAAGCCCCTTGCAGTCCTCTTCTTGGTGCTTGATTGTGCCTGTTTCATTTTTCGAAGGGTGTCTGGGTGATGCTAAGGTGCTGTCATCGTTCTCTTTCCTGGGGCTTAATGAAATGGACTTTCTCTTTCCATATCCAGACTCTGGGAATCATTCATGGGATGATTTCCTTCAGGGAAAATGAGTCTATTTTTCTATTTGTGAAGAAAAAGTAAAGACTAGCACTTGGGAATAGGAGGCTTTCACATTCAGAAGCTGTTGGAATGGAGTATGGGGCTGACTTGGGAATATGTGAGCATGGAATATGGGGTTGGCTTGCTTTTCCTCCTGACTTGCTTCCATCAAATTGTTCAAATTCTGCTTTCAGACAGCTGATCATATCAGATGAGTCTGATGAAATGGAGGCAGTAGCTGTGGAGAGGCTTAACTTGAAACAGCTTTACAGGGGAGGGGAATGTGGTCACTCAGGTGTGCACAGCAGTTCATTCAGCACAACTGATACATCCATGGGTTTCCAGAAGTAGAAGTGAATTAAATTGCTGCACCTCTAAGCTGAGTGGAACAGATTTATAATGCAGCCATTGGTACCAGCATGACTGTTGTCTGTCCACACCCTTAAAATGGTTCTTCACCATTAGGAGACAGTGGCCCAAAGCACCTTGCCGTCTCCCTGAAGACTGCATGCATCCACACTGAATATAAGCATTTATTAAATAAACTTTTAGTCTCCAACACGCGCGTGCCTGTGCCGTGGGCAACTTTTCCTTTTGCGTAACGCTGTGGTAGATGGTAGATCACAAAAGCAGAGCTAATTTGTCAGGCTCTGCTGGGGGTGTTTTGGAAGAAATTCCAGGTTCATTTTTTGTAGCTGTGCTTATACTGCTGGACTAGCTGAAGCAAAAAGCAGTAAAAGCCAAGTTCCCTCATTCGTGTTGAGACAGGACTCCAAACCTGCAGGGAGCAGATTATGCAAAAATGAAGCTTTTTTACTCAATCCCGCTTTGACCAGGATTTCACTCGAACCTGGCTGTTGAGCAGTATTTCCCTTTGCTGATGTTGACATACCCCATTGTCACGAGGTCCTAGCAAAAGCAGCCTACACGGCCATTCTCCTTGACACCCACTAATTCCCTTTTTGTCCTGGTGGAAAGTCACTTCAACAGTCCTCGCTAATGGACCAGCCTCAATCTGCTCCTTCCTCTCCTGTGCTGTCTTTCAAATTAGGGCACTGTCAGTGCAAGATTTGGATTTCAGTCTTTTAATATCACTACTGTTTGCATGAAAAAGTTCTTTATTTAATATGCACTCTGGGGATTTTTCATATAAAAATGTTCTGTACGCAGAAAGTCTTAGCTCATGTCTTTAAGGACTCTCGGGGGAGCATTTTGAAACACTGCTGCGTGTTTGGCAGGGAGTGTGCAGGCAGATTGACTCATTGATTAAACCCACTTTCTGCAAATATAATAAAAAGGCTCTGTGTGTGTGTGCATGTGGTGGGAGCTTTTTCAAGGAGAATTTCTGTCATTTGCTCTTGTATACAAATCTAGCATGCCGGGAGTAGTGCTGAGCTGTTTTCTTTTTCCTGTAGTTGATTCCTCTCCTAAGGCCTCACTTGTGTGGGATAACTTGTAGTTGACTATAGGTGCAGATAGAAGTGACAATTCTTGCATGATCTGGCCCCTGAAAGCGCTCTACAGCTGTGAACAAACACAAGTGCACGGTTACAGAGTGCTTTAAAAGGGCCCAATCCCACTACAGTCTGAACCTTCATTACCAGGGATCCTGGCTTTCTCTGTTTTTAAAAATCACAAAATCTCTGATTTTAACCTCCACCTCCCCGAACTCTCTGATTTTATAACTTTTCAGATACCTATAAATTTTGGTATTTGATTTTGGTTTTTATCATGGAAAATCAGAGCTCCCCCTGCCCCCTTTACTCACCAGGATGCAGGTCCAGCCCTGCCAGAGGGGGACTCCAGCTGCCAGGGCAATGGGGCCAGGGACCCGGGTCTGTAGCCCCATCTCCCACAGCAGTGCCTGAGCCGTGGCTGCTGCCTGCAGGAAGTGGCAGCATCTGCTGTGGCCTGAGCAGGGAACAGAGTGCAGAACCCAACTCCCCCCATCCCCACAGGCAGCATGGCCAGAGCACAGCCCGTGGTGTGGGCAAGGGCAGGCTGTCCGCTGCAGACTTGGGGCTCCCAGCCCTGCATCCTCCTGGGGCCTTGGTGGCCCCGCAGGCAGGACCCGGTGTAGTAGGGGCTGGCAAAGCGCACCATGCTGGCTCGGCAGCAGTGAGGGGTACAACTGTGCCACTGCTGTTTGCAGCAGCAAGGAGCTTACCCATCTGCCCTGCTATGCTAAGTCTCGCCAGCTGGGCTGTGGAGGCCCTGGGGGAGGGCCTGCAGTGGGCAGCCCAGACCTGCCCCCCAGATCTGTGCGTGGGGTGGACACATGTTCCACCCCCCGGAAGTGTGCGCAGTAGTGAGGAGCCAGCCTCTCCACCCCCTGGATGAGCCACCTGCAGCTCCATCCTGCTCCCTGCCCTAGGCCCTGCGGCTGCACGTTCTGACCCCAAGCCCTATGCGCCTCCCCAGTTGGGCAGCAGCCTCAGCCCTCCCTTAATGCTCTTCCTTCCCCCCTGTGGGCACCTCAATCCCCCCCCCCCCCCTCGACTTACCTGTGGGAGCTGCTCTCCAGGCTGCCAAGTGGCCATGTGCAATTACATGCATGTGGCACCCCTTTTCTGAGTGCCCTCCTCCTGCTCCCCCCAGCCCCTTGCAGGCTGCAACTCTGCCAGACTTCAGAGAACTCTGCAAAAATGGAAAATCCATGTTTCCCTGTTAAAACATGGATTTCTCATTCTTTCTCAGTTAAAAGGGAAAATCCCCCCTCTTTTTTTCATTTTCCTGTGGGAAACGGAAAACCCGGATCCCTGCTCATTACATGAGGGTTCAGATGAGGACACTCCAAAGCAGAGTGCCTTCACTACCTTGTTTTTGTGTGTGCCGCAAGCAGAGCTGGGGTGATTCAGCCATGCATTGCACCTGGTGCTGCTTTTAGAATGGGGGGGAAGAGACTGGAGGGAGCTTGTTCTGGGGGTTGTCCAGCTGGTACTGGAGAGTGGGGTGAGTGGATTGGATCCCCCCCGAGGTGGGTTGCTCCAGTCCTGTAACATGGTTGGGGAAACCCCAGAACAGGCCTCCTTCCCCTGCCTTCTCCACCTCCCATACTGGAACAGAACAGGAGCTGAGAAGGGGAGGAGTGGACCTATAGTGGAAGAGGCTGCAGAGATGCAGCCTCTCTCCCTGGATTGGCTCTGAACTGGATCTCTCTATTTCCCCCCCGCTTCCAAGCCAACAGCTGACATCTGTTGGGTTGGAAGGATTGGTCTAACTCTTGGCGCTTTCTGTGAAGTGCCATAAGTTAGACCTAGGAATTGCACTTCTGTGTGTGCCTTATGTTACAATAGACGGAGCACAGGTATTATTTTATTAGCACCTGATTTTGAAAATGTAAAACCTGGCAACACATCTCTACCACCCCCACAACAGAACTATCACCATTCTTGGATCTTACACCTGCACCTCCAATAGTGTAATATATATCATCTGTGCACCAAATGCCCTGATGGAAAATATGTAGGAGAAACCAAAGAACAACTGCGCACCAGAATGAATGCACACCGGAAATTTATCAAAGACAAAAATACCCACGTACCTGCAGAGTACCCACTTCTCACAAGATAACCACTCTCTTGCCAGTCTCTCAGTTGTAATCCTCAAAGGGAATTTACAAAACACCATTTGCAGACAAGCCTACAAACTTCACTTCATAAATCTACTGGATACAAAAAATCATGGACTAAATATAGACATTGGATTTATGGCACATTATAACCTGCCTGACATCTGATAACCCCAGGTAACCGTATGCATTTTACCACCTTCTTCCCCTCCCCCCCCGCAACTACCTTTTCACAGCCATTGTCTCCCATTCCCCTTCTGCCACACGTGTGTTTTCACAGACCTGTATTTTGCATTTTGGCTTCTGTTCTTCCCAGGAAAGCAGACAAACACCAACAGACTTTTTCCCTATGCCTGAAAAAGGGTATTTGTGCCTGGAGGCTTGTGAAGAACAATTTTTCCAACAATGTAGGCTGGTCTAGCAAAAGATACTACATCTACCCAAATAACCTTGTCTGCCTAGATACAGTTTACACACACAAACATAAGTAAGTGTGCCTCAATTTTTGGCATGGTGGAACAAACCTATTCATGCCTGACTTTGTTCTCTCCTTATCTGGCTGTGTAGCTTTAGAGGAATCCATTGCATATTTTCTGTTCTCTGTCTGCATGTCTGAAGTTTTTTTTGTTGTCTTTAATCTGCCATCCACCTAAATCCCAAGCCTTATTGCAATCCAGGAGTCTGACTGACGTTTTCTACTGTATGATGCAGGCAGTGCATTAGGTAGGACATCAACTTGCATGCTGGTGCCACGTTCAGTGTCTTGTCCACAGATGAGTACTGTGTCCAGGTCTGGGCACCGCACTTCAAGAAGGATATGGAGGAGCTTGGAAGAGTCCAAAGGAGGGTTACGCATATGGTTAGATGTCTGGAGGACAGACCATATGAGGAGAGGCTGAAGGACATGGGACTCTTCAGCCTAGAGAAGAGAAGACTTACAGGGGACTTGGTGGCAGCCTATAAATATATGAGGCAAACATCAGGGGCTGGGAGAGCATCTGTTCACCAAGGCACCCCAGGGGAAGACGAGGAATAATGGACATAAACTGCTAGAAGATCGCTTCAGATTGGACAGAAGGAAAAACTTCTTTCTAGTTCATGCGTCCAGAGTTTGAAACAAACTTCTCTCAGAGGTGGTATAGTCACCTACCCTGGAGATCTTTCAAAAGACGACTGGACACGTGCTTTGCTGGGGTCAACTGACCCCAGCACTTCTTTCTTTCCTGCCTAAGAGCAGGGGGCCTGGACCTGATGATCTTGTGAGGTCCTTTCCAGTCCCCAACTTCTATTAGACTAGATATTAGGAAGAACTTCTTCACAGTTCGAGTGGTCAAGGTCTGGAACGGGCTCCCAAGGGAGGTGGTGCTCTCCCCTACTCTGGGGGTCTTCAAGAGGAGGTTAGATGAGTATCTAGCTGGGGTCATCTGAACCCAGCACTCTTTCCTGCCTATGCAGGGGGTCGGACTCGATCTATTGAGGTCCCTTCCGACCCTAGCATCTATGGATCTGAGTGATATGTCCACCATAACGTCCTTTTCCTGGGAACCTTACACAACCTATAGTTGACCCACTGTAGCAGTACAAATGGGATATTAGGTTGTCCTTGTAACTTGTCCCTGAGATGGGAACCATCCACAGTCCAAGGCCACTATTCTTATTCTCCCTACCTCCTATTCATGACTTGTCTGATTTTGGGTTTTTTTAAATTATTATTTATTTTATTTTTTGCGAATGAATTCTGAGGGCAGAGGCGTTTCTCCAAGAGATGGGTTTCAAACATGTAAAGGCCTCTAGCGTTCATCAAAAGAAGCACTTCATGATGGAAATGTTTTGTGTCCTACTACCATAAGTGGGCTCCAAGAAATTCCTACAGCTTCTAAATGTGAAAGCCTCCTATTCCCAAGTGCTATTCTTCACTTCTTCTTCACAAATACCTCCATTTTCCCTGAAGGAAATGGATTTCTAGTATATTGGGCTTCCAGGCCATACTTGACATAATTCCTCCTCTTAATTGTAGTTGACTCTCTCACCAAGGCGTCTTCCAAGTAGAGCACTTGGAGGAAGTGTAGCCTTTGGCTGAGAAGAGACCGTAGCTGCTGGAGTTCACCTAAAAGAGCATCTTGGCACTCGAAGCAGTGCATCTAGCCAAGAGAAGTCATGCAGAATGGATTGGACAAACAGGTCAACTTCCTGTCCAGAGATGTGAAATCCCACTTGGGCAGTCACGTGTCCTAGTAGCAGCTGCCTCTGTTACCTTCAGCAACGTTGTTTTTCCAACAGTATTTGGATTAACGGTAAAGCTTGCTATTGCCTCATGCAGCTGATGCAGGAGGACTTTCCAGGAATATGGTAGAGCTATTTATTTTTTTTACCAGATTAAAACAAAAAAAAGATTCTTGGCAGTATTTAAAGGGCTAGATTTATGTGACTTGCAAATACATTAATAGCCCAGTCTTCAGTGGCATGGTTGGTTTCCCTTTTCTTTTGTAGCAATTTCACGTTGTGTTGGTTGAGAAATTTATGCTTGGTTCTTGCTTGTCGTATGAGCTCATGCTGCTTGTCTCTGGTTTCAGGTTCAGGTTTTCCCAGACCGAAAACCAGAATGCTTTACGGTTCTTAAATATATTGCTCTTTTCAAAAGAGACGTGTTAGGAATTTGTGCTGCTTTGGGCTTTTGAACAGAAGTACCTGGCGTCTTGAGGAGCAGAGCATGACATCTTTCTTGCTGTGTATTTGAGGGAAGCTGTCAAGACTTACTGACTTTTGTCTTATTTTAACTTTTATAGCATCCCAGTAAAAGAAAATGATGTGCTTAAGAGAGGAATTGGATTCTGTCTTGTCTTTTTTTGTCCTAGTCTCTTGTTTTTTCTTGAACTTAAGTTTCCATATTGGTAACCTAGTACTTCAGAGTTACTGCTTCCTGTCTCCTTTTAAAAGTAGGCATGAATGCATGAGTACATGTGTTGCTTCAGTGTGGTTATTAATATTTTTATTAGTATAATGAAAATCTATGGTGTATTACTTGTCTGTTGAGCCCTTTTATACATGAAAATATTGCAATGGTGAAGTTTTAACAATGGCATGTCAGCAATTGTTCTTCACAAAGGGAAGAATAAAGTTGTCAAGACTTCAGACCTTGTGCGATAGTGATAGCTTCTGGCGTCAATGATCTGAATGAGTTCAAAGGCCGCAGTTGTGTATGTAGCAGGTCTTTTTGGAGGAGGAGGAGGAGATGTTCTTTTGTATTTTGTTTTAGTTTAGTTTTTTGAGAAACAAAAGAAAGCATTGAAGTTGCTAGCTCAAGAGCCTTGGTTCACACAAGGATATTGCAGTATTGGTGTGCAGTTAACATATCTGAGCTGTTCAGTGATTCTAAAATATTAAAAAGAAGCTAGAAAACAGGCAGACCTGTAATCATCCTTGCAAGAGAAGTTGAACCAAGTTGCGTGGACTTGCATATACTTCAGAAGGTAGGACTAAGATCCAGAGTGCCCTGGATAGACTAGAGAAATGGTCTGCGGTCTGCAGTCAGCTAGATGAGTCCTGCACTTGGGATGGAATAGTTTCATGCACAAATGCAGGCTGGGGAAGTCGTAGATTCATAGATTGCAAGGGGCCAGAAGGGACCTTGGAAGATTGCCTGGTCCAGCCCCCTGCACCAGGCAGGAAAGCCGATTTGGGGGTCAGGTGACCCCAGCGAGGTGACCGTCCAGTCTCCTCTTGAAGATGTCCAGGATAGGCGATTGCACCACCCATGGAGGGAGCTTATTCCACCGTCTGGACACCCTGACTGTGAAGAAGTATTTCCTAATGTTGAGCCTGAATTGATCTTGCAGGAGTTTGTGGCCATTATTCCTGGTTTTCCCTTCGAGTGCCCTGGTGAACAGTTGATCACCAAGCCCTTGATGTACTCCCCTAGCGTAGCGGTAAGCTGCTACCAGGTCCCCTCCCTCAGTCTTTCCTCATATGGCTTGCCTTTTAAGACTCTGATCATACGGGTGGCTCTTCTTTGAACTCTCTCATGCTTCCCCATGTCCTTGTTGAAGTGCGGTGCCCAGAACTGGACGTGGTGCTCCAGCTGCGGTCTCACCAGCGCGGAGTAGAGCGGAAGAATCCCCTCCTTGGCTTTGCTGGAGATGCACAGCATGACTAGCTTGGCTGCAGGACCACAGAGAAGGACCTGGGAGTTGCAGTGGACCGTAAGATGAACATGAGCCAACAGTCGGCTCTTGTTGCAACGAAGGCCAACAGCTTACTGGGTTGAATTTAACGGGAGCATCACTTGCAAATCAAAGGGAGCGATTCTGCTCTGTTCGGCACTGGTGAGGCCTCAGAGTCATCTGTCCAGTTTTGGGCCCCGCACTTCAAGAAGGAGGTTGACAGTTTGGAAAGTCCATCACAGAGCAACAAAAATTATTGAAGGTCTAGGAAGCAAGACTTATGAGGAAAAGCTGGAAGAACTAGGGTTATTTAGTCTGGAGAAGAGAAGACTGAGATTTGATAAGTCTTCAAATACCTGAAGGATGATTACAGAGAGGATGGAGATGAGTTTTTCTCTAGGGCTGTAGGGGACAAGGGTAGGAGCAATGGCCTCAATGCAGCAGGTTGGAGATTAGGAGGAACTTTCCAACTCTCAGGGTGGTCATGCATTGAACAGGCTGCCTAGAGAAGCTGTGGCATCTCCATTCTTGGACATTTTCAAGAGCAGTTTGAACGGACACTTTTTTTTTTTGGGATGGTTTAGTTGGGGATGATCCAGGGGGCTGGCCTAGATAACCTCGTGTGGTCCCTTCCAGCCCTGCTTTCCTAGGACCCTATGAAGAGGCAGCAGACTGGATATCTGTAAATCTGTTTTTGGACTCGGGTGATGCCGTGCTCTCTAGTTTGGTATTATATGAACCGAAGAGCGTTTCCATTTGCATGCTCTTTAAAATGGGGTTGTGGTAGGAAGAGGTATTATGTGAGGCAAGAGCAAATGAGAGATTTGACAGTGCAAACTGAGTCTTTTTCCAGTTACAAAAACAGATTAACACAGCTTAGTTTAGGCAAAAGACCTTATCTATATTATTTTTCTTGGGCTGCCAGTAATGTACCAGTCAGCTTTTAGACAAGGGAACAGTGAGGATCGTTCATTTCTTCAAAAGCAGCTTAGCTTAACTAGTACTACATGTCTCTTGCATCATGTTGTTTTCAGATGCAGAAGTGCTCAAGCATGTAAAAGGTCATTTCTTTCACCTGCAAATCACTCCACAAGATTCCCTCGGTGCATTCACAATGGTCATACTTGCTGAAATCATGCCTTTCTGCTCCCTACCTACGTCACAATTAAAAAAACCCCAACACCCTCCATTTACTGAAACAGTATTCAACGTGTGTTTGCCCCTCAAGTGACCAAATTATAAGTGGAGCGATTGGATATCAGTTCCACAAAGAAGCTTGTGCCTGCTTCTTCGGTTACCAGCAATATAGTTTTGGACTCTCAAGCCTGTAATATACATCTGTTTTGACTGCCAGATGTGGGCTGTGGGCCAGGGTAGAGGAGCCTGTTCCAATGACACGAGCTGTGCAAAGGGATGGTTATAAGAGCTTTTAATACACACATTAATCTGAGAATATAGTAAGTAAGAAACATTACACTGCAAGAAATGTATAACAGAGTTATAGTTGTTATGGTCACAAATGGTAGAGTTCATGAACCTGAAAGAGAGAAATGGTTTAAAATAAACAGTAAATATCTCTTAACCTGAAAGAGAGAAGGTTACACCACTTGAAACAGAAAGAAAGTTGCTTTATTACTTAATTTACTGAATTCTAACATTTTAAGAATCACTGACAGGTGGCCAGCCTGCTAGGAACAAGCTTACCCAAATTTCCAAGACTAAGTCTAACCTTGTGGCTGCCTTTAAGTTCATCACGGGGGCACAGAAGGGAATTGGTGAGTATTTATTTACCCAGGTGCCCCCGGGGGTTACAAGAAATAATGGCCACAAGCTAGCAGAGAGCAGATTTAGACTGGACATTAGGAAGAACTTCTTCACAGTTCGAGTGGCCAAGGTCTGGACCGGGCTCCCAAGGGAGGTGGTGCTCTCCCCTACCCTGGGAGTCTTCAAGAGGAGGTTAGATGAGTATCTAGCTGGGGTCATCTAGACCCAGCACTCTTTCCTGCCTATGCAGGGGGTCGGACTCGATGATCTATTGAGGTCCCTTCCGACCCTCACATCTATGAATCTATAAGTCCTGAAAAAGCAAAGGTATCTAATGTCTGCCGGCCGTTTCCTCTGCATGAGCAAGAGTGAAGTGCATGGGGAATGCTGCGTGAGGGCAGAGCTGTTCCTTTTATTAGCTTATCAATGATATGAAGCTGCAGCAGCCCAACTGTGGCAAACATCTGCCAAAGATGCCTAGTTTTGTCATTCTGTGGTTAAAGTAGTTCTAACTGGCTCAGAGCTTAAAAAAAAAATCCCCTGCTTCTAAAATACTCCTCACATGTGACCTAATTCTGCAGTCCTCTAGCCTATGACGTTTTCTGGCCTAGTACCACTTCCTTTGATCCTGTTTCCCGTAGTAATTTGGTTTGGTATAATTTAGGATGCATGATGGAAGTTAGGCCAAGTCAGCCTAAAGCTTACTAAACTGCGCATTTGTCAGGTTTTGGTGAACTTCCTAATTGGAGGTGTTGAGTTTATCAGTTTTTGCACGTGTGGATTCACATTTGGCCACACCAGGGATGAGATCTGCTACGTTGAAAGGGAAAGCTGCCTTTTTGTGGTAAACCCCAGGACTTTAACTTGTGGGAAGTGGAGGAGTAAGATGAGGTCTTGAGTACAATTCCATGGTCTAAGGTGGAATATTCTTTCTCTTTACTATCCTGCTAAAATCCAAGCAGGAAGTTATCGGCAATGAAGTCACGCTTTGGAGCAGCCCTTGCTTCCGGTTCCATCATGGTAGGCATGCTGCAGGTGCCCAGCAGAGGTGGTCCATGCCCTCAAGCGTTTGCAGTCCAAGTAACCGATGGCAGTCAAAGGATCCCTGAATTGTAATGGTGATGTTACCATTTAGTGGAAAAAAAAATGGACTTGCCTTGTGTGGCTGTACAGGAATGTATGGGAAGCACAAGGCACTTCTCCCTTCTCCCCAGCCCCTAGCAATGGTGCCAGCGCAACTGAGAAGACAGAAGGGAAAATAACACGCCACTTTTATGGACCAAGAGCAATTTACTCGGTGTTGTCCTTCCTGAGCAAGGGAGGGGCATGGGAATGAATCCTGATTCTGGGACCGTTCCTTTCCAGGAGCGGTGCAGGCACAGCCACATACTGGCCATCCGTCAAAGTTAGGAGAGAGTCATCTTCTACATGCCAGTTTTGCCTCCATTGAGTTGCTCACTCCAGGTATATTGTACCACAGCTCCCAGCCCCCTTGTCAGGTTGGGATTTTCAGACTCTGTGTCTAATTAAGGATGGAGCTTTTGCTAGGACTGCTTCTTGCATGATTGTAATGCTTGAATATTGAACTGGCTCCTTTGTTCTCTTCCGCTTACAGTCGCTCAAAAGGCTTTGTTTTGTGTCTTACAGGTTTATGGGCGTCTGTGTACATCAAGGACAACTTCACGCGCTTACTGAGGTAGGACTGGCTTATTCAATAGTGAACTCTCCATGTTTATGCTTTGCTAGGGCCAGATTCTGCAGCTGTTCTGAGCGGCAGGTATGCCTTGTCTTTGAGGTTATATCCCACGTGTGAGTTAGTGTAAAGACTGCAGAACCAGGCCCCTTAATTGTATTTCAGTAATAAACTTATAAGGCTCAGCTTTCACATACAGACCCTTAATAGGATGAAAAATGAACAGATGGTAGCCACCAACAGAGCATCTAAATAAGATTTGGTTCACTGTTAAGGTTTCTTTATTTGAAAACATGTATATGCATGATTATTTCTTCCATTTATCTTTATATTACAGTTCATTAGTGACGGCATGAGAGAGAACTCTGTAGAATATAGTTTGCCTTTCATAAGGTATTGGGTTCAGTCCTCACAATCTCTTCATTTAGCAAAACGTCAAGAATAAAAAATGAAATCAAGGTGTCCAGGGAAGAAATTCTTTAACAGTCTATATATCAGTGGTGAGAGCTTGGATAGTAAATGAGTATTTATAACTGGAATTTCTCATTGGCATGGTTGGTGTTATGAAACCTGGTGGGAAGATTCATGTCCCTTGTTGTACGATGATAACTTGTTTTGGAAAATTTAAGCAGGGAAAAGAGGTGGGGGAAGTGCTACCCAGTTCAAAATGGCATTACTTGTCTGAGTCAGTGATGATGACAAAACTTGTATATGTTGCTTTAAAAAAAAAAAAAAAAAAAGAGCAAACTCAGATGTGTGATGAGAATTTAATTTTTATTTAAAGAATAGCAACAGAAATCTGTAACCGATTGGACATTTTCTGACAATAGTCTTTATTCTGTAAATTAAAAATGCAAAACCATGTGGAAAAACTAACGTGCATATGATTTAACTAATGTTTAAAATGAGGAGTAAGTATGTGCATGTCTAGGAGCTGCTGTAGAAGGGGAAGATAGGATAGCCAGGTAAAAAAAAAAAGAAAAGGAAAAGCCTAGTGTTTATTACCAATACACAGAGCATTACAGGGCCAGATGCGCCAGGGTATGCCCACACTTTCCTACCTGCCCCCCTTGCATGTGCAGTCATGGTTCGTATGCAGCCCATACCTAAGCTCTCAGCAGAGACGCGTCCTCGTGGAGAGCTACGTTTGGTGGTTCTGGCTTTAGTCCACCACTTCAGAGTTCTTGGCAAGCAAAATTACTTAATCTTGAAAGCATGATTTTGACTTGGGTTGCCCATAATTAAACATGACAGCAAAACGATTCCTCAGACTTTCATAATGTTTTACACTTGGGTTGAAACCAAGGATGAGACATTTCAGACCGAAGAAGACTTTGGAAAAAGTTATGAGCAACAAAAGCCAGGGAAGCTGAGAGGCATGCTTTATGCTGGACTGCTGCGTGCCATTGTAATTACAGCGTGTGCGACCACTCATGTGAGAACCGAGGTAGAAACGTTTAACGGCCGAATAATAAAAGGACTGTTTATAGACATTTGTCATGGAAGCAGCGAGCACATACAGGCACTCATTAAATGCAGGAGCTGTTTTATGAGTTACTAGTTAATATTTGTACAGTGCTTTAAAAATGTAAAGTACCGTGTCAGCTCTAAGTAGTTTTCTGCTAATTGTAGTGTTGTTTCCCTTCTGGAGCACTGTGGATAGAAATGGTCGCCTAGCTTAAGGGAGTCGCTGGGGCTCGGGGAAGAGGGGCACACCTACAAGAAGTGGTAGAAGGGTGTATACTCTGTGTCTGTCTCTAGAGCCACCATTTCAGGTGCAGCCCAGGTAGATGAAATAACCAAAACCAGTTGCCATCTGTTGTCTATCTGCCAGCTTCTGTGAAACCAGTTGGTGGTGAGCTCAGGACATGGGCAGATGACACGTTTACTGTGCTATCATTGCCATTATGCTGGTGTTCTTAAAAAGGTAGCAGGCACATAATGCAGCCCCACAATCGGAGCAGCTTCTAACGCAGCGGAGGATCATCTTTGACTGAATCGAGGAAGACAACTCCACTTAAGTAAAAGTACATGTGTTTTAAACTTAGGCTGTCCCTGTCCATCCCAAAGTAGCTGCTTGCAAAAGACAAATGGGCTATAACTTGCTCCCCTGCCACCTTGTTATGAGGTGCAGTAGTAGCAGACTACTGTGCGCCACTAACGTGGGATAGCCGCACATCTGTCCCTTCCTGATCCGGGTGTCCTTAACATTAGTAAGCCAAAGTCATGTGAAACACCAAGGTATGTATATGTCTATCCGTGCCCTCATCCTAATTTCTGGTGAACATTTCCCCACTTACCAAAACTTGTCAGTGTGATTGATTGTAATCTATCCCCTTCTCATTTGACACTCCCAGAAATGTTGCCTAGGGCTAATTTGGCCTGCGAGATTGGACTGTCTTTAGATGCCGTTGCTTTCTAGAAAACTGTTCAGGTGGTGCAAGGGGAGTTTTCTGCTACGGGCGTCTGTGCTGCATCTGTTCTTCGGCTGAATGAAGACCTTCATATGCTAGCATGTTGAATATGTTACAGATTAATTGAACCTAGTTCAAGACTACAATAACAGCTTTAAAAAGAATTAAAATCTGTTGAGGGTCATCTGGGCCAACCCCCTGCAGGAATGCTATTCCTAAATCATCTCTGAGTAGTGCTGCAGCATCCTCTTGAAAACCTCCTGTGAAGGAGATCCCACAACTTCCCCGGGCAGTCCATTCCACTGCCTCACTCTCTTAACAGTAAGGACGTTTTTCTTAAGGTTTAGTCTAAATCTACTTTGCAATTTCAAGTTATAAAAACCACTCAGTAAGTGTACTCCACTCTTGTGCTTCTGATTGTTTAGCTCCCTTGCAAAAATGTCTGTTGAGATTTTTGAGGAAGGGACCAATGTAAAGTCCAGAGAGGGAAAAGAGGTTTCGTATAGCGCTTTTCATGCCTAAGATACTTGAAACCACTTTGTACAAAGTGAGTTGTAGATTGGGAATGCAGCGGCGTTGAAGGAAACAGAAGCCCTAAGAGCTTTGTGTACATAGGATGGAAAAACATTGCTGTAAAGTACTGATAGGGACAGCTTAAGGTTGTAGTGTGACTTTTCATTCCCAAGCATTGTACAAGCCTTACTTGTGCAGGGCGGCAGCAACATCAAGCATGAAATCCCCACTTTAGTCTGGTTGCTACTGATGCAGTCTACAAAAATCTCTACCCGCTGTGGACAGAGACCCACATGCGGTGTTGCTGTGTTAGCCGAGCCATCCTCTGGACTTCATCGTACATCGGGATGCTTTGTATCGGGAGTCCCCAAGCGTCCTGGGACAGCCATGACTGTACCAAGCTGTGCACGTGGATACAGGTGTGCTCAAACAGTCCTGTGCAAACTGGAAGACATGCTGAGAAGGGAATTGGAGGCCACATCTCTTTCCAGGCAGTCGCTGTCTCGACAGTGGTTTTCTCGCTGAGGAGGGTAGGCTCTGCTGCCCCGTTCAGTGACCCTGCACACCAAACCCTTCCTGCACCGTGCCTGACTGATGTTACACTGCGGTGCCTGGAAGGGTGTTGAAGTGTGGTGATTTTTTTTTTTTTCCCCTCCCCGTGTCATTAGGATGCTGCAGTGCTCCCTACCACAGTACATGTTGGCAGCCCACGGTATAGGAGGACAGGGTGTTAATGTGGATGTGTGTGCCAAAATGCATTAAAAGGGAAATATCATGGTGGCTGCTGCTTAAGACATGGGGAGGGGGGGAAAAAAAAGCGTGAGAGAACCTAGCCAAGGTTAATTGAACTTGTGCAGTTTCAGCACAATGAGGTTTTTTTATAGCTGTGCAATAAACTGCAGGAAAAACAGCTTACAGTGGAAATGCTTCCAGACATGTTCATTTTTATCTTGGACAAGGCAACCCCTACTGGACTTCTCTGACGCATGGCATTGGAATGGCTCACAAAATAAGCTGCTGTCATCTTTATTGCTGTTGATTACAATTCATTATCCGGAGAGAAGATGGTTCCTATGGAGCCTTTTTGTGGGGGAAGAGGGGGTGCAATTTTTTTTTCTTGCGCTGCAGGTCCCTTTTGTATCTTGTACTCCCAACTCCTTTAATGTTACTTGAATGTGTGTCGTGTTTGTTTGTATTGCCAGGAAATCTGCACTGCCCCCCCTTACAGCCCAGCATAGGTAAAGTGCCAATGCAATCAGTGGGATTTGAGGACTGTTTTATATGTAGTACTTAGAATTTACTCTTGGAGCCAGGCATTGAGTGGGAGGAGAAAATGTCAAAAGCTTATAATTTCCCCATGTTATGCTAGCTTCAAGGATGAAAAACCACTGAACATCTGATAGCAGAGATCCTTGTGCTCGCTCCTGCTTCTGAGCATGGAGGCTCCACTTAATGAGCCTCTGAGACATGCTCCTTCTATCTCCACCCCTTGCAGATCCCTGGATCTGGGTTTTTTGGCTCTGGGTTGGGATAAGCAGCTGAGTACTATTTGATTCTCCTTCATTCCCAATCCACAGGTTACAGCAGTATCAGACGGACAATCTGCTGCTTGGTGCTGCTCCACATCTTGCATTGCCTCCAAATGAAGGCTTGAGGGTTTCATGATGTGTTTCCCCCCCCCCCCCCCCCCCCCCCCCTTAATATACAAGGATTTTGAGGGCACAGCCCATGCCCCCCCTCCCCTCCTACCATGGGTCTGCATTGTGTACTTGAGTTAAAAAACCTTGCTGTAATGTGTTGATAGAGACATCTAGGGGTTGCAGTGCCTCAAACCCTGTGACTGCCATTCCCAAGCATTTTACAAGCTGTTAACCTGGTTACCACTGGTGCAGTTTACAAAAATCTCTACTCATTATGAAGAGAGAGAATCAAATGTGGTGTTGCTGCAGTAGCTGAGCCAGCTCTCCAGACTTCATCATACACTGGACTGTATGATGCTCCGTGACTGGGGTTTTGCAGGACACTAATACCCTGCGTTTCCCCCAGCGATCAGGGGTTAGGTTCAGTTGAAATCTCCATTAGGTAGGTCAATTTGAGGAGAAGAGCATGAGTCTGCAAGAGCTGTCATCCAGGGACACCTCGTCATTGCTGGATCTCCTGGACTCTCTCCTCCCTGCTCTGTAAAACCCAGGCATTCACCCAGATTCCTCCGAGGAGGACTTCTTCAGGTTACAGTCAGTTCCTAGGCAGGGTGGCACTTGCAGATAGGGCACCGCTGTTATTCTGTCCCATCTCTGTGATTAACCCTGAGCAGTTGAGAATGGAGTTAATGAGAAGAGTTGTGGACGAAAGGCAAAGGAGAGGTGGTGGGGGAACTTACCCCATGGCTCCTGGATCAGCTCCAGCAGTGCTACCTATTGGGCGCTTCAGTGTGATCCTACCCCACCATGTTCGAGTCCCTGAAAATCCATGAATGCATCTGTTTTTGTAACACACTTATTTTGGCCTTAAACCCAAGTCACAAGAACAGTGAGGAGGAGAGGAGGACTTGCCCACCATTTGTACTAGGTTTTATAGGGACTTGAGCAGAGTGGAGTAGGATCATACTTGAGTGCTTATGGCCACTTAGGCAGAATAAGATCTGGCCTAAAAGCCTTGTCTCTGGAAAAACTGTATTTGATAACTCTAGGCATTACCTTTTTTTAAACTGTCACTCCTTTTCTCCCTCCCCTTCCCCCTTGCTGGTGAAAGTCTTCGTCACTCTGACATGTTTTTGAATGGTGCCCTGCCTCTGTCATTATGTCCAGAAGGCCCCAATGTTACTTTAGCAAACACATTTTCTTTCTCTTCTTTTGGACAAAGAATTCTTTTGGGGTTGGAGGTCTTATTTTTCATGTGATTTGAGTGCTTAGTAAAATCTCCCGAGATGTTTTAGCACATATTTTGTGCAGTTATTTTTAGTAACTGCCAAAGCCATTGGAGAAACAGGAATCTGGTGTTGGCAGTCAGTCCCCGCTAATAATGGATGAGTTTTTGTTACTTTATTCATGGCTTTGATTTTTCCTTGCTCTGTTTTCCTACAGGCAAACCATAGCAATGCAGAGCTTTCAGACCAGAATGAAGACATCCATTTGTGTGCCATATTGTCTTGTGCATTTTCATGAGCCAGAGTCATTGGAGTCTTTAGTATGAATAAACTGGTGGTAGTGGGAGGAGGTGCTAACTTTTCTTATTTTTAAGTCTAGGCATTTATTCCATGCTGCTTATGAGAGCAGCAGTTCACAGGGAAAGGTTCTTACACTTATGTTTTTCCATAGGGTTTGGGGCCTTGCATGTCTTTCCTGTATGAGCTGAATTTTGAAATGTGATGTTTTTACCATGTGTATAGCTACATAGCACTTCCCTGGGGACTGAGAAGGAGCTTGGAGGCCTGATTGGTGGTAGGTTGTCATAGATTTATTGCAGTTTCTGTGGGTAAAACTCATCTGAGTACTCGTGGAGGACTGGAAGGGTGGTTCTGGAAACTTTCTCGGGGAACCTCTGACTGAGCCAGCTCTGGGAATTCCAGTTTATCAGCTGTGTAGTTTCTTGTTTTATTTTAAGGGCATGTGAATCTTGATTTACAGCGTTTCATAAAGATTAAAATTCACTTGGAAAGCAGACTGGTGTTGCTAGTGAATCGTAGAAAATGAGGGTTGGAAGAGACCTCAGGAGGTCGCATCCAGTCCAACCCCCTGCTCCAAGCAGGACCAGCCCCAACTGCACCATCCCAGACACGGCTTTGCTGAGCCAGGCCTTAACCTCCAAGGATGGAGACTCCACCGCCTCTCTGGGTAACCTGTTTCAGTGCTCTTTCTTGTGAGAGAGTTTTTCCTAATATCCAACTTAAACATCCCTTGCTGCAACTTGATACCATTGCTCCTTGTTCTGTCCTCTCTCACCATTGAAAACAGTGGGTAGCTTTGAGGTTGCTTTTCCTTTTTAAAATGCCTCTCAGTTCTGAGTTGCCTCAGAGGTGTTAGTCTGAAGACAGAAGGGTAGGGGATGGTGGCACTTTAGAGACTGGTTGAGAGGCACGAGCTTTTATAGGCAACAACCTACTTCTTTAGACACTAGGAATGGACAGAGGAACTGCCTTATGCTGTAGTGTTCCAAGGGTAAGGCTACACATATTAAGTTATTGTGAGGTAAGCAATGGTGTGAACTTGCCAAGTGTCAGCATAAGTGGTAAGTTTTGGTGTAAGAAGTAAGCAGGGTCAATGGGCACTCACGCACCCCGTTGCCCGCCATCGGCGGTTGGCAACCACCTGCAGACACCACTGGCAGCAGCAATTGGGGACCGTCTTCACTGCTGGTGGTGGTGGGGGTGGCGAGTGTGATCAGCGACCGCCAGCAGTGTCAGTGGTGGCCAGCAGCAATCGGGGACTGCCTGCAGACTCTGCCAGCGGTGTTGATGGCAAGTGGCAACTGCCTGCAGGCATCACCAGTAGTATCAGCGGTGCTTTTTGCAGGGGGTGCTCCGCCAAGCTCAGGGGGTGCATATGCACCTGCATTCACCCTCTACGCATTGCCAATGCCCAAGCCAGTCCACACACAGTGTTAATGTGCTTTAATGCCTACACATGTAGACACTGACCTATTCCTGCTTACTGCGCAGTAAATTTTAAGCCAGCATAAATGCACGTGTAGACACGCCCAGTAAGTAGGAAGTAGCTTACCTTTCAGTGAAGCTGGGTGAGCTCCTTTGCATTGCTGCTGTTTGCTGATGGGCAGTGACTGCGGAGTATCTAACAGGCTGCACGTTCGCTCCCTCGCCTACTGCATGGTAACTTGTTTGTGTGGCTGTGCTCTAAGTACATGTAAAACTGCTGGTTAACTTTTTGGATTAGATCAATCCCCATGATCTTGTGTGATTTTTGGCTTAACGCTGTAAACCAGCGGTGGGCAACTTTTTAAGGCAGTGGGCTGGATTGACGTAGTTTAGGTCAGAGGTGCTAGGACTCAGCTGCTGGTGCTGGTTTTTGCCAAGGTAGCAGAGGAAGAGCATCCATAGCCAGCACTTTTCCCTGCAACGGCAAGGGAAAGCAACTGCTGCCAGAGCCCCCTGCCGCCAAATACTGCTGAAGCTCCGTGTTTGTGGATCAAATGGGTCCCTGGGCCAGATCCAACCCCTGGGCTATAGGTTGCCAACACCTGCTGTAAGTTTTTATTGCATGCCCTCATCTTTCTCTCCTGATTTTTTTTTAGAGCTCACATTATAGCTGTTATCAGTATTTACAAGAAAACTAGGCCTCTCCAGGTGGCTGCTAAAGACATTTCCCGAATTGTGGCCCAGATCCTGTGGGGCAGTGCAAAGTGAGCACACTGCCCCTCCGGTGGACTCCATCCCTAGAGCAAGTGCATGTAGCTCCTCTGGCAGCATACATTGAAGCAGCTGACCCCCCCCCATTATTACCAAAGCCCTTTCTTCTTTCAGTGCACAGTAGGAGGAAAGCAAGCTGGACATGGGCAGGGTGTTGGGGCTGGCCATGCGCATGCTAAAACCATTGTGAACAGCATGGCTCGGGACAAGGTGCTGCTTAACTTATTCCCTGCTGGGCAGTTTGCTCCCTTATGGCAGCAGCCTTGTGAGCCACAGTGAAGGAGATGGGAGAGGAGAAATGGGATTTTCCACACCTGCCCTAACTTGGAGGACTTGCGCTTAGGGCTCCAAGCCATTTAACCCCTTTCCTGCTGGCTCTGGTGCCAACAGTTTGTTCCTTCATTGAAACAACAGTGCTGACCAGGCTGAAGGAAGAGGGGATAGGACTTTCCCCCAGAGCAGCATGTGCCCTGGACCTGTGCACAGCTGACTGGCCATGTGGAGGGGAGGGGGGAAGGGGATATGACCTTTCTTGGAGCAAGGTGTACCCAGAAACCCAAATACATCCCCCTCCTCTTCCCCCACCACTTTCCCTGCTGCCTTTTGTCCAGGCTGGCTGGGCCACAGGGAGAGGAGGGAGCAGCAAGCAGCATGCCTTGGCTCTCGGGAGTAACCTCCCCACCTGCCCTTTTGCTTGGGTCTCCTCTTCACAGTTTTTCTCCTCCAGCCTTTTGCAAAGGCCCAGCTAACCGATCAGTGCAGCACAGGTTCCCCCATTGCAGCTGCTGCATGAGTGAAGCAGGAATCAAAGGGGGTGAGTCTGTGCCAGCATCCTCCTCTGGATCCACCCCTGGAGTTGGACCAGATCGCTCCTATGCCGCGTCAGTTCCTCACTGCGATGCTTAGTCCTGCAGGTTCGTTAGCAGCTTAGGGCTGCGTTAGCTTGATAGATGTGCGCCATACTTTCAGGTCATTTCCCCATGGATCAGGGCAGTGCAGGTTGTCTGGATCCCCAGGATTTGGATCTGCAGAGAGAGCAATAACTACTGCCTGGTGCAAAGTCCGCTCTCTATCCATAGGACGGGGTACAGGACTGTAGCTGAGACAGTCTCTTGCACAAGGTGAATAGGGTGTTTCCCTGGACCTGTGTAAGGGTCTGTCACAATCTGGGCTAAAGCAAAGAAAAAAAACTAAACACCAGTGAGCAGGGGTGGAAGAGAAGGGGACGAGACATATTTGCAAGGTGAGGTTTTAATAATAAGGTTACTCACTTAATCTCCCCGTGAGTGCCTTGCCAGCTGTAAAATAAGATTAATGTCTCTTTTTAGGGATGTTTGTAAGGATTAATTCATTGTTTTCAAAATGCTTTTGCTAAAAGTACCTTCCATTAGAAAATATTAAAGAAAAAAAATGTAATGATTAATTAATTACATAATTAAAGGAACAACTTTCTTATTGTCTTTTGTATGTAAGATTAAGTTGGCATGGTTGTTAGAGCATCTCAGTCCTTTAGTTTTCTCAGTCCTTACCACTTCTCAGCCTCTTCTTGGCTAAGATCAAGGTAGAAGTAAGAAATGGGGGGATGGACTGACCCCCACCCACTATAGACTCGCAAAGACCATTAATGCCTATGAATACTCTCCACCCCAGCACTTGTACACCACGTACTAAACTCTGTTGTCAGAGAATGTCTTGCACCCTCTACCAATGGTCTTGCCATGCACGGGGGCTTGTCTCTTCTTTCTGTAGTATTGCGCTTCAACTTTTTACCCACGTTACCCAGGTTGGCATAGTCTGCATGTCCTAGATTGCATCGTTATACACCAACTACGTACCTATGTAGCCACTGTGCATGGGGTCCTATATTACCTTCCATATGACTCATTTTTAATATTTTCTAATGAAGGCTTACATCTGCACCAGGCTATAACTTTACTGCATGGAGGGTTGGTAAAGCTGAGATGCACCTGCAAGTCACAGTACCTCTGCCACCCAGTGCTTGGTAAATCTGTCATCTGAATAGGGGTACAGTACTGCTGGATAAAAAAATAATATAGAACATGTAAATATGTTGCTGTTTGTGCTGGTGACCATTTGAGCCAGTTTTTGTGCACAGTGTAAAACCGGATGGGTCCCCTGCAGCACGGTTTCACCCCGGTTAGATTAACAGGTAGCTAGGACTTTTCACGCGGCCAAAAACCTATGTAGCTTCTGTTGTATTTTGAGATGAGGCTGATTTATTGATTTTAATGCTGCCTTTCCTAAAGAAGGCTTCGGGCAGGTTAGAATAAAAAACAAGACAGGTTTTAAAAACCAGATAATACATTATAAACCAACTCCTCAGAACTTAGCCACGTGTGCTAAAAGCCTGCCCAAATAAAAAGGTCTTGCAATGTTATGGCTAACGAAGAATAAATAGTTTCTGCTAACTATTGCTTTGCCATGCAAGAACAATCTCCATGTTGATGATTTGTTTGCCTGGCCAGGATGGCGCTCTGAAAAAATGAGGGGTGGTTGAACTCTGCTAAGGCCCTTTGGGCAAATGCTGGCCATGGTACCATCCAGAGCACAAAAGGAGGAAGAGGTATTGGATCCTCCAGAAAACCTTCAAAAACTTCTGTAGCTTCCTTCCCTCCCCTCCCCACCCCGCTCAGGCTCCCTCGTTGTTTCAGTAGTGCTGGAGAAATCCAAGTTGAACAAAAGCATCCCAAAGTACAAAGCTGTCCAAGAGCCTCGGTGTGTTTGTAGTCTCAATGACCCCACAGGCAGTCAACCAGGATTTAACTGGCCACGTTGTTATTGAAAACTTCTAAACCGTTTTCGAACTGGACACCTCAAACCTGTGCTAATGGGGCCTTTGCAATGCCAACAAATCCCTTGGTGGACAAGTTCAAACCTTGTTGACTCTTGTCCGTTTACTATGCTACCTGGTGGACTTCAAGCTCTTCATGCTGATGATAACGCCTTAAGATGGCTGAAACCATATGCCAAAACTGCATATGCTAAATAAATAAATGTGCTTCAGAGAAAATCCAATTCCTTGGCTCCCTTCAGCTGAAGGTAGGGAATTGTTGAGCCCTTCCAGTCAAATATGACTCTTTGACTTGATGTAGGGTGGTGCTCTTTTCCTCTCAAATGTCTCCTTCTGGAAAAAAGGCTAAAGGAGTGATGAAAGCAAGATATTTGGTGGCTTTGACTCTGCAAGTGGCAGCGGATGCTCCTGACACGTTAAAGCAGATTCACAGCTGGATTCCAGTAACATGTTATTAATCCTGGCAGTACCACGTCGGGGCCAGTCCAGAGAGCTTGGCTTTCCGCAGCTGCCCACCTCGGTGTCAGACCGATGGGTGTTTTGGACATTGTAGCTTAGGACTACCCCACTGATCTACTTTCCTCTTCAGAGACCTTTCTCATGCGAGTTCGTTACTAGAAGAAGTGGCTTCATCCAGGTGCTGTAGAGCAGTTAGCACAAGGAAGAAGGTTCTGCTCCTGTTCTGACTTCTCCCAAAGAAAAAGAGATCTTTTCCTTTCTATGGAGATTCAGCAGACAGGCAAGCAATCTGGGAGACCTCTACAGCAGAGCTGTGATAATGAATCACGGACATGGCTAGTGACTCCCGGACCAAGTCCATCTGGTGAGAAGGCTACAACCCGTTCTTTTTGGTTCAGATCTGACCACAATCATCCACGGCTTTAACTTCAAGACTAGATTTCTGCAATGCGCTCTATGCAGGGCTGTCCTCGACGGCTCTCTGGAAGCTGCAACAGTGGGTGGGCTGCCAGGAACATGCAACTCCAGTGGTCCAGAGCCTGTATTAGCTCCCAGTAACTTTCCAGGTGCAATTCAAGGTGCTGGTTTTGATTTCTAAGGCCCCAAATAGCCTGGGCCCAGCCCTACACGCCTAAAGGATCTCTTTTACTTGTGCTGCATCCTTATTTCTGAGGTCAGCTGAGAGCAACCCGCTGCAAGTACCATCACTGCACCTAGTCTGCTTGATGGAAACACGTAGGAAGTCGTTCTCAGTAGTCGCCCGTTAATCCTTGCCCCTGTCCAGAGCCTGAGCCTGGGCATCTTTCGAAAGTGTTGCAAGACCCTTCCTGTTTGGGCAGGCATTTAGCGGACGAGGCTAAACTGGGATGTTGTTTTTGAGGGTTTTTGTTACATAGGTTATCTTCATACTCTCACTGGCTTTTATAAGTTTCTCCTGTTCTGTTCTTTGGTTTGCTTTTGATAAGTTATTTTGCTCTCTTCTGTAAGCCACCCTGAGTCTTTGTTGGGAAAGGCAGAATATAAAACTAATACATAAGTAAAGATGAAGAGTTTTAGTAGTTCAAAGACTTTAGTGGTAAAATGTGGATTTTTTTTTTTCTTCTTGAAAACAAGCGGTGTCACTTTGAGTCTTCATTAACCATTTTGCAAAACAGAAAAAGCAGCATGGTATGCATAAGGTACTGAAAAGTTATTTCATAGGCATTAAGACAAGTGCACGTTCTCTGCTCTGTTTATATTATTTTCCTTGGGAACCAAATATTTTGTGAACCTCCTAAAAAGCAAAAAGAATTCAGTCCGCAAACACAGCTTGATGTGCTCTACATACCAAAAAAGTCCATTTCGGATCACACAACAGGGCCTGTTTTTAACTGAAAGAAGGGAGGAAGCTCAAGAGTTCTGGCTGAACCTCCTGTTCATGCCCTCGCATCCGGAGGCTGCAGCATGTGTGTCATTTTTGACTCTGCAGTTCTTGCTCAAGCCAAAGAAATAGATTTCTTTGGAGTTTGCACCAAGTCCTTATGATTGTATTATTGCCAAGTTTGACTAGTTTAAATCTCCTCAGGGAGGCTTCCAGAAAAGCAATAGATTGATTTACAAACCTAACATCTTTTTTGTCTTCTGTTTTTGAAACTTAAGATGTGACCCAAGCAGTCCTCTAAAGCTTTTTCTACACAGTTGAGAGCTAGAGACTTAGCTTATTAAAAAAGTTAAGCCTAAATCTTGTCCTACTCCATGTGTCAAGAAATTCAGTAAAAAAGGCCAAATGTTACAAATCTTGCAGTCAAAATTGTGAGAGTTGGTGCCACCGGATGAGCCCACGGTACGTGGATTCTCTTGTGCTCGCAGTCCCCTCCGGTAGGACGATCGGAGCCGGTCGCAACATACCCGGTTTAGGACAGAAGGGTTTGTCACAATTCCTTGTTTTTCTTTTGCTGCATACATCTGGGGAGTTTCCTTTAGGGGGGCTATACATCGGCTTAAAGGTAAATACATAGTTGAGAGTGTTTAGTATTGTAGCATATGCCACACTCAGATGCGCTCAGCTTTTGAGGCTTCTGTAGCGCGCAGGACCAATTGTGAGTTTATTTTGAGGACAAAGTTGCCTCGCCCATCTGCTTCCTCTCCCATAGGCTTTTCTTTTTGTCTCGGGACCTCAGTCCATCAGTAACTCATTGCTCTTCAGAGACAAGGAAGAGGTCTGTGAAGTCAAGGCCTACACGATGAATGAGCCAGCCCTGACCCTTGAGTGCTGTTTGGTCCTGTCCTTGAGGTGCTTTGCGGTGACACGCAAGGAGACTCCCATCACTGTCTGGTGTTCTCTGAGCCTCCCGGGCAGAAGTTCCCAAACTTTCTCATTGCGTACCCCCTTCCAGATTTACCTGCGTCTCCCTGCCAGCATACGCTTTATATTTTAATCCCTTTAAATGCCAATTTTGATTATAATGACAATTCCATCTGCCATTACACAACTTCTCCCGTGTACCCCCTGGAGAGATGTCTTGCGTACCCCCAGTGGTACGTGTACCACCCTGTGGGAACCCCTGCTATAGGGGATGGGAGTTTTCTGTTCAGCATACTGGTGGAGGAAACCCAGAGCTTGTCACCACGACTAGCTAAGGAAGTGGCATAGAGCTGACGTGGACAAGCTGGGTCCTGTCTCCTTTTACCTAAGGACGTGAGCAGTGAGCTGACTCTTCAGTATCACCTGAGTGGAAGGAGCAAGGGACCTGGCAGCTTCATTTGCCAGAGGGAGCTGGGAGCAGGGCTCAGGAAGTAGATGGTCGGTTGTAATAAAGAAAAGGGCTTTACATCTAAAACAGCACAAAAATAAAAAACACTATAACTGGAAACGTTAACTTAGTACAGACTCAATGACAGGAGTGGAGGAGTCTAATTTTAAGCTCCCATATCCATTTATACACATCTAAAGAAGTGCTCGGGTTTCTAGAAGTGATGAGAATCCACTTACTCCGGTGGGAGCTGCCGGGTGTGCAGACTGTTGAAAATCTAGCCACTTATTATAGGCACGTAAATGAGGTATAGGAGTTGAAGGAAAGCTGTTTTAAAAAAACAAAAAGGCAGGAGGGCGGAAGCCTGCCCAGAGCATCGAATGTGTTGTATGGACCGAGCACCAGAGGCATGTCGTATTCAGCCTTTTGAAAGCTGACTCTGTTTGGGAGCCCAAATGAGCAGTCTTTCCCTTATCTCAAGCAGAACAGAACACCCCTTCTCATGCACATCTGTGGCATTTTTAGTATTTAAGAAAAAAAATGAATTTCAGCAGGCTAAAGAAAGACGAGCTTCTTAACCATTGTGAGAGGGGGTGTTGTGCTGTTTTCAGGGATGGATTTTCCTTTATTGCCTGTATATCTGATCACACATGGGCTTTACAGCCCTTGTGTATATTGGACACTAATGTCGACCCTGGAATCATTTGCTGTTCCTTATGACATCCTCCAGGGGTTTTACAGACCCCTGCGCTCTCCTCCTTCCCTTAAAACTAGATTCTTTACTTGACAAATGTTTGTAGTTATTTTTGCTTATCAGCTGCCCAAACTAAAAGAGGAAGAGCTCTTTACTATTGGAGTGGAAGAGCTACTAATACTAATGGAAGCTCTTATGCTCATGGAAGAGCTCTTGACTATTTATGTGTGCCTATGGCCCTCTTCATCAGGGATTTTGGCACTTTATAAACTTCTGTAAAACTTCACAGTTCCCTCCAAGGTAGGAAGATGCTAAGGCATATCCACATAACATCTGCCAGGGCTAGAAAAAGCTAGTGGTGTTCTGCAGCATGGTTTGTGTGGCTTGATCCTGTCTATGAGGCTGTTTGAATGTGCAAGGAGCACCATGTCTGCTTTTAAAGCTTGCACACAGTAAGTAGGCCGACCCTTATACCCACTTTGCAGATGGGCAAATGGAGACAGATCAGTTAAGTCACTTGGATGAAGTCATGCAGGAATTGAATCCATGGGTCTCAGTTTCTAGAGTTTCTGTGGAGCCTACATGTAAAAACCTATTTAGGCTGGCAGCAGCGTGGAAGTGGGAAGGCAATATAGCCACAGATCACGGGGGTAGTTATTGGCTATAACTGCACTTCCTTTTTCAGTGCTAGCACAGGCAGAGCTCAAAAACCGAGCAGTTTACCAGAGCTCAGGCTGGCTGCAGGTACGGTCCTCTCCTGCTCTGGCACCACCGTGTTTACGTGGAGATGCTGTTTCTGTTGCCTTTGATAGCAGCAAGGTGCTTTCCCTCCTCTATGCAAATGCAGCAACTAGTCCATGGCCAGCTTGCTATAATCTAAAGCTTTTCTTTTCATTGTGCCTAAATCTGGGCCGTGTCTCGTTGTTCGTAGGTGGTGCATACAGATTATAAACTCTGCTTTTCTTGGCTGGGTCTCTCTCGTTTCTAGGTCTGTATTACTATAATTGCAGGAAAACGGTTATCAAGGTCAGTTTGCACAAATATACTGGGAGTGTTTTCCGGTTCCAGCAAAATAAACTTATTTCCTGGACTATTTTGAGTATGAATGTGAATCTGAAGTAAGCGTCCACAAACCTTTCTTCAGAAAGCCAGACTGCAGCAGTGCCTTGTGGTTGCTGTACCCCAGCAGCTGAAACTTGCTGTAGAGTATATTCTCTCTAGCCGTAAAGCCAGTAAATGAACCAATACTTTTTAGTTGGAAGAATGGATATGGAGAAGTCTCATGCAGAGGAGAGATGGGAGCTGCTGGGCAGGCAGAATATGGAGGGTGGGATAGACACTTGCCTTCTCTTATTCATTTAAATAACCTGTTTTTGCACCCAGTATCTTTAAACCTGGATGGTGACAAATGTTGTCATTACACAGCACTTCCCAGAGCAGCGCAGAGGAATCCTTGTGACCCTTCGTGAAGTAGAAGCATCCCCTCACACCCTTCTTTTCATAGGTTTTATAGACACTAGGGCTGGAAGGGACCTTTTATAGAAGAGAGACAGTTTGTGACATGCCCAGGGCCACAGCTGAGTTGGGTGGATCTGCTGGATTTCCTATTTTTCTGTCCTGTGGTGTAATCACCAGATCATTGAATCTTTCTTATTGCAAGAGGCAATTTGAGCCATTGTCTATATAAAAAGCCATATCTTCTCAAAGTACAGTGGGGTAGGAAGATAATTAACTCTTAATCCTCTGAAAGGTTACTTGGGGACTGAGCTGTTTTTTTGCTTCACTTGTATTTTTTAGAACATTGTAAATCAGTAAGTATTTGTAATCAGATTGGTATTAAATTGCATGTTTCTCTTTCGTTTTCAGTTACCTAGAAACTGGAAACTTGCAGGAATGAAAGGCAACCCTTCTTGGCCTTATCTCTTCTAGGAAAAGTCCAGGCTCCCTCTCCAGCAGCGCTCTGCTCCACACTTCTGTTTGCAAATTGCTTGGGTCCTTCTGGTTTCTCGTGCAGGGTCTTTTGAGCATCGTTGTTGTGAGAGGTACTTTTTTGCCCCAATCCCTTATCCTGTCCGGTTCCCTTACAGGACTTCTCTGGGCTTCTGCATTGTGCCCTCAATGCCCAGCCCAAATCCAAACCTCAAACTCGAGCTTTCCAGCAGAGACTCGTTCTCATGTGTCCGCGGCCAGCAGAGTGGTGGGCAGTTCAGGCATGAAGGAGGCCAAGTCGCTATCCCAAGATATTTACGCCCGCTGGTTAACTTAACATTTTTGTTTTTAAATTGTGTATCTCTTGATGAATAAGCAGAGCTTTGGGATCAGTTTGAAAACCGATAAATGTAATCTGGTAATCGAGCCACTCCATGCCAGCCTGTGGGATCTGATATCTGAGCTGATGCTAAAACGGTGTCTTGGTATAACAAGCCTGCATGCACGAAGCTGATAAACGCAGTTATAAAAAAAACTGGGAAATTTCCAGCCCTCCTACAGGAGCTAATTATGTCGGTGGTGGCAGAGGGGTACGTGGGCTGGCTGCAGTCATCTGGTTGTCCTGCAGCCAGCAGCCGAGTAAACTGCAGAGAATAAGTGGCTTCTTAGAACGAGAGAAATAAACACTGAGCTCTGTTCTCCTTAATACAGGCTGCTTCTAAAGCCTTTTTTTTGAGAATACTCAGCAAGTTGAGTGTATGGAAAGAGCTGATCTTCCCTGCACTATTGAATACAGGAATTATCTGTGTCCTTCCAGGCTTAGAAATAATGGTCTGCGAGCTTCTTGCCTCTGACACTGCCAAAACTCTGCTCCGTGCCCTTGTAACACGGTGACATTATTATAATAGCTTATCCAAGTCCACCCGTTAGCTTCACTGTTCCAAACCACAATCCTTGGCCTGTGTTCGCCATCCTTTTCTTGGCTTGCTGTCTCCTTGCGCTAGTCTTTGATGGATTGTGTTCTCTCATAATCTAGTCCCTTTCCCCTCCTCACTTCCTGCCCGGGCTCTTCATTCGGCTTCTTGCTGCAGCTCATTCATCCCTTGCTCTCTCTCACCACATTGCTTTTTCTTTTTGCTCTCCAGAGCTCTCCCACTCGCTGCTTCTGACTGCTCATCGTGGTCTAGGTCCTTTCGAAACTCACACTTCCTCTAGCCACTTCATACACATGCTTTGTGTGCTGACGTTTGTGTGACCAAACTTTGTGGTGGGGAGGGGAGCCTGTTCAAATTGCCCTGCTTAGCTTGTGACTGTTTTTCATAGATTCATAGATGTTAGGGTCGGAAGGGACCTCAATAGATCATCAAGTCTGACCCCCTGCATAGGCAGGAAAGAGTGCTGGGTCTTGATGACCCCAGCTAGATGCTCATCTAACCTCCTCTTGAAGACCCCCAGGGTAGGGGAGAGCACCACCTCCCTTGGGAGCCCGTTCCAGACCTTGGCCGCTCGAACTGTGAAGAAGTTCTTCCTAATGTCCAATCTAAATCTGCTCTCTGCTAGCTTGTGGCCATTGTTTCTTGTAACCCCCGGGGGCGCCTTGGTGAATAAATCCTCACCAACTCCCTTCTGTGCCACCGTGATGAACTTATAGGCAGCCACAAGGTCACCTCTCAACCTTCTCTTGCAGAGGCTGAAAAGGTCCAGTTTTCTCATGCTGCACTTGCCCAGTACCTGAGTTTTATAAATGAGATGTTATATGGGGTCATAGCACAGGTGGCTGGTAGCAGATTAGTGTCAATGGTAGCCTTGCTAAAGGCAATTGAAATACAGGGCTCTGGTCACAAAGGATGCATCTACACATGCGTGTTAATGCACATTTGCCTGTTTTAATGCGCATTAAAGCATCACTACAAAAATTGTGCTATTTAGCCAATGCACATTAAAATAGGCTAATGCGCATTAAGTGTTGCTTTAGTTGATGCGTATTAAGACAGGCTAACGCGCATTTTCCTAGTTCCTCGCAATGGAGATACCAGATTTAATGTGCATTAACTGGAGCGGGCCAGTGCACGTGTAGATGCACCCACTGAGCCCCTGAGCTTGATTCTTGCATTAGAGTTGTGTGACGGCGTTGGACAAAGCCACCAAGGACAGTGTTGCCACAAGCTGCGCTGTTCCTGTTGTGGCAGACTTTAGGGATCTGTGTCTTTTTAAGTGGGTTTCATTGGCGTGATTTGTGTTCCTTTTGCTTTCTTCTGCACAACAGGCTTATTTATGTTGAGACTGAGCGAGAAGCCATTGGTGTTCTGTAGCACTGTGGTCTTTATCTCAAATTCAGTGATACTTGGAGTCTCTTTTAAAAAAACAAAACAAAAACCCCTGCTGCTGGAGTCATGTGGTTGAGACGCTTCACACTTACTTTTTTAAAAAAGGGTTTACCTCTTAAGCGCAGAGGAAATCCTTGAAAGCCTGAAGCTTAAGCTAAAAACCAGATGGCAAAGGAATGCAACATTTAAGCCCGTACCGTGGGATTTTGAGGGCTAACTTGATCATTATTTTCTTTTTTGACAGTGTGGGGCTGACAGCGCTGCTGTAGCTGGCCTGCAGGCTAGCTCACTCCCAAGGTCACTCGAATATTCTCCCTGGTTGCAGTGCAGAAAAGGAGTCCCATGTTTGTCTGTCTTTGTGGATGAAGCTATGATGGAGGCCTGGCTTCGGACCGAGCGAGAGAATGCCCAGACTTGTTTGACCTGTGAGGCAGTTTGATTGCTCAGGAAGCCCACCCTCCTCTAGAAAGAGGCACAATACAGATTTGTTCCTGTTGAACCAGCAAGCTGAACTTCTGCTTTGGCACCAGGAGCCTGGCTAGATTTCAGCGTGGATAAAGGTGTAGGAAGGGAACACTTCTACCTTTGCTGCAGTGCCAACATCTGCGCTGTGCCAAAGATAACGTTGTTCTGTTGAGTCATCGTCGAGGCAAAAAGTAAATGAAACCCATAGCAGTTACTTTTAATATCTAGCAGCTGTATTAAATTAATCGCTCATCTGCTGTTCTTCTGAGCTTGTTTGTGAAGCAGTCGATCAGGCGCTGCAGCCCTGCCATGTAATGACACACAACTTACGAGTCTGTTGTGAAAAGGTGCCAATATTGCTCCGTTTTTAAGTCTCCACAAAACTTTCCCAACAGCATCCTTCGTGTTCACGCTTGCAGCCTGATCTAATCTCGTCCCTCACATGCGAGTACATGTGTGCAGCACCTGTTTTAATGCCTGCGGCGTTGCTTTGAGACTGGGACCATGCTGCAGCCGTACACACTTTCTGCCTGAGATCTTTGGCACCAAAATGTTTCAGGGGCATAATGAAGTCCAATGTTCCTGCAGTAAGAGTGACTTTTGCTCCTTCAGCATATTCTTATCGCGCAGAGCTCATTTGTGGTGGCAGCAGGGTAAACAGCAAGTATTGGGAACAAAGCTTCCTTTTTTTCCCTCTTGCAGCAGCAAATAGGCCACCCTCCTTCTCATTCCCTGTGTTTAGGGCAGAGCAGCAAATAAACACGACCAAGCACAATGGCATTGTTGGAGGGTTTGGGGAAAGGAGGCTTCGGGCTGGCCTGACTGCTTATAGCAATGCCATGCACCACAGCTGCTTCAACCAGCATCGTTTGCATGAGGAACCGCTGACCAGGCCTGCTGGGCCATGCAAGGCAAAGCTACAAAAACGTCCCCTGCCTTGTGGGCTAAAATGTAGGGCTAGAAAGCACGGCGTGTGACACAGCATGGTGTGTAACACAGCATGGACAACTCGGTTGGGAAGGCTCCTGCTGCGCCTGGGAGTGCAGGAGAGATTGGACCCCAGAAACAGGACTGCCGTCTCCAGCAGCTCAGTGCATTTATTAAGATTTTTCTTTTTGTAGCACTTGCTAGGAGGCCTGGTGGCTTCTCTACACCACGCGCTGCAGACTCGGGTTTGATTTCCCCATTGGAAATCGGTGGCCAGGTTGTGAATAGAGCGCAACTGCCCTGACTCGGTTTCCTGCTGGAGCAAGCCTGCTTTCCTCCGATGCGTTTTTGTTAGTGTGCTTACACCTGCCGGACTTGATCTTGAAATGGGGCAGCTGGACCCTCTCGTAATAACTAGTAGGTGTCAGTTGGAAAACTGTTTGCTCTCTCTGCCAGGGTGCTGCGTATTTGGTTATAATAGCCTCTATCAAACTAGTGTATGCAAATGATCAATAGGTGAGTGAATTTTTAAAATAGATTTTAGTTGGGCTTTTCTCTTCTCAGCTCTCAGTGATTCATTCCTTTTTGATAGTCCAATATTAAAGCCCTTTTTGCCTCTTTGGTTTGGAAAAGGCCAGCGTAAAGGAGAAGTATGCATCGTAGAAAATGTAGGACCGGAAGAGATCTCAAGAGGACTAGTAAGTCGGGTCTCCCACACCAAAGTAGGGGCAGGTATACCCAGACTGGCCCCTTACAGGTGTTTGTTTGACTTGTTCTTAAAAACCTCCAGCAAAGGAAATTCCTCAGCAGCCTTAGGGAGCTTCTTCCAGTATTTCACCATCCTAACAGCTAGAAAATTTTCCCCGATAACCAATCTTTGCCACAAATGAAGCTGATTTTTCTTTCTTGGCCTTTCTCTATGAAAGTGGCCTTGAAAAACAAGTGATCACTGTTTCCTTGATAATAGCCTATTTATGTGTTATCAGTCACTCCTCTCTTTCAGTCTTTTAGACTAAACAAACCCAATTCCTTCAACCTTTCCTTATAGGTCGTGTTTTCTCAACTTTTTTCATTCTTCTTGCACTCCTTCAGACGCTCTCTAATTTAGGACCGTCTTAATGTTTGGTACTCTGAACCGGACAGCGTTCCTCCTGGCCTCACCGACGCCAAGAAGAGCTCAATAACTACCTCCCATGTCTTGCATGTGATAATTGTAGCATGAGATTGGCCTTTTTATTTGAAACAGCATCACATTGTTGACTGACTTAATTTGAGGTCTACTATCATCCCCAGATCCTTTTGTGGTGTACTGCTGTTTAGACAGCTATTTCCCATTCTTTATCTGTGCATTAGTTCTCCTTTCTGCGTGGTTTTTCTTTTTCTTTTTTGTGTGTGCATTTTTTGCCTTTTTTTGTTGCTGCTTTTATTGAATTTCATCTCAGTGTTTTCAGGACACATCTCCAGTTTGTCAGGATGCTATTTAATCCCAATCCCATAAGCACTTCCACCTTTATTTTAGGTGTACTTTCTGTTCATGTAATTAATGAAAAAAATCAAAGAGAACTTGCAAGCCTTTTCTAGCATGCATTCTGTGTCAGACTTGATAATACTAGATATAAATGGTGCCTTGCCCAGGCGAGAGAACCTAAAACTGGCACACATCAATATATATATATATATATATATATATATATATATATATTAGACCAGAATCACCAGCTCCCTTTCGTGATATTGCCTTTCCTAGCTTTTGAAAATGAAATGCAGAACTTGTAAAATTCTTTCCAGATGTCTTATCTAGTTTGGAGCGGTAGGAAGAAACTTCCCTGTTCCCTCTTCCCCCTTGCAGTAAAATATAGCTGGAAGGTCAGGCCACGATAGTATATTGACACTTAAATATGAACCTTGGCAGAAGGAGAAAGGTAGGTGCTGGGGGCAGAGGGCGTAGTGTGCCAGGTGCGCGGGGACTTCCTCAGCAAAGTGCAGGGGAGCCAAGTCGGTACCTTATGGGGAGGACTGTGAATCCTGGTGTAGCTGTTAAAATTCCCACTGCCGTGTGCCCTGCTGAGCAAGCTTCACTCAGTCTCCTGGTCAGGGGCACGTGCAGGGAGGTGGAAGGATGATGTTATGGAGGAGTGGAGTTTCACTTTGCTTCACAGAGCCCCTTACTGGCAAAGGATCTATTCCAGGCGCTCTCAGTAGCTGTCAGGTGCAGCCTTAGCTATATACATGGAGCACATTTAGTCCTGTTGGCGCTGAATTTGTGCACAGAGCTAACAACCACCCGACACTGCTGTACCATGCATCGCGCAGTATTTAAGCATCTGTTGTGCTTTGACTTTGTGTTGTATTTAGACACAAGTTCTTTGGGTAAAGACTGTCCGTGGGTGGTAGTGCAGTGAGGTTCAAGCTCCCGATGCAAGACAAGAATGGAGTAATTTGTATTGTTGCCGCTTTTATGTGAAAAGATACTTGGTATCTGGGACTATTGCTGCTCATAGTTTAAGGTTTGAGTTATGGGACAACCAACAGACTAGTGGACTGAGTACGGAGGTTTGGAGTCGGATCTATATTGTGTTCCTGGCTCTGTCATCAGCTCGCTCTGTGCCTCAGATCCAGGCACTTGGATTCTCTCTCTTGGCTTTCCCAGATGTGAAAGAAGAGGGAGGTGGGACACCAACTTCTGCAAAGCACTTTGGGGCTTGTGGCTGCATAGCTGACGTTTCTGAAGAGCCCGTCACCATAATATCCAACTACTGTGAGAGGAGTACGGGGCGGCTGCCTATTAGAATTTAGTATCAGTATATTTTAAAATAATTAACATAAGTCTTCGTCTAGGTCACACCAAACGCAGATAATTTTTTTCCAAAAACAGCAACAACAAAACCTTTCAATTGAACTGTTAACATCAAGCTTAACTTAAGTAATTAATGGCAAATTCTGTTTTGTCTTTTCAGTACATCAACTGTGGTAACCTGGAACAGCTCTTAGACGGTAACCAGCATCTGCCCTGGACAGTGAGGGTGAAACTGGCCTGTGACATTTCTCTGGGACTCAGTTATCTTCACTATAAAGGCATTTTTCACCGGGACCTTACATCAAAGGTACCAAGCATAGAACGAAGGGAACTTTAATGGATGTATTATGCTCTAAGAGCACCTCCTCGCTGGCAAATATAACTAGTAGCCTAGTCCAGTCCTTCACCTCCTCGCCCTGTTACATAAAACATTATTTAGAAGAATGTGAGAAAGTTGAAATGCAGTTCACAGGATTAAAACTTTTCCACGGAACAAATTATTTTGAGCAAGTTGACTGTAAACCAAAGAAATAACTGACCTGGAGGGATGTTGCTTGTTAAATGAGTCTGGATTAGGGTTCCTGAGAAGGCAGCTGAAAAATTCAGCTCATAATTGCATTAATTTATTTAAGTCTCTGGCTACTTAAGCATAAAATTCTAATGATTGGAACTAGATAAAAATCCTGTGATGGTACCAGAAGAGTGCAGGGAAATGTTTCTAAACCCAGTTTAAAATCTTTCTCTTATTTTCAACATCCCAAGCTGTGTGTCCAGGGGGAAGAGTGCAGGCTTGCCGTAGATCCAACCTTCACCCTTATTTTCAGACCTCCTCTCCGTGAATACAGCAGTGTCTCCAAAAAATTCCATATGAGAGAGGGTGCTGTGGAGAAGGAGGAATCCAGCATGGGAAATAGAGGGAGGCAGTCACTTGGAGAGGCATGTGGTTGCCAGGGAAGAGCTTTTAAAGTTAAGGTTCAACTTGGCTTTTTTGTAAAATGTGCGCGTGAATGGCTAGAGCCACCGGTACAATACCAAGCCTCTCCTCCCCCTGAGCATAACTTGGGGATATCTGCAACACAGGCTCAGGCAAGATAACTTTTGCATTGGTGACTGCAAAGACCTGCCTCTGGAGCAGATCCATAGTGTTATCTCTTTGGAAGTGTTGTCCACGGGGTGTGCTAGGGGTGTGTGTCTGTGCTGCAACAGGTATGGCTATAGCTTATGTAGATGACCCCAGGTAGCTTTAAAGTGGCTGGCAAAGATGGGCATAACAGTACACCTGCAGAAGCGCTGATCTCTGGGCTAATTACCAGATCTTAACCCTGATTCTCAATGGCCTTTGCAACCCAGGATGAGGTCTGTGCTGCTGTGGCTTGCCTGGTGCTGTCCAGGTCCAAGCTGGTTTGGGTACGTCTACACGAGTTGCATGCTGCAGGGTCCACCTACCACAAACCAGTTCTTGAGAAAACCTTAGATTGTACTTCTGAGAAGCTTTTGGCTGAAGCGACACATTCTTTCAAAGTGAATAGCCTGATTATTATTATTTTTTTTTTGTCTGGGAATAATTTGAATTTGGAACAGTGGTAAAACGAGGGAGTTTTGACAGCTGGGAAAAGTGTGTGTGTTCACGTGCATGCGTGTGCCCATGTGTGTGAACCCAGAGTATATGACATTCTTAATTGCAGGTGACTGAGATTTCCTGAGTGAAGGTCAGTCCTAATCACTTGATTGGTTTCCTAGCCGGAGTAACTTTGTCTTGCTCAATTCCTCCCTGCAGTTTAAATTTAGCTAATAGTTTTCTCTGTGTCATATTTAAACTTTTCTGTAGCTGTAGGGTTAGCCTTTGAACAAACGTCCTCGCTTCAGAGGTGGCAGCATTTAATTGGCGAGTGAAATGATTCATTTAGGAGGTTAGAGTTAGGGACCTACCTCAGTCATGGCAAGACGGTGGGTTTTTTGTGGCATAGAGCCAATTTTGTGGGCATTTTGCAGTGGCCCGCTCCTCCCCGCTGACTGGTGGGGGGCACCTTCGCTCAGTCTACATCACAACTGCGTTTTTGGGTTGGTTTCATGGGAAATCATGGCCGTTGCACACAACGATGTTTTTTGCTGTTCCCACAAAGTCTGTGAAACCGTGATGTAGGTAGGTCCCTAACTATACACATAACTTGCCTGAACTCTTCAGGGGTTTCTAGGATGAGTTGGATGTTTGGCCCTGACTTGTCAAATAACTTCTCTTCTGTTACTTCAGACTGTCTAGTCAAGTTAAGCACAATATTGATGAGCTAAAGATGTAGCTCAAGAGTATCCTGTTGCTATTTTTCCAGCTTTCGAGGAGTTTTAGGGTGGTCTGTCACAAAGAACCGATGTCACATAGGGAAAACACTGCTTGCCGTGTTCAGAATCGGCAAACATGCTGGAGCAGCCAGTCATATGAAAATCCATTTTCCAAGTCCTCTGTGAAGGCTTTTGTTGCTCTGGAGCTTTGCATAATTGTGCGTAGTTCTTGGGAGCTGTCCTATCAGTCCCTCAATGCCGGCTATTGTTGTAGCGTTGAAACAGCCATTTAGAAACTACACCGCTCCAAGGAGCGCTTGGTGCGAGCGCAACAGCAAACCCATCTGTGCTGCTGGGAACAGAAAGCGCGACGGCAAAACATGGGCCTTGCTCCGCAGAGCCAGCAGCTCTGCTCTTCCTTCAAACACAGAAGGTAACGTGCATTGACAGGTCGTGGTGGGGGCTGGATGTGCGACCGCCGGCTGTGCTGCGAGCAGCTGGTTTACGTCCCTTCCTGGCCCTCCTGTTCCACGAAAAACATTGAGCAATAATTAGTGCTCCTCTTCAGTTTTTGGGAGGAAAACTGAACAAAATGCCTGCTCCAGATGTCTGTGAATTTCAGCGCAGCGTTATCAAATAAATGCCGCCTCCTGAATGGGAAATGGGTGAATCTCCTTCACCCGAAAGGAAGCAATTCATGATGGCAGTGGGGGAAGCATCAGTAAATTGCTGTAGCAGAGACATGGGTCGCGCAGATCAGGTGTCTTCTGGCTGCGGGTCACGAGGATGTGGCTACTTGCTCACTGTTAGGAGGAACAAGCTCCCACTCTTATTATCACTGGAGTTAAAACATTTAATGTCAGTTCAGGAAGATCTGACGTGCTCTAGCCTCCGAGCAAGTGTCGTGGCAGGGTTTGCCGTGGGCTGGCAGGGGTTAAGCAGGAACACCGTGGAAAGCTCTTTGTAACTGACCCACTTTGCTTTCCAAAAGCAGCAGCATTTGAAGCAATGATCCTGGTAATCAAAAGAGGGCAAACACGAGGGATTTTGAGTGTTTGCAAACATTGGAAGGGCTGGGGCAGCCAGAGATTCACTTGGATGGCTGGAGCCGGCTCTGCCAGGGAAGGCGAGAGCAGCCGCTCATTTTTTTTTTTTTTTTTTTCCCTTTTACTTATTATGTCCAAATGGGTTGAGGTCCTTCTGCAAAAATACACCTCCATAAGGACTTCTTCATAGAGGGGGCAGACTCTTTTACCGGAGCAGCTTAAAAAAAACTGGCAAGAATAGATTTCTCCTCTGTTTTGCCTTTTCCCCACTTCCTAGCAAACTTAAATTGCTTTTTCTTTTTCTTGTAGTAATTACCGTTCCTGAACATTGTGTACTCCATCAGTGACGGCAGCAAAAATAGGCCTGGTTGTGGCAGTAGTCCTCTGTGGGGATCAATGGTGCTATGCCTCACAAAAACAGAAGCCTTGTGCGGGGGGCAAGGAAAGGTCCTGGAGTGATATACTATGAAGATTTTCTTTTTGTCATTTAATTTAGATGATAAAAGTTGACTTGTGGGCTTCCCCTAAGATGAAGGGGAGGGGTGAGGATCTTGACTGTATGCAGGAGGTATGACCAGAGGTCGATTTAGAGCAAGAGCTATTTTGAGCTCCGTTGGCACTTAGGATGGTTGAAGCAGCAGTACGTCCATGCCTCTTTCCTCTCCATGGCTGTTTGCAACCCATGTGTGCCTGTGTTTCTGGAAGGGAGGTGATCGGACGTAGGAGTCGATGCTGCCAGTCAGAGGATGAGGCCGGTGGAGAGGCAGTGGCAGGACACAGGCACTTAAACAACCCTTGACTCGCAGAGCTGGTCTCCACGGCTGTCACATGCTGCTCGCCTTTCCATATCTAAACCGCAGCACGGCCTGTCTTGGAACCGGTGGGTCACATCTTCCACTTGCTGCATATTAAAAAATGCATGGAAGATTTTGGCCTCAATCATCAGACCTTTTTCCAAGTTCTAACCACCCGGAAATACATCAGGTTACGGCCTTAACTATGCTGATGTCTCCTAGAAGAAAAGATGGTAGAGAAACAAAAACTGATTACAGGAAACTCTCGAAAGAGTGTGAAGGAACCAGTGGACAAATTCTTGCATGCGATTTTTGGCAGCGTTTGTCTTCTCTGCTGATGACCAGATATAATAAGGCTAGTGAGGTGCATAACAGGGTGGGTGTAGAGGAGGGGGTCTCCCTGGACAAAACTGGGTCCTTGTGTATCCCAGAAAGACTCATCCACCTGTAATGGCTAAGCAGGGAGCGTTTCTGTGCCTTGAACTCCTCAAACTCAGGTCTGAAAACAAGGTAATGAATTTTCTCAGGGGCTTTCTGTGACATTCATTGCGATTGTATGTGCTTTCAGAAATATTGATGCATTTATTTTTCCGCAGTAACCCAGTGAGATGAAGGTCTCTGTTGCCATTTTGCAAGCACAGAGGTTAGGGTTAGGAGGGCCTAATGTGGGGTACCTTGTTCGGGACACCGTGGCTGACTCTTTCAAAGCGCTTGGCATTTTGTAGCACTTTGTGTGCAAGGCATGGCTCTTGCTAGCTGAAGTCTCAAGGTGGGTCTGTGGATAAGGACAACCACACAGCCGAAAAGTCCTGTTTAAGCAACTTCCTAGCACAGTGCGAGAACACCGAGGCAGAGGGAAAGTCCAGTTTGCAAGCACATCATTCAGGTGTCTGTGCCACGTGGCCATTCCTGGTCTTTGGGCCACCCCAGGTCACACTTGCATCTTCCAGCTTCTGCAACAAGTGAACCAGGGGGTCCTGCCTTCAGCCGTACAGTCTTCTTCACACACTGCCCTGATTCATCCCAGAGCAGGTCCCTCCTGGGCTCTGGACAAGGGTAGTTGTGTGGAAAAATGTACTATATAATCAGATGATTAAAGTCCTTTAACTGTAATGAATGCACCCAAGAGAACTGAATTCAGGTTTGATGGGGAAACTTTTGCTTTCTTAACTTGAATGCTTGAATTCACAACCTTATTTTCCCCCCCTTAATTACAGGTGGTTTTGTGCAACGTCCTAGCCTAACCAAACCAGAAAGCAAGCTAGAAACATTGCCTGGCATCATCCTGATGCCATCTTCTAGCAGGTTGGGGATGCTGAGATCCTCTGCTGCTTGAGCTGGGGGAGTAACAGCAGTAGCAGGTTGTCACTTCCGTGGGCTAGCATGACTGGAAGGTGAGAGCCAGATTTCACCAGTTGTTTGACAGCAGAGGAAGAATGGGTATGGGGATCTTGAGGCCTTCTGTCCACTTCCCAAGCTTGACCCCTTCTGTCCTGTGTCTTCCCCATCCCAGCCTCTTATTCCAGCTCCTTCTTGTCTATTCAGTCCTTGGACCTCTCCTAGGCCCAAAGCTTTTCCTTGTCTAGTGATTCCTAGCTCCTAGGCACCAGCTCCATGTCCCCAGTCTCTTTGCCCAAATGGAGATCCCATACCTGCCTTCCTCAGGTCCTCATCCTGTCTGTGTCTCTCCCCCTTTAACCTCCACTCACTCCCCTCCCAAGCTACTCCGCCAGCCTGTCAGCCCTGCCACCCTCGGCTCCTTTTCCCAGTTCTTTGCCAACATCTCAGCTCTGTCTTTTTACTCCCTCACCTTACTGGTTCCCAGTTTCCCCAACTGCTGCCTGTCTTGGTTTCCAGCTTGCCCAGGGTTGTTTTCCAGACCCCTAAGGCACCCTGTCTCGATATGCTTCCTCTCCACTGGCTGGTCCAGTCCTTGCCTCCTCTGCATTCAACTCAGCAGCTTGTCCTCCATACTGCCTGGGCCCCGTCCGGGAGTGGTCATCGTCAACACGGGGCAGAGACTCTTAACTGCCTAGCAATGCCGCTGTTACAGCCCAGAGCCACCATTGCATGGAAAGTCCTGCCCGGCCCCAGGCTGGCACGTGCCCCTTGTAGACGCAGCGTCCAAGATGCTCAGCTGCCAGCTCTAGCTAGTCCCTACGGAGAATGTGCAAACTATCATTATTCCAGAGGTTTGTAACTTGACCCAGTCGGGTGGATTTTCATGCAGGTGTTGGCCGTCGTCCATGAAGGGTAGGACGCCTCCTGCCAAGCTTCAGGTCCCTCCAAAGCCAGAGGGCAACCGTTTCTCGGAGAAAAAAATTGTCAGTACTTAACAGGGGCAGAGTATGCCATGTCCTAGCTTGGTTGGGAAAGAGGGTTTCACTACTGGGGCCGACGTCGGCCTGAATCGGTCACGAGCTGAGAGAGCTGCAGTCCAAACCGCCCAACCAAATCGTAAGCAACTGGAAACGGGCTTAGAATAGGAAGCGTTAGGCCAGCCTAATGATAGGTGGTGCTGCCAGCTTCACCTACACAAGCTGTGGGCTCACTGCAGTCTTTTCATGCGATGTGCTGTTTGCTTACTTTAGAAACCCTGCGACTATTTCTAGTTGTAGCAGAGTCGGTTGAAAAGCATTGAAATGCAAACCGGGACTGTGTCGCTGAGGAAATGTGGTGTTGTGGTGATTGAGTCGTCTGGGACTGCAGCATTGCTGTTGGTCGCCTCCTTGTCTGCGCTGTTCCCGGCAGGATGAAGCCAGCTGATGCCTTCCAGTTGATGCGCAGGTTGTTGGACTAAGGAGCAGTCGCCAGAGGCCTGCGGGTGACACGGCAAGAACTTTAATGAAGATATGGATACGAACTGGAATAAAACCCCTCTCAAAGGAATTCATGCTCAGTGTCAGATTGAAGAACAAAATGCAGCGGGCGCTTCGCCTGCCTGGCTTATTTTTAACTCCCAAATTTGTGAGTCTATTTCCATCTTTGTTTACGTCGACCGGAGAGGAGACCGCTGCTCTCGCCCGAGCTGGGTCGGGCCATGCGGAGCAGATGTGGAGCTCCCCGAATGCACAAAGGGGGCTTTATGCGTGCTCACATCTGTCTCTGCATAAACAGCTTGGTTAACCCTTGCGGGCTCATGCACAGAGCACCTCCCTTTCATCAGAGCAAGTATCTGGTGTCTCCCCCATTTAAAAAGGAAAACAAGTCAAACATGGTGTTGCTGGGCTGTGTAAAACCTCCCGGAGAAACAAGGCATCTAGATCTTGGTGGGGATGTCCAGTGAGAGAGCCTGGGAATGCATCGCGTTTCAGTGCGCTGCAGCTGCTACCCAGGGTCCGGGAGGAGGAGGGAAGGGGTTTTTTTGATAACCTGTTGTAGGGCAGCTAGGCTCTTCATTTCCCTGGCTGGCCCTGCTGTCACCCTTTCCATTTCTGAATCGGTTCAGCTAGAAAAAGTTCTTTGCACCAAAGCAGTTGCTTTTTCCCCCCACTCCCACCCTGTTTTAGAACCCAGTTTTGTAGTTATCCTACACTTAATTTGGGGGTAGGGTGTGCGGGCACAGAATCTGCCTTCATTAGGGTGCATGTGAGTCCCATCACTCCTACTTATGGGAGGCCCTCACAGTAGCCTCTTCCAGTATTACATGTTAAATCCAGGCATGCTTTATGCAGACTCTGAATTGCCACGTGATTATATGGCTCTGGGAAGGTGAAGGTGGATGTAGTGGTGCAGGGAATGTTTCTTCATGCACTGTTTGGGGTGTGGTTGCAAGCACGGAGCGAGGCACAGGTCTGCTTTTTCAGGCACTGGCTCTTTGGCTCCAAACCGTCTCAACAGGTTGCAGGTGGAGAATCTGGCTTCTGTGAAAGCAGTGGAGAACTCGCAGTGACCCTGCCGTGGTCCACGTGGTGGTTGGAGACTTGGAACTTGTCGGTAACCTTGCACCTGTTCGAACTTGATCATTTTCTTTAATATAAGTACACCTCTTTGTAACCAACGGAGGGCTTGTTTCACCTGTGGCCAATCGACCTCAAGCTAAGGCCACTTGTACTGGAATAAGTGCACCTGCGAAGGGGTTTGCAGTGGTTTAGCTATTAAAGGAAAGCTGTAGGTAGAACTTCCCCACGTAAGACCTCGGACTCACAGCAACAGAGACCAGGATGTTCAGAAAGCAGATGCCACCTTAACCCCATCTGTGAAACCCAGCAGGGCTGCACGGCTAATAACTAGTGCCTTACCTAAAGGGAGGCCGCAAGCACGCTCTCCCCTCGCCTGTCCTGAGTTCTGGCACCGTGCGCCGGCTCGCTGGCAGTAACATCAGACATGGGGATGGGAGGATACTCAGCCAGCGGGGTGTAGTAACTGCTTTGCTTCCTTCCTTCCAAAGACCCACTCCAAAACAGACCCTGGAGCCAATCTGCGAGTGCTGCAGAGCCATCTGCAGAGCAGCGAGTTCGCAGCCGCCAGCAAACATCTCCGGGGAGCCAGGCTGTGTGCTGTGAATCGGGCATTTGGATTTGGGCTTGGCAGTAGCTGAGTGCAGGACGTGGGCATGAAGGTTGATTAAAAACATGACTCGCCTTTATTAAGGGACCCCGTTAGACCAGGGGCGTCAACCTCGGTGCTTCTCAGAGGCCGGATCTGGTCTGCAGGGCTTCTTGTGGGCTGGGTCTGCACACGGCAGTGACAGATCACTTGCCCCCTGCTGACAACACATCCCCAACAAGGCTCCAAACCCTGAATTTTGGCAGCAGGCCCTGCCTCTGCTCACCCCCAAATTCTTGGCTCCTCTGGACCCCTGGGCCAGACAGCACGGCTCCATACGTGCATCCTGCAGGCTGTACATTTGACGCTCCCGCTTTAGGTTAAGAGTTGGTTTTACAGGTGCGAGCAGAGGCTGCAACCGTGGCACTGAGTGATAAAGGGGTCCCTGATGTCAGGTTGATGCAAGTTGGAGGTTGCTCTTCAAGAAGACACACATGTTTGTGGAGCATCAGGGTGGTAGAAATGTCCCCATGTACTTCCAGTTCCAGCACGAGCATTTCTGAGTTCTGCAGTCTTTGCAAACTGCTCGCTGAAGCAGCATGCCAGTGCAGGAGAGCCGAGGGTGAAGGGAATCGGCCGATTTCTCTCTGTCTGACCTGAGCCAGATGCAGAAAGTAAACAGTGGGTTTGAACAGGGAGAAGCAAACCCAGCTCCAATCCAGCTCTTGTTGTGTGACTAATGGACGGGGTGTATAAAACCTGCCAGGCAGCAGTTTCAACATGACTTGTCACCTGACTTTCCATTGTAAATTTGACCTGAGTAGTTTAAAAGTCCAACCTTTCACCCCACCAACCTGTCATATGGTGCTTGTGACATTACTATTGTCCTTCTCTGCTTGGTTCGGTACTGAATATGATGCAACGACGCCTCCATTCCAGCCGTCACAGTAGGGCTTGAGAAATGTTCTAGCTGTCTAGGACTCAGATGCATTTTATAACGAACACATGTTCAATCGCAGGCAAGTGAGATGAATGTGCTCTTTGATAAGAGATAACAAAGCCCATAATTGAGCAGCTTCATTGCACTTTGGGCCTGTGCGGTTCACTTAACCAAGTATAAATGTAGGAATCCCAAAGCCAACTATTTATTATAGTTGAGTCATGTTAAACAAATAGGCCTTTGCACTTAGGAATCTAAGGCAGCCTGCCGGATTTTCTTTATATGAGACTGGCCTATTTAACCTTTTAATCAAGAGGAGGAAAAAGACATTTACTTTGCAGACGGGGCTAGTGTAATCTCTGTATATAATGGATTGTGATCTGCATTTGATCTTCCAGACAAGGGAAGCATTCTTTTGAGCAGATGCTTTTTCCGGACAAACACAGGGGTGGGGAGTGGTGGGGGCGAGGGGTTTTGCGCACAGTGAAGTCAGCACAGCAAGTTTCCTGCTCCTAGCTGTTATCGCAAGGTACCAGTCTGGGGAAGTCTGCAGAGGGCTGCCTATCGCTGTGTCGCATCTTTGTGTGGGCAGCAAGAAATGCAGCCGTGGGATGCATTCTTCTGGGGTGGGTGGATGGAGTAAAACCCAGTAAGACTTTTGGGAAGAAGGAGGAGGAGGAAGAGATTGCACTGATCCTCCCATCCTGCTTCTCCCTGTGCTGGGAGGCTTCAGGACTGGAGCAGGCTCAGCTTCTGCCTAAATGTTTCATTAAATGAGAGGGAGGATGGGTTAGAAAGGAAAAGGCTACATTTTTAATGGCTTTTTTTCTTCCTTGTATCTGCACCTTTCAAGTGATGCTTTATGCTGTGCTGTGGGTCATGACTGTGACTTAATTTGGGACTTAACAGCCTGTTAGGACTTCCGTTTCCTACTGGAAGCTGTTCATAAGGAAGTGCCCTTACAGTATGGTTTTAAAAACAGTTATTTTTTGGAAAACCATAGGACAAAAGTATGTTAAAGATCCCTCTCCTCTCAGATAACATTAGACAGGTTGGGGTGTTCTGGCTTAGTCCAAGCAAACTCTGAGGGTTGTTCAGGGTTTATTTCAGACCAACAGGATGGGGTTAAACCACTCTAGTTCTTGCTAAGAGCTGGGTACTTGCCATCTCTGGTAATCTGCTGTCTCAGCAAGTTTTTTTAAATGTGTAACTGTATGGCTTTTTTTCAGCACCTCTAGGTTTGACTGACGTATGCGTAGCTTGGCTCAAGTGGGTCTCCTGTCTTCCAAACCAACTCTAATCATCTTGTTGCAATTAAAAAAAAAAATATATATATATATATATATGGATTGGTTGGGGGATTTTTAACCCAGACTGTCTTCAATTTTTCCCCTTTTCTTTCCATTTTCAGAACTGCTTAATAAAGCATGACGATAATGGATACTCGGCTATCGTAGGGGACTTTGGTTTAGCAGAGAAAATCCCTGATTGCAGGTATGTATGGTCTTTGGTTGTTACTCAAGATGAGGAGAGTGAGTGTGGCACGGTTCCACGCCAGAGGAGGGCTGTGATCTGTGAAGCTGAATGCCGGAGGGTCATTATTAGGCTTTGATGCGACTCGCAGAGAACAACCTCTGATTTGAGGCAAGAGCTGTGAGCTGAATGGAGATGGGCAAAACGCTCCAAAGGCTAATTATAGTGCACAGTGATAGACTTTGATGGTGGCACTTATCCTTTAAAATGCTTCAGTGATTAGAGGGCTTGCCCAAGCATTTCAGTGGATTTCCAGAGCAGGTGTTTGGGTCTTTTCTGTACAGAACTATCCATCATTCTGAATTGGGAAGATCCATAATCAATGCCCTCGCCAGTGATTCCAGATGTATTTAATTAGCTGCTTCTTATTTTCACGGGCTTCTGGCAAGCTGCTGAGATCCATGGTTGCAACCAGACAGCATTGCCATCTGGGGACTGTTCGGGCTGCTGGGGACTAAGATGCTACCCACGGTCCATTTGAGGGGTGAGCAGGTGACCATCTCTCTAGCCATCATCATATTAGCCCTCCAGTAGGGAGACCAAGGAAATAGTGCTGTTACCCCTTCTCTTTAGGCAGCCTCCTCTGTGTTTGTGGGTGTTGCCACAAAATGAAGCCTCAATCAAAGATTTCATTTAATGCTTTTAGCCTTTCAGCTGTCTTCCTTGCGGACATAACACGAGCCCACCTTAGAGCGTTGTCTGACTTTAGACCAGTGATTCTCACTCGGGATGCCATAGCACCTTAAGGTGCCTGGGATCCTTTCAGGGGTGCCACACACTGTTAGCCACACACTGCAAGCATGATTCACAAATAAACCCAGAGTTTGCAAACAAGAATTCATAGGGTTACAAGCATCCAGACCTGTTGCAACCTTTCTGAGTTCTTTGCAGCAGACTAATTGCTCTAGTATTTTTTGGTAGTCAAAGAAGTGAAAACAATGAGCTGGCATTTTTCCAAAGGGCATCTTGAGACTATCAAAGGGCGCCTTGAGTCTAAAAAGGTTGAAAACTACTGCTTTAGATGTAAAAGAGTAGTTCAGGGAGGTGTAGTGGGTCCCATTCATCTAAGTGGGGCATTGATGCAGAAACACACAGCGCCCGTGTAAACGTCAGTGCTGTTAACTCCTGCCGCTAGCGATACATTTGGCAGGAAAGTCAAACGCATTTTATTTTTCCAATTCTGCCTCAGGTACCGAAACCTCCTGCCAGCCTTGATGAAGGCATCAAAACATCCATCTTCCCCATGCCAAACCCCAGGTGGACTTGGGCATTGTCAGTGCCCTTTTCTGAGACCCACAGAAAACTGGGACTGTAGAGACAGCTTGAAACTGGGCACAAGTGTCAAAATAATGCGATGTGTCCATAATGATTACACCATTCGTATTTATTTCAGTCCAGTCTCAGTTTTCAAATTTAAATAGGTCCGGCCACATAATTTCCAGCTTGGACTAGGATGCCAGAGAAACAAAGGGACACTGCCATGGCATATAGAGCCTGCTTCCCAATGAAGATGCCTGGCTTTCAGAGGTGGCTCTTTGTGGTCAGGCTTGGGATAAGCGTGAACTGGTGCTGTACGTGGCACGCTGGTAACAGAGGCTGCAGGCTCCAGCTGCATGGCAGTATTGTAGGTTATACAGACCAAACTGACAATCAGCTGTGTCCTGACTGCTTCCCTCTCTTTCCTCACTTAAGGGATTCACACTAGAACTCAGTTCTTTTTGGCTTTATTTTAAAGAAACTATTTATCAGTCACCCGTCAACGATTTTCTTTTTACATTTAACACACGGACCTCAGTCTAAACGTCCTTGTTTCTCACTAATAAAGGGAATTTCTGAATTTTGAGAGGCCTCGTCACAGTGCCAGAGATTCGACTTCCCAGGATGAGTTCCTATCAGAACTGCCTACAGCAAAGCCTCCAAAACATGCAGCAAATCAAGGAAAAGGTCCCTTTCCTCCAGGAGAATCCAGATAGGAATAAAGACCTTCATGAACCTGAGTCTAGGGCAGGGAGACTGCTCTGCCTATAGCTTGGAGACTGGGGTTCAAGGTCTCCTAGTGAAAGAGGCTACTGCTCTTAGAGCAGCACTTAGAGAAACAGAAATAACGTAAGTTAGCAGAAGTCCACTACTTTATTCCCTACCTGGCCCTTGGACTGCCCATCACCTGCTGGGCACAGAAAGCAGAAGTCAGTGTGAATGGCATGCAAACAGCCAGCACGGTCTTCCTCCTGCTGAAAGCTGCTGTTGAGGCTTGGAAAGTGCCGTGCTGATTTAAAAAAAAAAAAAAAAAAAAAGTCGGTGCTTCATTCACTTCCTGACCACAAGGAAAATGTGTATGAAAATGGACTTGTCTCTCAATATTGGTTCATTCTTCTCTCAAACTGCAGCACATACATGGTGGTTACAAGGAAAGAGGGAATCAATTGTTCTTTTTATCCTCTGGGTAAGAGGAAATCAGCCTAATTTGCAAAAATGTAGCCTCAGGTTTAATATTAGGACCAATTTTCCTATCTGGGAAAGTAGTGATGCAGTGAAACAGGTGTCTTGGGGGTGTTGTGGGATTTCTGTCACTGGAGGTTTATAAGAACAGGTCAGACAAATGTCTGTCTGAGACACTGAACTGGACTGGGTGAGGGCCCTGCCAGTTCTGATCCTAAATGCCAGGCCAAGAGTGTGTCATGAACAGCTTCCTTCCTCTCTTTTCTCCCTTCCTTTGCATGTATAAAGTGAGAAGCTGCCAGTGGTGGGCTCGCCCTTCTGGATGGCACCTGAAGTTCTCAAAGACGAACCTTACAATGAAAAGGTGGGTATGTCTAATAGAGCTTGACTTTGGAAGCATCTCTCCAAGGCAGACTTTGTGGTTTATCAGAGACTTTGAAGCTTGTCTGTACCTCTAATTGAACAACACAACTGCTTCTAAATTTAATTCAGATTAAGGTTGGGTGCAAATTCAAAAGGCAGCAGCTCTTCTTGATCAGCTCCTTGCATGCTTTGTCTTAGTCAAGAGTCAAGGTAGCTGCCTTTTTTCCAGTTCGGTTTCATTCATGAATAAAGTGGGTGAAGCTAAACTGGAACAAGATGCTCTTATTTCAGTATAAGTGTGTTCACACATGGAGTTCCTCAGAGACAAAATGATTCCAGAAGAGCTATTTCCAAATAACTCCTTATGTAGACAAACCCTAACTTGCATGGGTGTCAGACTTTCCTGTGCCCTGGACCGGATCTGGACTGTGGAGCTCCTTGCAGATCTGATCCAGACTGCAGCATGAGGAAGTTGCAGCAGCAGTGGCAGCTCTGGCTTCAACCTGGGGCATGCATCAGTGGCTTCACCCCACCATGTGCCCCATCCTGGGGCCAGGGTTGGTGCTGTGGCATGGAGGCAGCTCCAGCAAAGGTTGTGCAGTGGGTTTTGGTGGCCAGGGAAATAAGGCTGCAGAAGTATAGATGGACAAAGCAGCTGGAGGGTGACCGGGGTTGTCAGCCCTTGCTTGCCTTCCTGCTGCTGATCGCTATATCCACCGGGGCCTGAGAGCCCTGGGTTCTGCGGCAGGCCATGCTGGTAGTCTGGCAGGCCAGATAAAGTGGCTCTATGGGCCAGCTCCAGCTCCTGGGCCATATGTTTGATGTTTCTGTCTTACTGCATCTTTGCTTAGCAGAGCTTAGTGCAACATGAGTAGACAATTTGTTGGGTTCCTCTTGCCTTTTGGACGTGAAGGGAGCTTTTCTGCAATAGAAACGTAGATGGAATGAGGGGGGTTGCGTGACCATGTGCAATATGGAATTGAAAAAGCAGAGGTTCCACATTTCACCACCAAATTTCTAAATCTGACTTGCCTAGACAGGAACTGTTCCAAAGAATTGTTGCCAGCCTCCTTTCTCATGGCATCATGTAGCTAGGGCAGAGAAGGAACGAAGAAAGGCAGACTGGAAAGCAGCCTTCAGGCTGCGTGTATGTGCGTGCATGCATGCATGTGCATATAGACACGCAGAATCCTGGTGGAAACCAACTGTTAGTAGATTCTGTCTTGGGAATGCTGCTTTCCTGTGTAAAGTCCACACCCTCTGCCCTTTTTGCCAGCAGCACCAAGTACTCTTGGATGTAGACATTACCATGGCAAACTGGTTATCGTTAGATGTGTGCGTTCCACTTCTCATGTCCTGCACACCTTTTCCTGCTCTCCTTGGGAGACCCAAAGCTGTAAGGCCATCACATTACCCTGCTTGTTAATGAACACAAAAGCTGACAGTCGTGTAAATAGACCTTCGTACTCAGTGTCTGAAGAGGAGCCCTGCTACTGCTCTGTTGTCTGGATTCCCTGTTTGCTTGAGCTTTATAACGTGGGCAAATGTGAAGTGAGAATCTGGGACATGCAGAACATCAGGGTGTGTAGGACAGGTGATCAGTAGGCATGGTGCATGCAGGACGCTGCAGCCGGAGTGGGTGGAGGTGGCTGGGTTCCTGACACCTGGGTGGGCATTTCACAAAGTAGTATTTAACCTGGAAAAGGAAGAATGGACTGAGTTTTTACCTGCATTAACATTCTAGGCAGGCAGCGATCGCTTATCTTCTCAATTCTGCTCCCCAACCGCTCCAATCTGCCGTCATGTCATGTTTGGCTGCATTTGTGATTGCTCACAGCTGTGGGATGTCGGCTGCGATTTTACCCCTTTTGGCTTGGAGCGAGCTTTCATTTTCCTTCATGCTCTGGAGCAGCAGTGACTTGAGGAAATGTTTGTGTGCAGGTGAAAGCATTGGGGCTGGTCCTGCTTGGAGCAGGGGGCTGGACTAAATTTGACCTCCTGAGAGCCCTTCCAACCCTCATTGTCTGTGATTGTGTCATTCTTTTTGGCATCAGTGCTGCCAGAGCACTCTGCTGTGGGCATGTATTTCCTCAGCTGCAAGTGTGAGTTGTGTTACTGTTAGTGGTCGGGGTCAGAGCAATGGGTTCTGGATAGCCTCTGAAACCCCCTTACGGCAGGGGAAACCTGGTGGCAGGTGAGGACACGGACTGTTCCTAACTGAGCCATGTGCTTTTTTTTTTTTTCCCCTTCATTAGGCGGATGTGTTCTCCTACGGCATAATTCTCTGTGAGGTTATAGCCAGGATCCAGGCAGATCCGGACTATCTCCCTCGCACAGAGGTAGGTGGTGGGCGTTAAGTGGGGAGCATTTATGAGTGATGGCTGGTCGTTAATAATTCCAGCACAGCTGCCAAGGAGGTGATGAATTAGCTCAAATATTTAAGGAGGCCTTGAACGAAGAGCCCATCCTTTGGCAGTGCTGTTTGCAAAGAATGGTACCCAGGCCATATTTTAACATAGGTTTCCTCAGCCTTCATCCAGTGACAGACTGCCTTGGAAACATGCTGGAGGAGTTGGCATGGGATCATAGGAGCATAGGAAAGTAGGGTTGGATGGGACCTCCTGAGGTCATCTAGTCCAGACCCCAGCATCGCATGGGACAGATGAACGCCACCTCTTGTTGGAGAGAGCAGGGCAGCTGCAGAGACTATTGGGCCCAGCTGGGCTCTGCTTTACATCTAATTCATTGGGAGTCCAGGGAAATGCTCCTGTGGGCTTTGGGCCAGGCCTCACCCCCGAGGGGGAACCCCCGTCCCTCTTCTCCAGGTAGCTGTGACATTCCCTCCCCCTTCTCTGGGTGCAGACATGTTACAGGGGCTTGGGATTTCAGCTGTGGCGATGCAGATGTTTTTCCTTCCTTCCCTCCTCCCTTCTCTGAGAACAGGAGACCTTGCAGGAGGGAGTTTCAGGGATCTGATGATTTTATAACTAGTCCCTGCACAGTCATAGCAAAGTAGACCGTTTCTGTGAGCTGGCTGGGATGAAAACTTGAAGTTTCAAATTTCATCAGGCTGACTGTGCAACTTATTTATACAGTGCGAGTCGTGAGGGCCAAGCATTGTAGTAATACAAGCTGCGACTCTGAGGACCACGTGAACAGCCCTGCATGTGGTTAACCCATCTGCAGGAGCCTTCAGACTGTGCTCTGTTCTTCTGGCTGATGTGATCATCAGCAGCAACAGGAATCACCTGCTATAATGAAATGGCCTACAGAGCTGTCAAATATGGGGCCAGATCTGAAGAGCGGTGGTTTTAATTTTAGATATTGTCAGGCTGGAACCAGACCAAACCAGTGATCTTAACGTAAAACCCATAGACGCAACTTAATACTTTCCCAACGTGGTGCATTACCTTCCCCGATCAGCTTTCAGCCTTTGGCACTTGTCTCTGCTCCCATCTGTTTTGCCTGCATGCGTCTCCCCTTCCAGACTTCCTCCGTCTCTTGTGGGTTCCTTTCCTCTCCTTCCCTACTTCGTTTCATTCACTTTGGTATGTTTAAAAGTTCACTTTTCTCTCTTATTGTTCTTCCTGTCTGGTTTTCTTAGCCTGGTTGTCCTAAGACAAGGTTATCGTCTCTACTACTGTTTTTTTTTTCCCCTCTCCCCTGCTTGTGTATCTCTTCACTTTTGCCCTTCTTCTTTTCAGTTCATTTCCTTTCTCTCCCCATCCCTTCCTTCAAAGCCTTCCTTTTCCTACTAGCAACAAGGCACTGATTAGTCGGTGCCAGTCGTTCAGACTGGAGTCACAGTGCAGTGTTGTGCATCTCTTCAGTTTTCACTGGATACTACAGGAGCTCCTAGATATTTTTTTTTTAATGCTAATTTAAACCATTCAATCAGATCTACATGAAACAAAGAGCAAATGAAATAGTTCTGTCCTGCTTTGAGTTCTGTTTGCTCAAACGCATGTGTTGGACTCTAATGCGAGAATTTGGCACTGAAAGGTAATAGAGAATTACGATGCCATTTGGGAAAGAGCATGATTTTGAAGTCAAACCGTCCCCATGAGGAATGCAGCTCAGCATCCCCCTGATGTTGGCTTGGCGATGAGCAGGAGGGGTGGTGGGGGTAGGGGGCTATTCCCAGCCACTGTAGGAGCCTGTGAAAGAAAGATGGTGTGGGCTAAGCAGAGAGGAGGATATAAACTGGGCTCAAGCTCTCAGCCACAGTGTCCTCTTCTTTGCAGAATTTTGGATTGGACTATGATGCCTTCCAGCACATGGTGGGAGACTGTCCCCCCGACTTCCTCCAGCTGGCCTTCAACTGCTGTAACGTGAGTATCTTGCTCCGAGCAGAAGGGCTGATGCAGACTCCTCCTCTGGGCTGCTTGTAAGATGGGGATTGTATAATGTGTAGCTGACCCAGGTCCCTTCCTATCCTAGGCTCCTTAAAAGTGAGCTGAAAAACACTTCTCACTCTGTGCTTCCTCCTACTGAGCCACCAGGTTTCTTGCAGGCTGGTCCAGCATGCTCTGGTTATACTGTTTGGACCTTACAAGACTACCGGAGCCCTTGGAATCCAGCCAGCGCAATGCCAGCACATGCTGTTTGCTCAGGGATGAGCTCTGAGCCCTTCTGCTTGTAATAAGGACAACAGGAAACCCACAGGGAACTGCCCCAGAGTGTCCGTAAACCCTCGTAGGGGAGAGGGTAGAACCCAAACCCTGCTGCTGTGTTCCATGGAGGGAGCAGGGCTGTGGAGCTTCAGTTCAGCTGCCATGGGTGTAACACTGGATTAAAAGCCGTGAGATAGGTAGTACTTTGCACTGTCAAAGCATTGAAGGGATTTACTGACCCTTTCGCACCTTAGAGGCAGCTGGGCTCTACGATGCTGCCGTTACAGCTCGAGGAACCAGCACACAGACGGGAAGGCTGCGGCTTTCAACAGTGACCTGATTTTTGACAGCCCAGTTCACTATCGCTAGGCTCGGTCCCTCTGGAAATATCAGGCCCCTGCAGCTCCCAGTGGATTCGGTGCGAGTCAGGAGTGCTCAGCGTCTCCACTCAGCTTCTGGGGGCATCAGGTTGTTACCCAACATTAGAGCGCACTTCTGAAAACATGGTCCAAAAAGACCTCATCCCAGGCTGTAAGCAAGCAAGTGCAGAGCCAAAGAGTGTGTCCCAGAGTTTTGTGGATGAAGGAAGTTGGGAGCACCTGATTCTGTGCCTGGCTCAGTTAACATGTCTGAAGTGCTTTGGTTGCATGACATGTTCTATACAGCAAGTGCTAAAAGCACTGCTTAGAGTAGCAATTAGATTTTGGGAGTTTGCAGCCCCCAGCTCAGACCACAGTGCTTCTAAAGACAGGATTCAGAATAGTTTCCTAGTACCGGGGAGACGGTCTGAGAAGCAAAATGACTAGCTGCATTTATTTCACCGTCTCCCCTAAGAACCAGCTTTCTTAACAGAGGGAGAGTTGTCACTTCTCAGGTTAATAAGCACGGTGGGGATGGTCCTGGCTTGGAGCAGGCAGTTGAACTAGAGACCTCCTGAGGTCCCTTCCAACCCTTATTTTCTATGATTCTTCGTCTTTCCTGAGGGCAGCTGGTCCCAAGCACGGCACCAGTGAACAAACAGGAGCGACTGTTGCATTGACTTAACCATTGACAGAATTCCTCCCCGGGCCCAGCCTGGATCACTCATTCGCTCAGCACACATGGGATGAAAAGGAACCGGGAGAAGGTGGTCTCCTACCCCTTCTAGTGCCTGTTTGTGCTTCACTAGACAGCGATTTGGGCCTCAGTCTGTACCGTGGCTGGGCCAGTCCCTTTGTATTTTCTTTGTTTAATAAGCTGTTGGACAGCCTGTGAACTGCATGGCTCTGCCTAGCCATCTGCACCATAAATATGCAGACACGCAGGTTTTCTGCTGCAAGGGAACGTGCATTAAGGTATCCCAGAGAACCATCAGACCTCAAATACATGTCTTTTATGCATTCAAAAACTCCCTGAATTCAGTGTTAAAGGTGAGACTAACACGCACAAACCTCAAAGTCCTCGATTAAGAGTCTACTTACAAGTCCAAGTCACATTGCCTATGCGTGTGTGTATATATAGATGCAGTCATGTATGTGCATGTATCCAGAGATCCAGCCCTTGACGTACTCGATGCAGTCCGTCTACTTCAACCTAGCGGCCTGTTTCAGTGGCAGCTCCACAGATCGGAGGCATGGCCAGGACAGTCCACTCTGCTGTAGGACTGAATGCTTTAGCAGAATTTGGAGCTGCAGTGGAGGCAAAGGTTGCTCAAAACTGCCTCTTGCTGCCTTCCTCTGGTACAAGCTAGAGCAATCAAGACTGTAGCTGGGCTGTTAGGAAGGCTAAGGTGGAGACAGAACTAGGGCTAGCAACCAGGATCAGGGAAAACAAGAAGTCCTTCTTTAAATGTGTAGGAAGTAAAAAGAAGGGACCAAGCAATATGGGGCCCCTGCAGGACATGCTTGGCAATCTGGTGATTGCACCAGACAATAAAGCTAACCTCTTTAACAAATTCTTTGCCTCCATTTTTCTGAGCAGGGACCGGGGACATCCCCCACCGGGGCTCCGGACAGACTCAGGAGAGACCCTGCCAGGCCTAGGGTCAGGGAGGACCGAGTTAGGGAAGTTCTGGTGGGGCTGGATGCGTTCAAATCAGCAGGTCCAGATGATCTCCACCCCAGAGTGCTGAGGGAACTGGCAGAGGTCATTGCAGGACCCCTGGCATGGCTTTACGAGCACTTGTGGTGCTCTGGCGATGTGCCAGAAGACTGGAAAAGGGCCAATGTGGTCTCCATTTTCAAAAAAGGGAGGAAGGAGGACCTGGGAAACTATAGGCCAGGTAGTCTTACCTCAATCCTGGGGAAGCTCTTTGAGAATATTATCCAGGAGCACATCTGTGAGGGGCCAGCAGGGGAGGTGATGTTTAGGGTCAACCAACACGGGTTCATTAGAGGCAGGTCCTGCCAGACCAACCTGGTGGCCTTCTATGACCAGGTCACAAAATCCTTGGATGCAGGTGTTGCAGTGGACATAGTCTTTCTGGACTTCAGGAAGGCCTTCGACACTGTCTCTCACCCCATTGTCATTAAAAAATTAGGTGGCTGTGGTGTCGATGCCTACATGGTCAGATGGGTCGAAAATTGACTAGAAGACCGCACCCAGGGAGTGGTGGTGGACGGGTCATTTTTGACCTGGAGGGCTGTGGGCAGTGGGGTCCCCCAGGGCTTGGTCCTTGGGGCTGCACTGTTCAACATCTTCATCAGTGACTTGGACAAGGGGGTGGAAAGCACACTGTTCAAGTTTGCAGATGACACTAAGATGTGGGGAAGTGGGCACGCTAGAAGGGAGGAATAGACTGCAATCAGACCTAGACAGGTTACAGGGGTGGGCGGATGAGAATAGGATGGGGTTCAACACTGACAAGTGCAAGGTGCTGCACCTGGGGAGGAAGAGCCAGCAGCAGACCTACAGGCTGGGGAACTCCCTTCTCGTCAGTGCAGAGGCAGAAAAGGATCTGGGAGTCATTAGTGATTCCAAAATGAACATGGGCCGACAGTGCGGGGACGCGGTCAGGAAGGCCAACCGCACCTTGTCGTGCATCCACAGATGCATCTCGAGCAGGTCCAAGGAGGAGATCCTTCCCCTCTGTGCAACACTGGTCAGGCCGCAGCTGGAGTCCTGCGTCCAGTTCTGGGCCCCGCACTTCAGGAGGGATGTGGACAGCATGGAGAGGGTCCAGAGGAGGCCACTCGCATGATCCGGGACAGCAGGGCAGACCCTACACTGAGAGACGACGGGACCTGAACCTGTTCAGCCTTCACAAGAGAAGGCTGAGAGGGGACCTGGTGGCTGTCTATAAACTTACTGGGGGGACCAGCAGGGAATGGGAGAGACCTTGTTCCCCTGAGCACTACTGGAAGTAACAAGGAATAACAGCCACAAGTTGACCAAGAGTAGGTTCAGGCTAGACATCAGCAGGTGATACTTCAGTCAGGGCGGCTAGGATCTGGAACCAACTTCCCAGAGAAGTGGTGCTGGCTCCGACCCTGGGGGTCTTTAAGAGGAGGCTGAATGAACACCTCACCGGGGTCATTTGACCCCAGTACTCTTTCCTGCCATGGCAGGGGTTCGGACTAGATGATCTCCTCAGGTCCCTTCCGACCCGACCAACTACCAAACGATTGTTCTTCGCTGCTTTGTTTAAATTCTCAGCCCTTCCATTGCTCATCGCCATTCAAGCACTGAGCATCTGTTTCAGTTCCACCTGGTGAAACACTGCCCCTATGATCTCAGTTGCCCCGAACCCCTTTATATCCCTCTAGCCGTCCTTCTGGCTGCATGTGAGACAGTGTGGAGGAGCCCCCTTGACTTCTTGGGGCGCTTTGTATGTTCACAGATGGACCCAAAGTTACGTCCTTCGTTTGCTGACATCGTCAAGACATTGGAGGATATTCTGGACCGCTTGAAGAATGAGGAGTCAGACAGGGAGAGGAAGTTCCTGAATCTGGATAGCGCTGAGAGAAAACCCATTTCCAAAGGTGGGTGGGTGTGCACGCGAGTGTGCATGTGCGGCAGAGGTCGTTTCCACAACGGCTGTAAGAGATGATTCCAGCAAGGATGTGATGCTTCTCATCACAGTGACAGCTCCTTCCACCCAGTTCCCAAAGTGGCCGTCAAACCAGGTGTAGTGTTTAAAACCATGTGTGCGTGCGTGCGTACACCACGTTTTCTTCCAGCTCCTTTAATGAGCTCCATCCGCAACCATGAGCTGGAGTATATCTTGGCTTTGGTGTCTGGTTACGATAGAAATATCGGAGCTGCCCCTCCGAAACGGGCCGACGGCTCGGATCAGACAGTGCGTTGAGTATGTCAAGCGCTCGTCTGAGCACAAAGCCCTGTCATGGCCTACGTGGAAGGCAGCCCTGCCCCATCCAGGGCCCGTGTCTTTCGCCACATTGTCCGGCATTTCACGACGCTCTGCTGCAACTCCAGCCTTTTTTCAGATCCTTTCTTCTGCAAAGCTAGGTGCTGCAGCACCGCCAGGCCAGCTCTGTTAGAGGAGAAAGGACGCTTAAAGATGACCTCTGTGGGGATAAACCAGACCAGGACAAATGAGCAATACCCCCCTGCAAAACCCAGTGGCTCCTGCTGCACAAGTTAGGACTTTCCAGTCTTGCCTTCGAAGGCCAGCGTTCCAGAGCCCAGCTGGAGGCGGCAGGGGGTGGCTGAGTGGCACAAGCAGCCTCTGGGTGTGGCATGTGGCAGGGCAGGGAGCAGAAAGCGGAGCGGTGGATCAGGCAGGGGAAGGAGATCAGAGCGGCACTCCGGGACGGTGCCGGGCATCTGCATTGTGCCCTGCAGATGTTCTCGCAGCGCCCCCTGGTGGGCAGAAGGGGTGGGAGCGATCCTTTGAGTTTGGGGAGCACACTGGCCGGACCCCTCCTTGCACGGACGTTTGGCTTTGGGGGCTGACAGCCCGGGGAGCAGAAGCAGGGTAGATGTGAAGCCAAGTGAAGAGCGTGGGCACACAGTGGGAGTCATCCACAGAGGAGAGTAGGGAGCAGTCTGTTGTGCCCCAACTTCTCCCCAAAAGTTCCCAGATGGATAAAGAAACAACACACGGGGGTCTTTTCAATCACTTCCTCCATCACTTTGGACCAGCAAGTTACTTCAGGCTTCAGCCAAGCTGGAGCAGGGTCTCAAGGAAATACAGGAGTCTACACGTGTCACTAGCAGAGGTAGAAACCAAAGGGAATAAATCCAGCCTTGTTCCTACCACCGAGGGCAGATTCAACCAACCATCAACTGCAGCAGAAGTGTCTTGCTTTGCTGTCAAGTGCAGACATAGAAGTACCTTAGAGTAAGGGGCAAAGGGAGTCTTTGAAGGAGGGAAAGCTGGGTAATCCAGGGGGTTAATATGCAGGGAAGGAAGGGTTTTTTCTAAAGGATGCATGAAACATAAAAAAAAAAAAAAGCAAAAGGGGCAGTTCCCTCTGGGGTTGCTGAATCTGTGCTGCTCTGTCAAAGCAAGCATGTGTCTAGGCATCAGGAAAGAGGAGAGTTGGGCTAATTTGTGACCCAGGAGCACGTGTGTGTGTGTGTGTGTGTGTTGGGGGAGGCAGAGGAGGGATGCTCCCTGTTAAAGAGCAGCTCTAGGAGCTGAGGAATCTCCTTCATCTGGTTGCCCCGCCGCAGCTCTGGCATGAAAGCTGAAGGGTGTCTCTCTCTCCCACCCCCTCTCCCCCATTCAGGCCTGATCGAGAAAGGACAAGGAGTGAAACGCCTGAGTTCGCTGGATGACAAGATCCCACCCAAGTCGCCCCGTCCACGCCGCAACATCTGGCTGTCGCGCAGCCAGTCGGACATCTTCTCCCGCAAGCCCTCCAGGAAGATCAACGTCCAGGACCCCTACTACACACCCAGCAAGGGGGCAGGCCGCAAGGTCAACCCCTTCAATGCCAGGGAAGACCTCAAGGGGGGAAAGATCAAATTTTTTGACATGCCGAGCAAGTCCGTAATCTCCCTAGTGTTCGACTTGCACTCCCCTCAGATGGGGGGCTTCCCCAAGGCTGGCCAGTCCCAGTGCCGACTGGCGTACAGCACGGACTGGCAGGAATCCTCCCTCCTGGGGAGGCGGTGCAGATCTCTCCCGGTCTCCCCCGAGATCCTGCATAAGGACTGTGCTCCTTTTGGGGGTCTGTCTTCAACGGTGAGCAGGTGTGACTGCAGCCAACTAGGGGCCGAGGTCCGGCAAAAGCTCTTGAGCAGCAGTAAGTACGGTGTGGCCGAGATCCCCGCTTTCCAAGCCAAGCCTTGCAGGCAGGAGTCTCCTTCCCTGCCCGAGCCGGAGGAGGACATGGACTGCTCCAACGGGCCAGAGTCCCAGGAGGAGAACGGGTTCTATCCAGCGAGCAACACGTACGAGACCCCGGCCTGCTGCCAGCCCCTGGCACCAGCTCGGCCTGAGGTGCTGGCCTACAAGGGACTGTCCCCCCAGAACTCCGTGACCGCTGGGGAAGGCGGCTCCTTGGAGCTGTTTGCCAGCGGCACTCCCTCGGAGGACATGGAAGTAGAGGATGAGATGCAGAAGAACCTGCTGCTGGCATCTTCTCAGGCTCTGTTCAGTGTTAACCCCTCTCCGGAGCAGGACAAAGACGTGCTGCCCTTCAAAGGTGGGGGAGGCTCTGCCCCACACCCACTGGCACCCGCTAGTGCGGCAGCAGCTGGTAGTGCGCAGTCAAGGTGTGACATCTGAGGAGAGCGCACGAGCCCCCGCTCCTGTCCCTGTGGGGTCAGCGGTCCCCAGACACTGGGCTTCTAACTCTCTAGTGCTAAGGCTCAGATAGCTCAGGCAGCCCGGGCGCATCGTAGGAGCAGCAGGAGGCTGCCGAGGGCATCTGAAGAGACAGTATTTCATTTTCCAAGTGTCTATCACTCCTTAGCTCACTGCAGCAGGCAACTACTGCAGCTGCCAGTGGGCAGGACGCCCTCCTGTCTGGGGTCCCAGAAGCCTTGCAAGCCTGCATGCAGCAGGAGCTGGTACCGTGCACGTGGTCGGACCCTGAGCTCAGTGCACCTTCCAAGCACCTGCTCTGGGCTTGGGGATAGGAGATGTGTGTTTGTCTGAAGGACCATCCATGCTCTTTTACACCTCTGCGTTGCCCTGGAATTGAATCGGAAACCTGCCCAGCTGTCTTGGGCAGAGCTGGGCAAGTCTAAAGCCTTCGGAGGAGTAGGAGCAGGGGGTGAAGTTCTGGTTGCAGGGCTGAGCAAGGAAAGAAGTGTCCATCTGGCAGCAGGGGAGCACGTAGCAGCTCTGCCAAGCGCCTGCTAACCCACGCACATGCAACAGGACCTTCCCGTGTTTCTTGTTCCTGTGGGAGTCCGTTCTGATCCGTCAGCACTGCTGCAATAGGCTGGCTCAGCAGCCCGGCAAGTGCAGTCCCAGCCATAGCACCAGCAGGACGCAGGCTGCAGCAGCTTGTGTGCACAGCCCTCAGCGTGTCCCAGTCCTGATGGGGAAAGAGAGATGCCTGCCGGCTTGAGGAAGGAGAGCGCAGGCGCCACGCACAGCCTCGGGGCCTCTTGCGAAAGCGCCAGTTGTGCTGGCACGTTTTTGTGGTGTGGAGGAAGCTGAGTTGTCACCACCTCGGCGCTGGTCTCAGCACTCTGGGAGCCACAACTGGGACACTGCTGATCCCAGCCACGCTCACGCCGGGCCCTCTTGCCCGCTTCTGTCCTTTGCGCCGGGCCGTTCTGTGGATGCGAGGCTCTTACACTGCAATAACAGCCTGTCCCTGCTTGAAACTAAGCAGCTTGCTCCATAGGTACAGCCAGGAACAGGAGGCTGCAGGGCAGTGGAAGCGGCAGCAGTTTTCGGCCACGTGAGCGCAACGGTAAAGGACCTTGTCTTTGAGGGAACATGCTGGATTCTCACGGACAGGCAAGTGGCTTATCGGAGAACCCGAAAAAGATCCATTTCTCCCAGTGAGCTCCTTCCTGTCTCTTGGGCGTTAAGGACGATAATCGCTGTCCCTTGGCGGACGCTGGAAGGAAGCAGAGGTGGGTTTGAAACCCCCCTTGGTGGGGGCCCTGGCGGATGTCGGAGCCTGGTCCAGCCCTGCCACGGAGGCAGAAGGAAAGCTTGTTCTAGGATAGTAATTTGCACAGTTTCCCACACAACCCTTCTTCACCCACACCTCCCCACTCTCTCCCTGCACGACCACTCTCAGCCCCGCTGGCCAGCTTCTCTGCAAGAGGTACGCTCGCTCCGGCCCCGTCTCAAAGCACCGAAGACGTCGGAAGAGGGCTTGTCAGAGCCCATTTGAGAGGGGTCAGTAACTCCTTCCTGGGCCACGAGCGATGCCAGAGGTGGTGCTACCTGTCTGAACCCGGCCGGCAGCATCGCCCCGTAACGTATTGGCCCTGAAGAATCGAATAGGAGCCCCGAGCTCCTTCGCGCAGCCCTTGCCAATAGGCAGCTCCCAAGAAGGGCCATCGATGCCCCTTGCCCCCATACTCCTGCCTCACAAAAGTGCCAATTCCCAGCACGATCCTTTTCCTGTCCTGTGTGGCCGCCGGGGCTGGGGGAGCCGCAGAGCCTGGCAGGGAGCCCCGCTGGCTGCTCAGTCTCCAAAGGGAACAGCGTGCCGGCCGACGCGTCTTCACTGCCAGCTGATCCTCGCTGGGCATGAGGGAAACCACCAGGTTCGGCTGCTACAAGGCCTGTTGGGGATCTCGACTCCAGACCAACGAGCAATAATGACACCAGGGGCTTTGCAGCTGGGACGGTCTCTGGGCCGTGGATGAGTCTGTCCCACTCGCTGCTTCCACTTGTGCCCCTGCCTCGGAGGGGAAGGACAAAGCACCTCCTTGTTGGCTCTCACCTGCCTTCACGCTTCTCCCAGCTCTGATCCCAGGTCAGCCGGTAACACTGCACCATGGGCACCCGCTGCCCTGCACGGTTCCCGTCGTGTTAGCAGACCGCGATGTTTGGGTGGAGTCGGTCTCTGGCACAGCCCGGGCTCTGGTCACAGCAAACCCATCTGTTCCTAACTCCTGGTTTGTCTGAGACGGTAGCTGGTAAAATACCCCCCCCCCCCCCCCCCCCCGCACTGCTAAGAGGCTCTTCATTTGGGAAACAGTTCTGCTCCCTGTAGCAGGCCAACTGACCCAAGGGGGACGCAGCTCTGGTTTTGCAGCCGCTGGGGATGGGAACCAGCGATGCCACCTTTGCACCAGGCCTCCCCAAAGTCCTGGCTTGCGTGGTGGATGTGGCACAGAAATCCAGTTTTGAAAGGGGGCAGTATCGGTTAACGCCAGGCCTGGCGGGTGGTCTGGATGTGGCGAACACTAACCCTAAACAGCCCCCAGGCAGTCATGTGGATGCAGGGGCATGGACAGATGGGTGGTTTTTACTATTGGGAGGATGGGGACTTACCGCTCGCTCGTCGGTGCACAGCGGCTGAGCCTTCATCGCCGTGTCATCTGCCTGCCGCTCCTGCAGCAAGCGAAGCTGCACTGCAACAATTTTAGCCCCCAATGAAACGGGCGGTATGTTCTTGCGGTTGAGCTTCTGCTTACCCTGGGATAGCGCAGGCAGATTGCGGCTACGGCCAGCTCAGCTGAACTGCGGTAAGGCCCCATCTCTCCTCTTTCCTGGTTCATCTGTCTGTGGCCTGTGTCCCTTCCCAGAGGCTGCTCTGCCTAGTGCAAGCCATCAGGCCAACCCCGCATTTTATAGGAACGCTGTTTGTTCTGATCGGGTTTTATCATGTTTTCTACTTCCTTCCGGAGGCAATTTTTTGCTCTTTTGAACAGCTGTTTCTACACACGGCTCTGTTCCCAGGAGAAATCTACACGGTTTTAATTCACTTTGAATCTTTCTAAGTTGGGATGAGTTTAAATGTCTCTTATAAGCTATTTTTTTTTTAAATCCATGATTGATACAAGGAGGGGGGCACTTGCAAATCACTGCCCCGAGAGAGGGGCTGTGGGGCAAGGGGGCCGCTGGGAAGGCGTTGGCGTATTATGGATAACAAAATATTGGTATTTCACGCCAGTACAACTAAAGACACTTGAATAATTCCTGTTTGCACTTAATGCTACTGTTATATCGCATGTCACTACATTTCTATGCAAAAAAAAAAACAAATAACCTTTTTGGGGGCAGCCGGATGTTTGATTTAAATAAGTTTAAAGATCTTTGCCAGATGACTATCTATTTTCATATTTATGAAGGAGTTTTACGTCTTAATATTTTCCAGTCTGTAAATAGCTAAACTTGTAATTAAAGGCGTAGGGAGAAGTTTGTAGCCTGTGTATAATAATAAGTTAACACTGCCAGGAAGAAATCTTTGCAAAACAACTTTTCTAATATTGTGGATATTTATGAAGCTGTAAAGAAAGCAAATCCTGTTTTTAATGTCGATTGCTCTCCCGCTCGGGCGCGGAAGTCTGTGTTGTTGGAATCGCAGTAAGAAGTAACCAAAGATGAAGCCAGCAAAATATTTTCATAATTTTTTTTTCTTGGTCAGTTTTTTGTAAACTGTTTCCCAACTCGCTTTTAAAATAAAAAGAAAACCAAGCGCCGGCTCCTGTCCAGGTGAAAGCAGCTCTTCCCTCCACCATCCCCAACTCCTCTTCACTGGTGTTTACGGTCCAAGAACAAGCACATTTCACCTTGCATTTGTCTTTGAAGTGCTGAGGCCTTTGAAGGGCTTGGCTGCCTCTGCACGACCGACTTGTGCGGCTTCCTGAATACAGGCTGCCCTGCTGTACCAGCAAGTACGGGAGAGCCGAGGCTGCCCTCTGAGCCTGGCTGAGCATGGACTGCAAACACAGACACTTTGGTGTTTAGGAGTGGGAAGCTACGTGGCCCTGGCTGCTTCACAGCAGGAAGTGAGCTCACAGCTCAGCTCATTACAGTGGGAAGGCAGGGTGGGGTGGCCCCCAAGAGACTAGCTTAAGTCTCGCTGTATTTAACTAGGTTCAGTAAGGAGAGGTGCAAAATCCTGCATTTGGGCCACAGCAATGCCATGCACTGGTACTGGCTGGACACATGGGGGAGTCTAGTGGAGGGCAACGAAAATGGTTGTGGGGCTGAGGGACAGGACTGGTGAGGAGAGGCTGAGAGAAATGGGCTGATTCAGTCTAGAGAAGAGCGAGGGGGATTGAATAGCAGCCTTCACCGCCCTGCAGGGGGGCTGCAAAGAAACGGAGCTGGACTGCTCTCAGTGGGGGCAGATGGCAGGACAAGGAGTAATGGGCTCAGGCTGCAGCAAGGGAAGTTGAGGTTGGATATTGGGAAATACTCTCTCACCTCGAGGGTGAAGCACTGGAGCAGGTTCCCCAGAGAGGTGGTGGTCTCCATCCTTGGAGGTGTTTTAAGCCCTGGCTAGACAATGCAGTTGGGGCTGGCCCTGCTTGGAGCACGGGTTGGACTAGATGAGACTCCTGAGCTCCCTTCCCGCCCTCATGGTCTAGGATTCTATGAACTACCTGTAGCTTGGTGGCAGCTGAGCCCATTTGTCACCCTGCTTTCCTAGGGGCCCTTCCTCTGGTACCTGGGTTTGTTCACATGGGCACAGGTCTTCCTGCCTGCTTTGTTCCCTCAGCTGCTGCACTTCATGGAGGTGCTGGTTGGGCCAGTCTGTGTTCAGGGGGACCCGACTCCAGCTCTGCCTTCAGCCAGATGTGCACAGAGTGGTTCAATACCTGTACAGTGCCAGAGTTCCCCCTCCCCTGAGGTCAGAGCCCAAGCAGCTGGTTACCAGCCCTAGGGTTTCCTGGCACAGCAGCTAGGTGCCAGCACGGTCAGTAGCTGCTGGGGCCCTGCCTGGCACTTCCCAGAGTGCCCCGAGAGCACCACTGCTACCTGCCTGCATTCCCATGCGCTCCCCAGGGAAGGGCACTTGGGCAGCTGGGAGCAGGGCGGGCCCAACTCCTGGCTGAAGCAGCCACCCCCTTTCCCTTGGTCCTGGGGGCCCTTCCTCAGAGCAGGGGCCAGTGGAAAAGGGGGCAGCAGTGATCCCCAGTCCCAGGCAGGCCCCCCTCCACCTCCAGCCTTCCTAAAGCTCTTGCCTTGGCCTCAGGAGCCTGTGAGAGTTCTCCAAAGAACCAGGCTGGGGCAAACTGCTCCTGCCACCCCAGCGGACTCTTACCTCGGCCGCTTCCTTGGCAGGGAGCAGCCTCATATCACCACGGGTGAAAGTCCAGGTGCAGGCTGAACACAGGCCCTGGCCCCCAAAAGCTCCATGCTTGAGCTCGGCCAAGGCTGGCGCAGATCATGTAGTGCCCCAAAGGACAAACGTGGGGCTTTGGGGGAAGAGCAATTTAATTGTCCTGGCATTAAACAAGAACAGGACAGTCCCTCCCCCCACCCCACCCCACAAGTTGTTCATGGAGTCAAAGCCTCAAACTTCTGGAGGGAAAATGAAAGCGCTAACCTCCCCCCGTGCTAGCCACTGGCCCAGGCCAGCTTCATCTTCTGGCAGTGAGCTTTGGAGGACTTGGAGAACAAGCTCTTCACGATCTGCAGCGGCACCGACTTCCCGCTGAGGTACAGCTTGTTGTGACAGTCCGGCAGCCACGGCCCTGACTCACCAGCTGTCCCTTTCTTGAGCATCCAGACATAGGCCATGATGTAGCCAGTCATGAAGGCGTCGAAGCCAGCGCGGTGAATGCCCCCATACGCGGGTGAGGCCTCGGCCTCCGGAGGCTTCCCACCAGGGGAGCCAGCAGCAGTGTCCAGGGAGCAGTCTTGGGGTGGCAAGGCGCCTGGCTCCGCTGCGCTCTCCCCTTGCTCGTCGTGGCAGGCGCTCCCTCCGGCGGTTGGTTGCGTGGTACGCTCCTGCTCCATGGGACTCCCAAAGTCGTCCACCCCGACATCTGCGGTCCAATCCACGGTGCTCTCTGCCTCCTTGCTGGATGCCTTCCCCACAGGATCTGACCCTGCTCTGCCCTGCTTCCGCGGGGGCCCGTCCTCCCCCTTGTGGGCCTCCTCTGCTGCCTCTGGCTGCTCAGGCGCCTTGGCGGCCTCCTCCGCATTCTTGCGCCGCTTCCACCTCTGCTTCCGCTTCTTCCGCTTCTCGGCCCGGAGCCGCTCGTCCTCATCGATGATGAGGTCGATGTTGTGGGACTGGGAGCACTTCATCCCATTGGGGCACCACCCATAGGCCTGGCAGGAGGGAAAGCGGAGACATTAGCACAGCCTTTAGGAGCAGGAAGAACCTCCTGTTCCCCTACGGTTGCAGCCTGACTCCAACCCTCCTCTTAGGGCTGAGGGGCAGCCAGGAGGCCCGTAGAGCCTCACTAATCACCTGAGATTGAGCAAAGCTGTGACTCCAGGGAGTCAGTTTACAGCTCTGCAAGCCAGACAGCAAATGATGCTGGTCAGCTAGCAGCAGGGGCTGGGGGACCTCTTGCAGAGCCTGTCCCAGGTCAACTCTCCCTGTCCAGAGCCTGGCCCGGGCAGTGTGTATTCCTCACAGTGCAGGGATACACAGTGTCTGCGTGTGGATATGGGTGGTCCTGGCATCCAGGGTGGGCCACCCCTCCCAGCAGTCCGCCCCCCTGGGCACAGGCTCGTTCTGGGCTGCTTGTTTCCACTCCAGCTCTGAAAGTTTCTCAACTGCAAGGACTGTTCCTGAGGCATGAGACCAGGTGACCAGAGCTCCCTGTCTGCCTTCCCTGGGCCTTGTCCTCAGACCTGCAGCAAGAGACGGTCGCACGACTCACCGAGAAGGTCTCGCAGACGGGGACCTTGCTGGCCTGGGCTGCGCTGTGGTTGCTGTCCTCCAAGGAGCAGTATCGGTAGTCAATGTAGTGGGCCATGCTGGTGGGGTAGCTGCAGAACTCCACCGTGAGGTGCTGGCTGCTCGAGTCCTTCAGCTTGATGTTCTCCCGCTTGCTGGAACACACAGAAGCGCAGTGAGGCTCGTGGCTGAGCTCCCTGGGCCTTACTGGGGCAGGGAGGGGAAACGCTTCACCTGGAGACCATCTCCGCTTCTCAGAAGTTCAGCCCAGGCTTGGGAAGGTCTCCAGGGAGAAGCCACCTCTTAGCAGTCAAATCTGTCACCAGGGTGAATATTCAACAGCTCCTGCTTCTCGTACCCAGTGAAGGGTCCTGAGGGAGTGTCCTGCCCAGGTATGGCTTGACCAAGAAGGCTGGGGGTGTTGGGCAAAGCTTCCAAGGCAGGGCAGGTCCAGCCTGGTGCCAGCCAGGGACGATGCAAGGGAGCCGTATGTCAGCAGGTGACTGGGCCCGGGGCGGGAGACCCCCTTGGAAAGGAATGCCAGGGAAAAACCTCAGATGAGGGCTGGGCTGGGCAGGGAGGCATGGTGGTCCTGCCCTGCTCAGTCAAGCCTGTGAGACAGAGACTGCAGGGGAACAGCGAGTCGGGTCTGCAAGTGCTGAAGCCAGCCCTGCCTGTTCACAGAGGGCTTCCCCCATCTCAAAGCACCCGCTGGTTGCAGTCGGGGAGCACGGGGCTCCTCAGACAGGTGCAGAGCCACGACTCTCTTCCTGGGGGAGCTCGGGGGGCTGCCTGCTGCAGGTTGCCTGTTCTAGGGCCCTGCTCCTGCTGCAGCCAGAACGGTCTGGAGAGGGCAAGAGGTGGACCAGGCTGCTTCCACCTCCTGCCTGCAGGAGTGCAGGCTACCTGGGCAGCAGCACATCCCCATTGCTTGGGAAGCGGTCAGTCAGGCTCTGAACTGGGGGACAGACCATAGCTGTGCCTGGTGCATCACTGTGATGGAAGCACTGCACTTACATGTGGAGCTCCCCTACCCCTTCCCTGGAAGTCTTGGGGATGGACGGGCCCAGCTAAAACCTCCACCTTCCCGCTGCCCGTTTCCTGCCCAAGCTGCATGCATCGGGGCTAACACGTTACCCAAAGCTGGGGCCCGAACGCTCTCGATGGAGACCCAGAAGGTACAGAAGGACACCAAGCACTCTGTCCCAGGGCTCCACGTACCACTTCTTGTAGGCGTACTCCAGGTAGGAGGCCACGAAGCGGGTCTCGAACTCGGAGGCATACTTGGTGTCATAGATGCCGGCTGGGAACATCTCCGAGAGGTCGGCGGTGAAGGTGCCCAGGCTGTCGGGGAGGTGGGCGTAGAAGCACTGGTACAGGAACACCAGGTCGATGAGCCCGTTGTGCAGGATCAGGGGTTTCTTGGCCCGGATCAGCTCCAGAAAGAAGGACCGCACGCTCTGACTCTGGTTCTCATTGCCCTGGGAACGGGAGTGCCGATTAGCCCCATGCTACTCCTGGCCGTGCGGAGCCCCATCCCCGGGAGGAGCCTGGATACACATTCAAATTCAAGCCAGCTTGGAACTAGCTATAGTGGTGTTGCACATTTGCAACCGCTAGTTTTGCAGCAGGTTAGCTCTCTTTAGAGCTGCACTGTCCTTTTCGTGGCGTGACGATTGCTCTGTCCGTGAGGCCGGTCTAAATTGACTCTGCGATTCACCAGTTAATTGTGTCACATATGAATCGTGTAGCAGGGGCCTAAGAAACCTCACTGGCGTCTGTCCCAGGGGGTGGGAGTGATTCCCCCAGCACAGGGCAGCGGGGGGCCATGCTGCAGTCAGGATCCTGGCCTTACCTGTCCCAAGCAGGCACAGACCCACCAACCAGCCCCTAATTCAAGCCCCCCCCCCCCCGTACATTGGCCTCATGATGGCTGGGGCTTCCTGGACCTGCTTGAAGCAGGCTCCCCCCAGCCCTCCGCAGGTGCTGGGGACGTAACCTCACCCTCGAAGCGGGTCTCCTGCCAGTTACGACACTGCGACGGGGGCCGAGGAGAGGAGAAGAGAGGAGAGGAGCCCCCCCCCACCCCGCAGGGCACCAGTACCTTGTCGTTGCCCTTGTGGTAAGGGATGCCCTGCGAGTATTGCTTGTTGAAGTCAAAGCCGTGCTGCACCAGGAACTGCACCGACTGCGGCTCGATGACGTAGTCCTCCATGCACAGCAGCGTCAGGTTGTAGATCTGCGACAGGTAGGTGTTCTCCGACTGCGAGGACGGGCGGCAACGAGTCAGCCTGGCTACGGAGCCCCCCCCCATTTCAACGGGGCCTGACGCTGGTTTCCCTCAACGGGAGCGTTCAGCTCCTTCATGGAGCCCTCCGGCACGCGCTTCCCCAGGACGCCACGGAGGCAGCGGCAGCGTCTGGCGCGGCCCGGCCCCGACCTACCTTGTCCGGGAGCTGCTTGAAGCAGGCGATGCCCAGCGAGAGGACAGAGCGCGTCTTGGCGGCGTTGCACACGGCCTTGTATCGCTCCTCGATGCACCTGGGCGAGGCGGGGACGTGAGCCGTCGCTGCCGCACGCGCGCGGGGGGGGGGGGGGGGAGGGGCGAGAAACGCCGCGGCTTCATCTCCCGTCCCTGCCTCAAGCGTGCTCCCACCTCCCTCTCCCTCCGCCTGGGACAGTCCCAGGACGAGCCCCGGTCGGTCGGCACACGGGGGCGAGGAAACCACACCGGCACCGAGACGCGAGCCTCGAGAGGCCGCGTGAAAACGGGGGAGGACGACCCCACTCACTGGTTCAGCAGGCTCTTCCTCGTCCCGAGGCCGCTCAGCTCCTGCGGGGACGGCAGACGGGGTTAGCCGGCCTCGTGCCGAGAGGAAGGTGGGCTGCTTCTCCCCGCAGCGCGCCGGGGGGAGGGGGAAGGAGGAAAGGGGGGGGGGGGCGGCTCACCGTGTCCACGGCCACGAAGCTGGAGGTGCGCACGGCCAGCAGCATGGAGGACCACAGCTCCTTGAAGTTGTCGTTCTGCACGTCCACCACCGGCACCCGCCAGCCGGGCATCGTCCCGCCAAGCTCGCCCTGTGTGGGGCTCGGGTCGTGCGCGGGATAACGCCCCGCCCCGCCCCGCACGAGGGCCCTCAGAGGCGCCGCTGCGCTCAGGCCGCCGCCATGCTGCCACTTGCGGGGCGCGCTGATGGGGGTCCTTCCTTTCTGCCGTCGCGCCGGGGGTGTCCGCGTAAGTGCCCCTTCGCGACAGGCGCTTGCCTCTGGCAGCCCCCGCGGGGTCCTCGTGGCTGAAGGAAGGGCGGGGAGGAATCTGGTGCTTTAATTGGTGGCTGGCCCGCCGGTCCGGCTGTCAGGAGCGCTGATTGGTGAGCGCGCCGCTAATCCCGCCCTTACCTCACCTCGGAACGAGATCTCGTCCGCCCGCCTCTTCCGCCCTTCCGGCGCTCGTTCTGATTGGCTCCTGTTCAGCGGGGAGGGAGGTTCTGATTGGTCCCCGCGACACGGAAGTGTTTCCCCGGGAAAATCCAGCGTGCGGGTAAAGGGAGTTGCGTTGGGGCATGCGGGGTCCGGAGGCTGCTAGCCTCAGTGCACGGTCTGGTCCACAGTGCATGGTCTGTGGTTCATAGACCACGGTGCATGGTCCACAGCCTCCAGTGCATGGTTCATCGTGCACGGTCCACGGTCTGCGCTGCATGGTGCGTGGTCCATAGTGCAAGGTCCATGGTGCATGGTCTCCAGTGCGGTCCACGGACCAGGGTGCGTGGTCCACAGTTCCCGGTCCACAGTCCCCAGTGCATGGTGGCTGGTCTGTGGTCCACGGTGCATGGTCCACGGTGCCTGGGAGGCGGCTGCGTGTCACTGCTGTTCCCCGGGGGGCTCCCGCGTCCACTAACACCTGCCTCCCCTTGCCCCCAGCCAGACCATGGGCAGACTCCGAGCAGCCGCTGCTGGCGTCGGTCGCAGGCCGCAGCCGGGCACGGGGCCAGCGAAGCGATCGTCCGGCAGGTGCAGGGAGACGACGGCGCCCCAGAGAGGTGACGCCCCGGGAAGCACTGGAGGGGCTGGGCGGGGACGCCAGCAAACGCAGGCCGCCGGCAACCCCTCCGTTGGAGGCTGACCCCTGGGATGCGTCTGGAGTGACCAAAGAGTCGGGTCCTTGAGCCACAGACCCGCCCGCGGAGGCAGCAGGTCTTTCCGCAGGAGGGAGCAGGGTGGGATTCCTCTCCTCTCTGCTCCGGGGGCAGGGAGACGCCTCCCCCGGAAGCAGGCTGCCGCCTGGTTGAGGTTGCGGCGCCGTTGGAGTCAGTCGGCTCCTCCCGGCTCTTGTTGTCGGTGTCTGTTTTCTTGAGTCCAGCTTTCAAGCATGTCCTTGTCGCCTTTTCGGGAAATAGCAGCAGAGCCCGCCTGCGAGTGACGCTGGCTTGGTTAGTTCAGCTCCTGTGAAGCATCGATCTGGCTTGGCCCCGAATTCCCTGTTCTCACGAGAACATAAGAGCTGCTGTGGACTGGGTCAGACCCCAAGTCCGTGGTGCCCGGCGTCCTGTCACACCGCAGCACCGAGCAGAGGCTGGAGGGAGAGCAACTGGGTCCAAGCAGGGTTTCCCCCCGTTCCTCTCCCCCTTGCAGCCTCCAGCAGCGAAGGGCTGATGCAGAGGCCGTGCCCCTCACTCCCGTGCTCGATAGCTCCCGATGCCCCTTTCCTCCAGCATGGGTCTGATCCCTTTGTGAATCTGGCTGGTCTCTCACGTTCCCCCACATCTGGTGGCAACAAATCCCCCCTTTAATGCCTCTCTGGGTGATCAAGAGCTGCCTTGTGTTAGCTTAAACACGTCCTACCTGCTGGTTTCAAGCATACTGGCTGGATCTGGCCTGCAGAGCAGGGTCATCCAGCCTGTAGACTTTTCCTCGATGCTGGGTGCAACGGGGGATCTTGCCGCAGCGGCAGCCAAGTGCCCAGTGGAGCCCCGGATTGGGTGCCGTGCGTGTTGGATCCAGGATGCGGGGCTGGGGCAGGGGGAGGAGCGTCTGTGCCTGATCCAGCCTGCGGCATCCGACCAGCCCATGAACTGTTCCCATGACACTCCTTGGGCTGGATGAGTTCGACAGCCTTGCTTTAACCCCCACAGGGGAGCTCAGCTCCCTGTCTTCTCAGACCCCTGCCTGCCTTGAGCACTCTTCTCTCACAAGTGGCACCGCTGCCGCTGTGGCGGCTGCCATCTTCGTCCTCGTGGTCTCTCCAGGCAGATGGAAAGTCTCTTTCCTTCCTTCCCCACTTCCCCGTCCGTCCCTTTAGCCAGTGGCCCCTGATCCTAACCGGCATCTCTGTGCGTGTGCGCAGGAGCGAGCTGTCCAGCGCCTGCCCAGCCGTCTGCCTTCCATCTTTTCGTCGACACAGCCGAGATCGAGGCCTTTCGGACGTCCTTGCTCGCCTGGTACGACAGATGCAAGCGGGACCTTCCCTGGAGGAGACTGGTAATGCAGGATGGGGTCGGGGCTTGGGTTCTCCGTGGGGCAAAGGGACAGGGCCACGTCCTCGGGGTGGCCATGGAGCTGCAGACAGATTGGCTTTCTGGCCAGTGCTGGTCTCCAGTCCTGACACCAGACGTGCTGGTTTCCCGGTGTGTTTCCAGTCAGTGCCGCGTCCTCCTGTGGCAGGAGATCCTGGGTCCAGCTGTCTGGTTCGAGGTTCCCAGGCTGCAGAGAGGTGTTTATTCACCCTGAGATACGGACTCTCTTGTTCCTTCTCTCTCCTTGCAGGCCGTGAGCGAGCCGGACGTGGACAGAAGAGCGTATTCAGGTGAGACGCCGTGAAGCCTGGGTTGTCCCCAAAGGCTTCTCTTCTCTGATTACCGGGGTGTGCTGGCGTGTGGCGGGATGATCCTTAGCTCGGGGTGGGGAACAGCAGCCGCGCTGTGGACTCGGTCGCATCCCGTTTCAAACCCGCCCGCAGCAAACAGCCCGCTGCGGCCCCTTCAGAGGCCAGCCCGTACGTGCCCACCTGCGCCTGAGCCCTGCGGGTCTGTGGCTTGGTCTGAAGCATGGCAGCAGCCTGAGGGAACAGGCAGGTGCTTGGGACACGCTTCACAGGCCCGGTGCTGAGCCTGCCTCAGATACATGCCCCTGCCCACGCGTGTGTGCATGTGTGAGTACCGTGTTTACCTGAATCCAAGACAAGGTATTCCCCCCGTTCAACATGTCCCTTGTCTTGGATTCGAGTGCCAGGGAAGCTCTGACCCCAACCCCCTGCTTGGGGTTGGAGCTCGAGGTGCCTCTTTCCCCCCACTACTCACCTGCCCCTTGCAGCCTTTGCTCCCTGCCACCTCTGCCCCTCTCTCTGGGGGGCCAAGCTGAGGGGGGGATGCAGGTGGCAGGGAACAGGCCACATGACCCCCCGCTGCTTTCCGTGCTGTAGTTTAAGGTGACCCTCCGACAACTTGACTCTAGACATGGGGGAATTCGAATGTGTGTCTGAATTGTCAGCATCTAGAGCCTCATTCTGGCGGGGGGTCATCTTAAATTTGAAGCTGTTTTGGATTTGGGTGAATACGGTAGCTGTAGGCCAGGCCCTGGGAATCTCTGCTCCCCCCCCAGTTCCCCAGGGCAGGCAGGGACATGGCACGAGGGGACGGTGCCTCGCGGGCCCCTGCGACGGTGTTGCTCCCTCTGCCCGCAGTGTGGGTGTCGGAGGTCATGCTGCAGCAGACGCAGGTGGCCACGGTGATGGACTACTACACGCGCTGGATGCAGGTGAGCTGCCCACCTGCCCCGGGTCCCCTGCACGGCTCCTGCCCGGCTCTCCCCCGCTAACAGCCCCCTGCTTCCTTTGCCCGCAGAAATGGCCGACGCTGCAGGCGCTCGCCGACGCGTCGCTGGAGGTGAGTCCTGGAGGAGCGGGTGCGAGTGCTGCTCTTGGTCTCTCAGCCCCGTAATGCCTCGCGCTCTTTTGGGACAGGAAGTGAACGCGCTGTGGGCCGGCCTCGGCTACTACTCGCGGGGGAAGCGGCTGCAGGAAGGAGCTCGCAAGGTACCCGGGGTGGGGGAGTTACCCTGTGGGGGGTATTTCCTCTTGCCAGCAGCGGTCCCTCTGCTCTGTCACCGGGGGGTCACTGGGAGCTCCAGCTGGGCTCTCAGTTGCCCCCTCCTCGAGTCAGGCGTCGTGTCCTGCTGTCTCACCGAGTCCCTCCTGCCCCCCAGGTGGTTTCCGAGCTGGCAGGTCGGATGCCCCGGACGGCTGAGGAGCTGCAGAAGCTGCTGCCGGGAGTGGGGAGATACACAGCAGGCGCCATCGCCTCCATCTCCTACGGGCAGGTGATGAGAGCGCTGCCCGGGTGCGACCGCGGCTGGGGATTGGGGCACTGTGGGCGGCTGTTCTGGTTCTCGTTGGGAACCGGCACCTCCCGCTTGCTGGTTGCCCGCCGTGGTGCCCGGGCCTTCCTGTTGGGTGCGACGTCTGCAGGACCAGCCAGGCTCTCCCAGGGGCACCGGGCGCTGAGAGGAGGCCTCGTGCCACAGCCTGGGTCTGGGGTGTCCGTGCCCAGCCCCAGCCTGGCCTTGTTGCCTGCTTGCGGCAGGCCTGGCCTTGCTCCTCACCCCAGAGGGACACGGGCCGGCCCAGCTGCCCAGAGCGTGGAAGCCTGCCCGGTAACCGCTGCCCGTCTGTGTCGCGCCAGGCCACGGGCGTGGTGGACGGGAACGTGACACGGGTCCTGTGCCGCCTGCGATGCCTCGGCGCCGACGCCAGCAGCCCACCCGTCACCGAGCACCTCTGGTAGGAGCTGCACCTCGTTCAAAGAGGCGAGGGGTGACTGGGCATGTGGGGCGGCACGATGCTGGCTCCTGTCCCAGCAATGTTCACAGCACAAATGCACTAGCCTGGTCGGGGGGACTGAGGTGGGGCTTGTAGGGGTCTCAGGCTGTGGGCTGAGCCCCCGCTGCTCCGGGGACGGCTGGGGCAGGGCGGCTGCTCTTGTCCCTGTCGCTCGCTCCTTCGCCAGGCCGCCCACACCCACTCCTGCCGCCGTTCCCTTGCAGGGGCCTGGCCCACACGCTGGTGGATCGGGCCCGGCCCGGAGACTTCAACCAGGCGCTGATGGAGCTGGGGGCGACCGTGTGCTCTCCCAAGGCCCCGCTGTGTGCGGAGTGCCCCGTGCGGCCGCACTGCTGGGCACAGCGCAGGGTAGGTCCGGGCCCGGCCCATGCGGAGGATTCGGGCTTGCGTGTGGTTGAGGGGGCAGCTCTGCCACAGGCTTCCTTCATGGCCCTGGGCAAGTCCCTTTGCCTTGTGGGGTCGTTTCCCTCCCTGCCTAATGGAGCTGCGACTTGCTGAGCCCTGAGGTCCCCTCTGGCCCTGCGACGCCACGAACACACCTGCCTTCCTGCCGGGCTCGGGGCCCCCGTCAGCAGCAGGGACCGATGGCTGCGGGGAATGGCTGTAGGGGCCGGGCAATCTCACCCTGGGGCTGCGTCATCCCCAGGGCAGCGTCTAGCCCAGTTCTGCCTGCCCCATCCCTTGTAGGCCTGTCTGTGGACTAGATTGGGCCCTGGAGCCAGCACCGGTGCCCAGGCCCGTTCCCATCGGGGCAAGCCTGTCGTGCTTTAAGCCAGGGTCACGCCGTTGCAGGGCACGATGGCAGGGGGCTGCCCACACCACACTCCCCATGGAGCCGCCAGCTCCGTGGGGGCGGGGAGCTGGGATGAGTGCACGCACCGCCCCGTCGCTGACCCCGTCTCCGTGCACAGGTGGAGAAGGAGCTGGAAGTTGCCTCCAGGAGACTGCTGGGAAAAGCCCCCTCCAGCTGCCCCCCAGGGCCTGACATCGAGGAGTGCGGTAGGTGCGGAAACGTGGTTGCCCCATGGGGAGGAAGCTGCTTGTGGCCCTTTGCTCACCCTCTGCAGGGTCCTATCTGGGTGCGGGTGGTGGTCTTGCAGGGACTGCCCGTGTGCTGGAGCCAGGCAGGGCAATGGGGCAGCTTCAGGGTCTCGTAGAGGTGGGTTTCCATGGGCAGAGCACTGGGGTTGAACTCTAGGCACGGTGGGAGGAGGCAGGGCAGCCTTGGCGGGGTCTCGCCGCGCAGTCTCTGCCCGGGCCGGCCGAGGTCCCCGTCTGGGGTCCAAATTGTCAGCTGCCAGAGCAAGGTGCACTGACAGCGGGCAGTGTGTGCTTGCCAGCAGGGAAGCGGCGCAGGGGTCACGGGCTGACCCAGGGCTGCTCTCACATCTGCAGCCGCCGGCGCCTCGGGGAGCTGCCCCTTGTGCCCCCCTGCCTCGGAGCCATGGGACAGCAGCCTCGGCGTGGCCAACTTCCCCAGGAAAGCCGCCAAGAAGCAGCCCCGGGCGGAGCGGACGGCCACGTGCGTGCTGGAGAGGAGCGGCCGCTGCGGGGAGCCGGAGTTCCTGATTGTGCAGAGACCCAGCTCAGGTACCGGGGTCCGATGCTGAGGGCTGAAGGGGGGGCGGCTCCTTTCTACAGAGAAGCAAAACCCCTTCCTCATTGCAAGGCAGGCCAGCAGGACCCTGGGCGGTGTCCCTGCAAGTGCAGGGAGATGTCTCATCCCCTAAATTCAGTGCCTGCCACACCGGGACTGCTCTTGTGCTTTGAGGAGGAGGTGGGGAAATTAAAGAGTCCAGCAGAGAGCAACAGAAATGGGCGCCGACTTCAGGCTCGCGGTTCCTGCTGGCAGCCACAGGGTGTCCGTCTCGGGCGCTGAGACCCGCAGGGCTGGCTGCAATGTCCGTCTCCCCCAGGCTTGCTGGCGGGGCTCTGGGAGTTCCCCAGCTTGCTCGTGGCCCCGGGGCTGAAGGAGAAGCAGCAGAGGGAGGCGCTGGCGGGGCACGTCCGGGCCCAGACGGGCACGGCCGTTGCAGCAGGTCGCCTGCGGCACGTCGGGGAGGTGAGTCAGGCCGCGCGGGGGTCAGTGCCGTGCCCTGTGGGCCTGGCCTCCTTGACCACTGGGGGCAGCTGCCACGTGTGCCTGGACAGATGGGACCTTGCCCCAGGGCCCTGTGGTGCTGGGAGGGGGGTAGCAGTCGTGGCAGGTTGCCGCTGGGCTGCCTGGCATGGCGTGTTGGTTGATTTTGAAAGCCCAGTGGGGTCTTTTGCACTTGCTCCATCCTCCACTGCCCTGATTACAGCGCCCCCGGGCTCCCTGTTCAGCCCCAGTGCCGTGTCCCTCAGCCGGATCCTGCCACTCATTGCCCCAAGGCTGAGCACAGACACAACTCGGCTCGCTCCCTCCCGACCACCCCTGCCCTGCAGATGCTAATGCCCCGTTGCCCCCTCTGCATCCCAGGTCATCCACGTCTTCTCCCACATCCACCAGACGTACGTGGTGTACTCCCTGCTCCTCGACGGCCCCAGGGCCGCGGCGCCGGTGAAGCGGGAGGAGGAGCCGGAGCTGCCGGCATCCCGGTGGGTGACAAAGGCCGATTTCCAGGCAGCCGCTGTCTCCACGGCCATGAAGAAGGTACCTGGGGACAGCGCGCCCAGCCGTGCATGTCCCTTCCCCTCTCAGGGTCTCTTGCTCTGCACCCCGCGGCCGTGGGGGCCAGCAGGCTCCCCTCCCCGGCCGGTGGGCTCAGCCCTGGTCTCCCCGCAGGTGCTGCAGGCGTGCGAGAGGCAGAGCCGCGAGGAGAAGATGCCCCGCACGGTGAGCACCTCAGCGTGGGCATGGCCAGTGTCCGGGACCGCAGCACAGCATGTCTCAGCCCTGCCCTACGTGGGTAGAGCTGGGGGAGTCTCTTCCTTCCCCCGTGCGCAGGGCACTACTTGTCTGCTGGGACCCCCTGAGTGTCTCCGCTTCTGCCCCTGGGGTGTCAGACCTTGACGGGCCCCTGCGCTCCTGCCCTCCCCCTGGGGCACTCAAGTTCAGTCTCCTGGAGCACTTTGCTCCACACCTTGGGGTCACAGGTGGGGCCAGGAGGGGATTTTCTCCGCTTGCGGGAGGCGCTGGGGGGTGCCAGCGATGCTGCCGGTGCTGAGAAACCCAGAGGTCCCTGGCTGGGGGCTGGCTGTCCCACTCAGGGACAGACCCAGGGCCCCATGTGTAGTCAGGGAGGGATTTTCCCTTGGGTCTGCGGGGGCTTTGCCTTCCTCCAGCAGGGGCAACTCCTTCCCCCCCAGGGAGTGGTAGGGCCTTGGTGCCAAGTAGCTGCATGGCAGGGTTTGCCCTGGCTGTTTTGGGAGACTCCTTGCCTCCGTGGTCCCATGAGCGCAGGGGACTGGCTTTTTCCTCCATCCCTGAACCCAGGTCTCCAAGCGGAAGCGGGGTGCCGCCCTCGAGGATGCCCCCCGCCCGCCTGGCCGGGTGAAGGCAGGCACGGATGCAGATGGCGGCCTGGCCAGGGGACAGCTCTCCCTTCACGCCTTCCTCAAAGCAAAGTGACTGCTGTCTCCGGCTGGATCGGTCAGGATTGGACCCCACCGGTGAGTCCTGGGGCGAAAGGTGTGGGGTGTCGTCCCCCGTTCGGCAGGGGCTGGTGTGCGGCTGGACTCCCCACAGACGCCGGCTCCCCGCCCAGCTCCACGTTGCTGCAGATCACAGCGCTGGGTGCGTGGAGCCCAGGGGGGGCACAACGACTGAGGCACGGTGCCCTGCGTCTCTGAGGCCTCCTTGTAGCTGCCTCAAACCGGAGCAAGAGGGGCCGTCCCCAGGGAAAAGGAAATGTCCTCTCCTCTTGGCCGGCAGCTCCGGCCTGGTGAGAGAGGTACTCACCTTTCATGGTGAGAAGCCATGGGCTTCCCCAGGACGGTTTCCAGGCTCCGGCAGGACATGTCTGACTGGCTTGTCAGCCCCGGACTGGAGACCCCTGCTCCCCCACGGAGCAGAGCTGCCGGCGGGGGACAGGTCAAGTGGGGTTTCTTTCTGGAGCAGCACCCCGAGTCCGAGCTTGGGGAGCTCCAGCTGCCAGTCCCTGGCTCCCTGCGCATCTGGACCGGACCAAATCTCCCTCTTGCACCCCGGGGGATTGTCCCGCTGGCCGAGGCTGCCGGCGGAGGAGCCTGGACGAGCGTATCGTTCCCATTTCAGATCATCACTATTGTTTTTAGGGTATTTAGTCCCGTGAGTCTCTCCTGGTTTACTGGACGCTTCTGCTAGACTTTGCAAGAGCGTTCAGTCTGTCTATAGTTATGGGCTTATATTGAGGGGAAAAAGCTGCGTTTTTTGTTTTTTTTTTAACCCTCAAAACTGAACCTGAGACCAGAGGGTCAGCCTGCGCGTGGTCGACTCGGATGCAGGGTGGACTCGTCATCGGAACAGGACGTTTCCTGCAGGGTGAGGCGCCAACACCCTTCCCTGCCATCTCCCCCCTTGGTAATGGTGGGGTCTGTGTGCACCTAGGGATGGGAAAATGATGCCACAGGGAGCCAGCTGCATCTCCACCCGCTGCCCGTCTGCTCCTCCCAGCAGCCAGAGACCCCTGCGAGAGCCCTGCCGGCGGTAGTCCTGGCTCTCTGGAAGGCTATATCAGATGCTGGTCGGAGCACCAGGTGCCGGTTACTTTTATCTCTGCTTTTACCAATGTTTTCTTAATAAATCCTCTTTTTTAACTGAGACATTTAGAAGTCAGGTTTGTGGCTCCACTCAACGTCATACGACTCCCTCCTTCCTTGAGCCCTGGAAGCAAAATAGCAGGGAAATGCCCGACCCCAGCCAGGGTGGAGGTAGCCAGGCAAACGGCGTGGGAGATGGGTCTGAGGCCAGGCAGAGTTGCGCAGGATAAAGAAACCAGCTTGGGCCACGTGAGCGTAGTGGGATTCACTGCTCCGTGGGCAAGCGGCCACCTCCTGCACTTGCTGCATTGCCCCCCCGTCAGCGCTGTGTGCGGGGCGCAGTGCCCCTGGGCGCACAGACCGTGCCCGTTCCCTGTCCCCGGCAGAAGAATTGGGGTGTGTTGCATGCAGCCGGCGACAGAAAGCTCCTCGTGGGCAGGAAAAAGCAGCATTTCTGACTTTTAATTCAGTAATTCAAGTAACCAACATGTTCCTGGCCCTTATGGGGCAAGTCTTCCCTGTGGGAGGAAAGAGCAGGAGTGTGTGCTGGCAAAGGCAGAGCGGGGGCTGCCCTCCTGCCCCGGGGGCTGGGGAACAGCAGCGTGGTGCTGTGCTGTTTCGGGCAAGGCTGGGGCCGAGCTGCTCCCGAGACCCGAGGACGGGGCAGGAGTGTGGTTGCAGGGCCCTGCTTTCCCCTCTGCAGCCCTGGGAGAACTCCAGGCTCCAGCCGGGGGAAGCCCTGCGGCCTGTGGGTGCTCATGGGGCTCTGGAGGGTTTACGTAGCTTCTAGCCCCGGCCGTGGCCCCGGGAGGGACGGGCCCCGTCCTGGCCATCAGCCTCCCTGGAGCTCTGCTCTGGACTGGCCTCAGGACCCTGCTAGAGGCTGCATGAGACCGGAGCTGTCCCACGGGCTGGGTGGAGAGGGCAGTAAAGCCCAGTGAGCGCCCGATGGCTCAGGAACGGTGAGAAATCGGTGCAGCCCCAGCTGGAGCGGCCCTGGGAACGTCGGCTCCCCCCCAGCCGCCCTTCTGCCTTCCCAGGGGGGTGAACCAAGGGCCCCTCAACCCACTTATAACCTCCATGGGAGCCATGGCACTGGATAAGGATCGACCCCTGGGCACTGGGAGAGGGGAAGAGGACGAGCAAGCCACAGGCCAGGGGCCTGACTGCCCGAGGGCTTTGCAGACCTCCGTCCCCTTCTCCCCGCCACCCGCAAGGCACCCCTAGAACTGCTGGCCTCGTGAGGCCGTGGTGTTGTCCTAGCGCTGCCGGTCCATGTAGCCCTGTACAGACTTCCACAGGGCCCGGATGTTGCCCTCCCCGAAGCCCGAGGCCCCCCGGCGCTCGATGAGCTCCAGGAAGAAGGTCTCCTCGGGGAAGAAAGGCTTGGTGAAGATCTGCATCAAGTACCTCCTCGCCGAAGGGCTCTCCCCAGCCAGCTCCGCGTCCAGCAGGATGCCGTGCCGTGCCAGCGCCCCGGGGTCCTGTCCAGCCCCCTGGATCTCTTCCGTCTTACCCGCCTCGCTGTAGTAGGTGCGGGGTGGCTCCACAAACTGCACGCCGGCCGCTGCCAGGGTTTGGGCCGTGGAAACGATGTCCGTGGTGTAGAGCCCGATGTGCTGGACGCCGGCCCCGCCGTGCTGCTCCAAGAAGGTGTCCACCTGGTTTTGCCCCTGCTCCGGCAGGGACTCGGCCAGCACCAGCTTGCAGCCGTCCGTGGGCCGGGCCCGCTCAGCTCGGCCACCCTGCAGGGCCATGAGCCGCAGCCCCACGCCCCGACCCCGGATCACGTAGCCCTCGCCTGCATCCTCGGCCCCGTGCAGGAGGAAGCGCCGGAAGCCGAAGCAGCTCTCGTACCAGTCCAGCACGGTGCGTGCGCTGCCCCGGGGGCAGGCGTACGTGATGTGGTCCACGTGGGTGATCTCGGCCCCATCCGGCGGCCCCTCGGGGGCAGCGGTCACGGCGTGGAAGCCGGGCAAGAAGGGTCCTCGGTATCGGGAGCGGTCCAGCAGGGTGTGGCTGACGTTGCCCACGATGGACCGCACCACGGAGTAGGTGACAGAGCCGTCGGCGTCCGTCACCTCGGTGGGCGGCACGGCCAGGCGGCATCCCCGGTCCTGGAGGCGCCGGGAGACGCCGGGGATGTCCTCCAGCTCGAAGCACACGTTGCAGGCCGTGCTCACGGCATACGCGGGGTCCACGTCGTACAGGAAGTCGCTGGCTCCAGGGCCCGGCGACGGCCACGTGGGACCAGAGCACGGGGCTGCCTCCCGCCTTTCGTTGACGACGAAGACGGCAGCGCCTTTGCAGACAGCCAGCTGCCGGGCGCGCGCCGTCTCCCGCACGGCCACGGGGCGGAAGCGAAACTTGGTCACCAGGTCACTGGCCAGGCCCTGCCCACGGGGCACGTGGAAGGCGACGTGGCACAGGCGGCTCACAGATGCAGCCATGCCGCGGCCAGGGCAGGCGATGCCGGCTGCAGTCAGATCAGAGGGAAAGCGGGAGGAGATTCAGCACTGGGAAAGTCGTGCAAATCTGCTCCCCTGCCCTGGTTCCTTTCGGAGGAAAAGCCCCGTTTGCTCAAAGGGCTGAATCCGGTGGAGGCGTGCTGCTGCCACGAAGGTGGTACGACTGCCAGGCCAAGCGGGAGCGAACAGCGTGGCCTTAGGGAAGTGTGAGCCGTGTTAGCATGAATCGGGCACGAGGCAAGGGAGAGCTGCACCTTGTAGATTCACGCGGGGACTCTCAAACGGGGTGCCGCAGCATGCGGGGTGCCTCGGGCCGCGTCACAGCTGTTGGGCGTTCAAATGCGACTCGGAGGATAAACCCAGCGCCCGCCGCAGCAGTCCGCCTTTGCGGCCTTCCGCAGTTCTCTGCAACAGAAAAACCCGCGATGATTTCCCTGCGGTCAAACCCCCGAGCCGAGCCGAGCCGAGCCGGCGTCCTCCACCGCCTGCCCGCACCCGCGCGGGTTACACAGATGCAGAACACGCTCGCAGGAGCACGCGCTCCCTGCAGACGCCACGCGCGGACGCGCAGGGCGCAGGCTAGCGGCGGCGGGGCGATGTCGGAGCATCCGCCACTCACCACGGATTCAGTTAGTCTGTAAGGTGCAGCTCTAGTCCAGCCTTGGTAATGCCGCTGGAGATACTCCACGCTTTTGGGGGTACCCCACATGCCCTGGCTTTGCACACACGGCAATTTGCACCCTCGCAATGATCCTTTCCGGGGGGGGGAATGCACACCTGCACACAAGCCCCCCCCCGACCCATTTCTGCCCCTCCAAAAAAATCTCTGCCCCCCCCACCCCCACATTTCTGCCCTCCCGAAATATATGCCCCCCAACCCTGACCTTGGCCGGGTGCGCACGTGGAGCCGGGCCGGGCGCTGTGGGCGGGGCCTGGGCGGGTCCATGGCCGGGCGGGGGGGAGGTGCCTGTCCCCCCCCCCCCACGATGGATCCGCCCAGGCGGGGGTGGGGCGAGGCGGGGTTGCGCAGGGATCGGGCCCGCCGGGCGGGTCACACTCGCCTCCGATCCGGTTTCGGGGGGGTTTGCACACGCAGCGCATTGGCCCATGATTGTCCCGGGGCGGAAAGGGTTCATCCGGGCACTCCCCTGGGGCTTGAGGCGGGACGAGGGGCGGGAACGTCTGTTAGAGCCCTTATCCCGGTATAAAGCAGTGCTGCATCTGAAGTCGGTGGGGTTGGGTATCAGAGACCCTGTACTGCTGCCGGCTCGGGGAGACTCCCCTTGAGCTCAGCCTCTTCCAGCCGGGAGGAGCCGAGCCCTGCAATGGGGCTGGCCGGGGTGCACCTCCATGCCACCGTGCCCTGGCAGCTCGCAGCCCTGTGGTGGGGGTGGCGGGGGTGTGTGGCCCCCCGCACGGGGCAGGGCGGGGGATCCTGGCACACGCAGGGAGCGGCATGACTGAGGTGGCGGGGGGAGGGCTGCCCGGGGGCCGTAGGAAATGCCCTTTCCTCTCTGTTTCCGGGGACGTGTCTCGGGTGGGACTCTCGCCCCGCACCCGCGTGCCCGGCTCTGCTTGTCTGCACCGGGGCCCTGGGCCCGGCCCCTCGCCGGCCTAGCCCGTGTTTGCCCGGCGTCCAGCGCAATGAACTGCGCAAATATTTGCTCCCCGCTCCTGGCAGCGAGCTCCCGCCCGGTGGCCTGGGTGCTGCCGGGACTCGGGGGTCTCCAGCTTCCCCGCTGCAGCCCCAGGCAAGCGGGCAAGGCTCGTTGTGAAGCTAGTCTGCCCCTGAGGACGGTCTGGTAGCTAATGCACGGGAAAGCGGGGGGCTCTGGGGTCCTGCTGTCATGCGTCTCTCCTGCCTCAGTTTCCCCATCGGAGGAGCTGCCAGCACTGTCCTGTGCCGCTGTGTGGACAAAGGGCAGCAGGGCCCGGGTCCAGCACCCCCACGGCTGCCTGCCTCTGGCTCGGAGCAGCCTGCCCCTCCTGTGAGCAGGGCGGGGTGCCGGGGAAGGGGCTTGTGTCCCCTGGGCGCCTGGTGGGACCGAGGGGCATGGAGAGGTCTTCCTCCTCCCCTGCTGACAGCACCAACGGGGGGTGCATCCGGGGTGTCTCTCACATCCTCGGGGTGCAGTCCCGGAGCATCAAACAGGGGCATCCGCTTGGGCCCGGCTCCACCTGGCGACTTGGCTAGCCCGGACGGGCAGGACCCGGCGGCCGGATGAGCAGAAAGCTGCTTTTCGAACAGTGGTTTGGTTTCTTGCAGCAAACATCCTGCGCCGGCTGCCGAGGGCCTGGGCAGGATACCAGCAGCTTCCCCTGGTCTTGTGCCCTGGCACTGCCTAGGTCCAGCTGCTGCAGCGAGGGCTGGAAAGCATTTGAAGGGACAAGTCATGCGGCACCAGCGAGTGCCATCTCCGCCTTGTTTGTCCTCTCTCGGGCAGGGGCAGGGGGCTGCAGCCCTCCCTTATCCCTCCCTCCTGGGTGGAGAGAGCTGGGCTGGGAAATAAAAGGGAGCAGGAACTGGCTGGGGCTGGGTGGAGAGAGCAGCCCAGCCCGGGACAGAGCTGCGGGGTGAAGGCAGAGTATCTCCTCTCTTTTCCATCTTGGGGACGGGGTGACTAGACCTGGGGAAGCGCAGGGAGCTCAGCAGCTGCCAGGATGAGGCCCCAGGGATTGGGGTGGGGGCAAGATGCATGCATTGGAGGGGTCGGGGGGTTGTGAGAAGGAGCCAGGGATGTCTGAAACGAGGGTTGGCCTCTGGGCTGTGTTCAGGCACGTCCGCCGGGGCGCAGCCGGGACGAGCCCAAGTCTCCGGGTTCTCCGCAGTGGCAGAGCTCTGGGCCAAGGGGCTAGCGGGCCCCCGGAGCACAGCGGGGTTGGTGCCGCTGCGGGATTAGAGCTGGGCTCCCCCATTGCGTTGTCTGTGGCTGCTGACCTTCTCGATGTACAAACGGGTTGGTCCCTGTGCACCAGGGACTCTGTCCCCCCAAAACCCCGTCTGCTTCTCTTTACCGGGTGTGGAGATCTCCGCTTCAGCTGTGCTGTGTCCTGCGGCGTATAGCTGTTGGGGGTCCTCCCCAGAGGTGGCTGTATTTTGGCACGGGTGTAATGTAGACCTGTTCAGCGTGTGAACATATTGCACGTGGCTGCTGCAGATGTGGGAGTCCAAGCACTGCAGGGAAAACCGGGTCTCGGTTGTGGGGGGAAGGCAGCGTGCTGTATTCCCAGGCACGGGTAGCTGCTCCCCAGGTTAGGGCCACCCGAGGGGCTTAGAGGAGCCCCTGGAAATGTGGCCGTGCGTCTGTCTGACCCCGTCCCATGTCTTGGCTGTTCCCCCACGTGTGCAGGAGAGAGGTCAGGCTCAACACGACTCGTAACACTCCTCTCGCTCCCCAGGCTTAGGCAGGGCGGCCAGGATGGGGCCTCCGTCCCTGGCCGTGGCCGCTCTCCTGGGGCTGGTGGCCACCGTGCTGGCGGAAGTCACCGACCGCATCTGCCAGCCAGCTCCGCTGTGGAAGATCAATGGGACGGTCCCGATGGACGAGGCGCTGGGGCAGGTGACGGTGGTGGCGCTTTTGAAGGCCAGCTGACAGTTCTGTCTCAAGCAAGCTAACAGGTGGGCTTGGGGCTCCCGTGGGGCTGGGGGGCGCGGGGAAGAGCCGGCCGGGGGCTGAAGCCAGCCGCTCTGCTGCAGCAGCATCCCGTCTCCTCATCCCGGCTCTTCGCTCCTCCCAGCCTTGGCGGCTTGCGCGAGAAGCTGTCCCGGCAAGGGATGGCCAACGTCAGCTACATGATCGTGAACGAGAAGGCGCCGCTGTCCCGGGCCATGTACTGGGAGCTGAAGCGCCAGGCCCCCGAGGGGGTGCCCGTGTACCAGCAGGGGATCCTGGACCCCGACGTCTGGCAGATCCTGGATGGGGATAAGGACGACTTCCTCATCTACGACAAGTGAGTGCCTGGCGTCGGGGCTGCGAGCTCTTCCAGGGCACTGCTGTGGTCTTGTGCTCTCCGATCCCTCCAGGAGTCTTGAATTAGTGACGCGTAGCCAACGGCTGGGCTTCGGGGGTCAGCCTCGTCCCTCCAAAGAGGCTTGTAATTCAGTGCCTGCCACACCGGTCCGGGCAAGGGGCAGCCATGCAGCTGTGGCTCCAAGCCAGGAATGGGGGCTCCCAGGTTGTCTGCCTGACCCAAGCCTAGTTTATAGTCTGGAAGTGGTTGGGGTCCTTTTCAGCTCTGCCGTGCTTTGCTGTGACGCGGGATGGTCTAGTTGGCGTGGAGCAGGGGGTTGCACTGAGGTCCCTTCCAACCCTCTTGTTGCCCCCTTCCTTCTGCGGGTGGCACGTGCCCCCTGCCTGGCTCAGTCCCTGCATTGTGTAACCCTCACGGACTGCAGTTGTTTTCCTAATCCGCTGCTATCGTTTGCTCCACGGGCCCTTGAACTTTGCCCACGGAGGAGAGGGGGCTGCGAATAAGCACACAGCACAGTCAGCGACCTGCTGGGACGGAGCTGGGGCAACGCAAGCCGAGAGGCCTCGGGGAGGGGGCTGAGCTGCCAGGAAGGGCACGGGCTTCGAGGGTCCCAGAGAACCTTCCTACAGACCCCACAGGCGTGTGTTTTTGGACCTGGCCTGTGCTTTCCTTCCCTTTTTTCCCCCCCATCTCAGTTGCACGCGCAGTGCAAAGCCAGCACAAACCAAGGCGGTGACGCACAAGTGCTTCCCGGGATCCCCTTGCTGTGCAACGACTCTGGTTGCACCTCACCAAGCTTCAGTCTTACCCTGTAGCTCTGGGAGAAGCACCCAATTTTAGGGTACCAAAATCCAGAGCATGGTCCTGGTTCACGACCCGCTAGGTATCTTCAGAACCTGGCGGGATTTAGGCCCGTTCTGGCTAGTGAAACCACCTGATTGTGGTGCCGCGGGCAGGCTATTTAGCTCTGCCGAGAGACAGCGCTAGCATGGTGCTGCTTGAAGGTAAGCCTGGCTCTCTCCTGAACCAGAAATAATACCTCTGGGTCTGCATGGACTAACTAGCTCTGCCTCTCTCTGGTTTTTGTTCTGGTCTTTGGCTTGTAACTACTCGAGAGCGATGTCGTCACAAGCCCATGGGTAGGTCTCGCTCTTGAGGGCAGTACGGCATGGGTGCACAGACATGCACGCCCCTTGTACCTTATCGTGGAGCAGCCAGGCCTTACTTTTAAGTTGGCGCACCATGCATGGGTCTCGGTGGGGAGGAGAGGCAGGGGGTTTCTCAGGAGTAAAGTCTCTGGTCTGGGAGGTAAAATAGATCTGGTGTTAGGGAACAAAGTGGGAGAGACTCAGTGAAGAGTCATTACAATGCCTAACCCAATAGGGCCTTAATGGATAAGACCCTGGACTGCAGCAGGGGGAGGTGGTTTCTGTTCCTGACTCTGCCACTAACCTGCCGGGCAACTTTAGTGAGCTCGTTTGACCTCTCCGTGCCTCAGTCTCCCCCTCTCCTACAATGGGTTTACTATCAGTTTACACACGAGGCTATCCTGCTTTGTAAAGGCTGGGGAGATCTGTGGAGGGCAAGCTGTGCATGAAGCGTGGTTGCTGCTACCTGTCGCTGCATGGCAGGGGCTCGCTGAGATGCCTCTCGCTTCGCTTTGCAGGTGCGGCCGCTTGGTCTTCCACATCTCGCTGCCCTACAGCTTCCTGCACTTCCCCTACGTGGAGTCCGCCGTGCACTTCACGTACACCAAGGATTACTGCGGGAATTGCATCCACTACTCCAACAGCACCCAGCAAGAGGTAAGCCGCAGCATGCCCTGCCATGCATTGCTATCATGTGGCGCAGTACAAGGGACCATGGTCCTTTTGGCCCTAACCTACTCGCCACGGTGGAGAGGATTCTCCCCCCAGCTTCAGCAGGTTGGGGTGTACGACGCTGCTCCGACTGCACCTGCGAGGACGCTGACGGGCTCCTTCCAAGGCAGGGTACGTGTCTGTGCATCGCCTCCAACCTCTGACGTTCCCTTCCCAGGCGAACGGCACAGCAGAAGGTCAGGTGAATCCAAGCCTGGCCCCCGAACAGGAGAAGGAAGAGGAGCCGTCCACCCACGGGCACGGCATCCACCCCACACCCCACCACGAAGCTGATGGCAGCGAGAAGGCCTCGGTCCTGCATGGCAAGGCTGCCCCTGTTCACAGCCACCATCACGAGGGGCACAAGCACCAGGCGCCAGCCGCGCAGGACGAGGAGCGGGGAGTGCATTAGCGAGGGGTGAACACGGGGATGTGCAGACGCAGCGGGTTCACTTCCACGGGACTCGGGACTCCTTCACCCTCGCTGGCCCTGTCTCCCATGCTCACCAGTGGAGGGCACGGTGCTGCCTACCACCTTCCGGGTCCTGATCCCTCGCCCAGCCCCGCTGACCCTCCCCTCCTGTCAGCATGCCCCCTCTCAGCACAGAGGCACCCACCGTGGGGCTGCTTCTGACCCCTTCCTCCCTTGACTCGGGCCTTTTCTGCGCTCAATGAAGCCTGTGGTGCAACCCGGGTTCATCCCCGGTCGCCGTGGACAGATGCTGTGTGGAAAAGCAGGGCCAAGGGTGCAGGAGTCAGAGCCAGCGTTGGCTGGAGGAGGCAACGGGATGGCTACAGCCTCTTCCCTCCTCCGCCCCACCACCCTCGGGCAACGGCACGCTGAAGGGGAAGGGGGCAGGGGTGATGGGACAGCCCCTCCTGGTCCATTTCTCCTCCCCGAAGCTCCCCCAGGCCTCATTTTCCCCCCACTTCTCTTAGCAATATTTGCCCGGTGTGACGGGGGAGAACATGGCTCCCGCCCTCTGTGTCCCAGCTATAAATAAAGGCAGTGGTGGCAAGTCGCCGCAAGGTGGCACCCACGTCCTCACCAAGCCACGGCCAGGCAGGCCACGCCAGGGCGAAGAACGAGGGTGCAAATAAAGTGCTGCGAAGTGACCCTGCTCAGGATGGTTACGGAGGCCCCGGGCTCGTGGGGTGCACGCTCCGGCCAGGCGTGTGGGGGAAGATGGCCGAGGTGAAGGGCCCTGCTTGGCTCCGGGATTCGACCCTTTTGGGGCAGCCCATAGGGGTCCCCTGAGCTTACCCCTGGGCGGCGTGGCCGTGTTCGACTGTGCCCTCCATGAAGCCCTGGCATGGACGTTGGGTCCTGGCTGGTGGGCGCTTACCCCAGAAGGCAACCCCTGCCAGCTGCCCTCTCCAACCCTGGTCTCGGGGGAAGGGCTGCCTCCAAACCCAGGGGATAGGGGCACGGGGCAGCAAGGATGCTAGCTGCCGTTGGCTTCTGGTCTCTGCTTGGCGTGGGTATGGAGCAGCATCTCTCTCAGCACCATGCTGGCTGGGCCTGAGGACCAACCCCTGCCGCCAGCTGAGCGCTGAGCACAAGGTGGGGGGGAAGCAATGACCTCCGAGGCGGCGGGGTGCAGCATGCTCCCGTCAGCAGCTCAGCACCCCTGTCTGCTGGGCAGGAGGCATCGAGGCCAGGCAGGAACCTCATGCAGCAGCTGCCTGGCAGAGGGAGAGCGAAGGAGGCCGGAGGACAACGGAGCGGAGACCGGGACTGAAACCATTTGCAAAGCAGGAGGCAGAGCCAAGGGGGGTCAACACGGGGGTTGGAGAGCTGGGACGGCTGCAAGACCAGCTGGCCACCAGCTGCTGGTGTTTATCTTGGCTTTTGCCCTCCTGAAATGCAGTCCAGGTCAAGGAGATAAATGATGGCAATGAGACGATAGCTCATGATGAGTTAGCGGATAACCTTGTTGGGGCCCCTCTGTCCTGACCGCCGGCACTGAGCCCCTGGGCCGGACTCCTCCCTGACGTGCCTTCCTGCAAGCCTGGTCCCAGAAATGAGCTCATCGAAGCCTTCCAGCTGTGCTGGACCTTGGCCTTGACTCTGAAGGGGAGGCATCGCTGGTGTTTGACCTTCTCTTTGTGAAGGGCAGGGCATGCGCGTGGCATTTCCTTCTTATCCATGGGGAAAATGAAGCTCAGGGTCACAGATCTCCAAAGGCAAGTGGGTCCGTGACCCTCAGGGAGGATCCCAGGAGTATCAGGTACCGAAGTACCTTGGAGAAGCTGAGCCCAAGAGATTCAAGGCCTTTGCTTGTGTTGAGTAGAAAAACTCCTAGATGGTGCATCGTTACAGGCACAGAATCTGCCCAGTGCCTTGTAAAAGTCCCAGAAGCAGGATTTTGCTGCGTTTACACTAGTGCCGTTGTGACCTGTGTTAGGTGCTGGGGTATGTGGGGAGTCTGTCCCGGGGTGCCCGGAGCCTCATCAAGCCAAGTGGCTCTGGAAACTGTTTCTCAGCCAAATGGGGGGAGTGTGGCCGGCTTTGGATGGATGAAATATGTGAAAATTGTTGGGGAAACAGAAATGGGGACTTGCAACCCCTCTGGTGCTTGGGCAGAGCACTCAGCAGCTTCAGCTGCACCTGGGGTTGTCTGCAGATCAAGGAAGCAAGTGATGGTGGCTATTAGAGCCTCTCAGCCCCACAATCACCCCCAGCTTCGCGGAGGGCCTTATGCTGCACCCCTGGAATGGCAAGGGTGTCGCACAGAGACCCTGGCACCGGGTGTCGTGGTGCAGGGAAGGGGGAACAGGGGGGGATGCAGGAGTCCTGGCACAGGGGATACCAGGATTCATGGGGTACCCCTGGTGGGGGGGAGAAAGGGATGGGAGCTCTTGGAAGGGAGAAAGTGGCACGAGGAGAGAAGAGAGGCAGCAGGGACCAATAGAGGATGCAGCCCAGAAAAGGTTAATGAAGGGCCTAATTACCTCCCAGCTTTGAGCAAGCAGACACTTAGGAACAGCTGCTGCTCAGAGCCTGCTCCAGGTGGGGAGAGCCTGAGAAGCAGGCAGGGTAGGGGCCGGAGGAGGTGGGCTGTGCTGCTTCTTACAGGGCAGGCTCCTCTGCAGGGCAAGGAGGTGGAGCGGTCCATGGCTGGGGAGAGCTTCACTGTTGGGCACGTGGCTCTGGGGACCTTGGGGGTGCTTTGGACCTGCCATGCCAGCTCTGCCCCTGAAAGTGGGGAATGCAATGGGAGATGCACACGGACCCTGGCATGACGGAGCAGGGGGGATGTCTGCAGGGAATTAGGACTGGGAAGTGGCCTCTTTGGGATACCCTGGCTGGGAAGACCCTCCTGCCCACCCCCTCCTGCTGCAGCCAGCTCCTCTGTGCTGGTGGCACAGGCAGCTTTGACCCCGCTGCAGCCTGGTCCTGGTCCTGTTTGCCCACTAACTGCACCCAGCCTATGTCTGGAAGAGGAGTGAAGAAGGTCATTACCTTCCCTAAGAAGGTCCATCTGGGAGGTATCACCTGCCTGCTCATCCCCCGGACTGATAAGACCGGCTCCTCACAGGAGGGCTGTGTTAGTAACTGTGTGTGCAGCCCGTTGGCTCTGGATTTAGGATCCAGATTCCTTGTTCTGGGTGAGGAAACACCCTCAGACTGACCGTGACCTTTCCATTTGATAATAGGCAGATTTATTGATACACTGTGCTAACAGAAAAGAAGCAATGCAAACAAGCAAGCGATTCTATCTATCTACCAAATCCTAGGGCTGTCATCAGAGTTAAAGTACAGCTGTGTGTGTGAGAGCCAAGCTTCTCAGAAATCAATGAACTGCTGCTGCCTGTCCTGAACCATTCTCATGTATATGTATCTATATATATCTATATATTGCATGCATCTATATATATATATATATATATATATATATATATATATAGCTTATATAATTCCCAAAACCTTTAGATGCTATTTCTAAGCCGGAGTGCACACCTGGTATCTATGGGTGCTGGGGCCTTATCTGAAGGGTCAGTTTGTTGCAGCAGCAATGAGGCTGTTCATTGCCTGGCTGATTGCTAGAAAGAGGGGAGAGATGTTAAAGCCTCAAATGAGAAATGTAACCTCCTGCACCGAGTAGCCTGTGGACATCCGCGTACACGCAAGTATTCTTGGAGCCCACGGGGAATCTCCAGAAGAAATCTACAGTCGTCTTCCTGGAGACGTGAGCGTTGGGCTGTTTGGGCTCTGCAGCCGGGCTGCTGGGCACGTCTCCTGCAGATCCAGTGACAGGAATAGGGTTGAGAGAAGAAAAGTGGTAAGTGTTGTGGGTCTCTTCGGCTGCAATCTGCTGCAGACTGTGGGCTCCTGGGGTGCCCGGCTTGGTGTTACGATGCCCCGTGCCGTAGGGGAGCAGGTACTTGAAGGACTGAAGCCTTGAAGGGCGCCAGAGCCCCTTGCTCAGGAGACGGGTGTACTGAACACCCTCCTATTCAGTGGTCGGCGTGCGCGCTCTTCCACATTTGGCATTAAAGTGAAATTGTTCAAAAACAGCTGGATTGCAACGTGGCCTGCATGGGGCGTCCCTGCATGGGCTGCCTTTCTCTCGAGTCCTGGAGCAACTAGGATAACTTTTGGGGCAAGGACTTTGGTGAGTGATCTCTTATTGGACCGACTGCCTGGCTGGGGTAGACTTAGATGAGCATTTGAACGGAGCGCCTGCTTCATCCCCTCTGAGGAAAGAGGCCCAGCAAGGAATCTTCTTCTGAGCTTCTGAGCCGGTGTGCGGTATGAAAGGTTCCCTACACTTAATGAGCCGTGATATTTCTACTTCAGCTTTCTGCCCTGTAACTAAAATAACACCAGTCCTAAGTAATGGTCGTGACGATAAGCATCACTATGAACTGACTTGCCGGCATTTGGGGACAGCGGAGTAGGTCCGGACATTTCTGGGAAGGAACTTGGGGTGTTCAGAATAGCCCTTGAATATGCTACAGAAGAGGATTTCTGGGGGCAATGTTTCTGCTCAAGTACTTGCATTTTGGATCTTAAAATTCAAGGTCTAAACACAGCGGAGGGGGCACGATGGGGTGTTTGAAGAAAGCTTTTGGTGCTCGTCTTTGCAGCAACATGAACAGGCCCTGCAATTCTTGCTCTTGCAAGCAGGTGCTGCTGCAGCACTAGGCACCAGCTCCGGGCCAGGTCCCAGAATTGTGCCAAACCCCGCACCCAGCACCCTGCGTAGGAGCCGCCGAGGCACGGTCCCACTTTTATATAGGGGATGCTTTAGATTAGGTGACAAGCCAACAGGCTGAGGAGAGGGGCACAGACACAGGTGGATCAGCACTGAGGCACACAGACTTAGGAACCGGATGATGGGAGGTAAATCGTAGCACTGTGGTGAACTGGTAGAAAGCACAAGCGCCGTGAGAGAGGCACGGGAGAACCTCAAACCCTCCCACAACTCTGGAGGGCTCCAAACCAGTCCCATAAAAACGTGTAATTGCCGTCTGCCCGGGCTCTGCATCCGAGCCCTGGTGCTGCAGCTCGCAGTCCTGCTCCGCCGCTCCGTCCGACCCCACGAACGCGAGTCCCCCTCCACCGCGTCGCCCCGTGCTCCCACGCTGCTCCTCCTGCTTCCTGCTGGGAGCTCTAGTGCCCACTGCGGTCCCTGGAGGTGTCTGGGCATCGCAGTTCGTGCTACAGCATTACTCTACGTGCCACGGGCCTCCCACTGTGGAAAGGAAGTGGACAAAGTGGAGAGAGACCTCCCTAAGTCCTCTAGTCCAGCCCGCTGCCTGAGGCGGCAGGATCATCCTTTTCCAAACCTTCCTACACAAATGCGAGATCTTCTAGATTTCCCTGGAGTTTGGTGCTGAGATTTGGGAGGCTCCTGGACCCACCCACCCAGGCTGCTGTGTCTCCCAAGCCCTGGCCCTGGCCATCTCCTGTATCACCACCTTCTTCCTCCCACCTCCTTGCAGGCCACGCAGGATGCATCTGCTCAGCGCATGCCCGACCGCAGCACTTCTCACCGAGTCTTGCTCCTGACTTCACCGCATCCTGTTTCTTGTCTTTTCAGCGGTTCCCCCCCATGCAGGGGAAGGTGCTCTGCCCGTCCCCAGCACCCAGCCACCTCGCCAGGCATCTCAATATCATAGACCATAGACCAGTAGTCAAAACCCTACTGAAATGAGAATTAAAACCCGAAGGCCAAAAGCATTGCAGGAAGGCTGGAATTCTCCCAGTGCCAGGAAACACGGGGCTAAAAGAAAGGGGGAAGAAACCAAAGCTAATGGGGGAAAGATGCACGGGGAAGCCTTCCCAGATGTGATGATGGCTCCCTGGGGACTGAGCTGTTTGTGCAGCTGCTTTTGGAGTAAGAGGACGTCTGAAGGCCCCCGTGCTTGCTTTGCCTTCTCCCTGTGGAGGTTGGAAACAGCCCAGGGAAGCGAGGAATGACGGGCTGGGTCAGCGGGAAGGCCGGGGTGTGGACCCAGGCTTCTTGATAGCGCCAGCAGATATCCCATGATGTTTTGCAGCCATTTCCCAGAGCACGGGAGCCTCCTCCCAGGACCTCCAGTGAGACAATGCTCTAGTGCGAACATGGCTGAGCGACGTGGACGTGGATCCCGAACTGGGGCCACCTCTGAGACCCCAGGAGCTGGGGGACTGCGGGGAGCGAGAGGCCTGCCTCCCCCTCTCCTGCAGGCAGGCTGCTGCTAAGGTGTCGAAACGAATCAGCCGTGAAATAATCTCCTTCCTCTCCCCTTCACCTCGCTGGCCAGAGCTGCCCTCGTCTGCATCCGGGGCTAACGAGACTTCGCTCCCCACCAGCACCGGCCGTGTCACGGCTCTGGGAGCAGCCAGCGTCTGGCACCCCTTCCGCACCTTCCCCGTGTCTCCCACCAGCTCCTCTCTCCTTCCAGCTGCGTCCTGCGCTCCCACCTCCTCGCTCCGTGTTTGCAGTTCCCCATCCCCTCTTTTCCTCAAAGGGGTCCTTCCTCCCTGGGAAACCTCCACGCAGACCCCTCTGTGCCTCTCGTGGGCTCGCGCTTTCCTTCGGTGCAGGCCAATCTATTTGGCAGCGTGCCGTTCCGACACTGCCTTCCCCTGGCTGATCTGCTGCTCTGCTTTCTGCTCCCTGCTCTGATCTGCCACGTGCCGCATACAGAGGCTCAGGGGCAGATGCAGGACTTGGAAAAGGGGGTGCAGGACCAGCTACCTATGCTGCAGGTGTGGCCACACCCTGCTCACAGCCTCTGCCCCCACATCCCACCAGTCCCCAAAGCGGGCAGACATCCCGTCCTTCCCCGCTGTGCTCAGAGGCACGGCCTCTCCTCTCCCCTTCTGCTTTCCCCACTGTCCTGGGGCTGCGGCCCAGCTGGAGCAGGCAGGAGCCGCTCTGAAGAGTCCCCTGCCCCAGGGACGGTGTAGAAGGATAGCGTGCGTTTTGGGGTGCGGCGATCTCCTGCTCCAAGGCTTCCCAGGGCTCCTTTCCCAGCGCCCTCAAGACAGATCGAGCCCAGATCTCTAAACCCTTTCCCCACTGCTCCATCCCTGCACTGCAAAGCCTGGGGATAATCAGGCCTTTTAATAAAAGCCCAGTGGGGACCACACCTCTCACCCATGGGCAGCGCTCCGGTGCAGAACAAGCCGCTGCAGCTCTGAGGATGTGACCCTGAGCCCCCTTTGTGACTGCAGCTGGGGGTGTCCTTTGGATAAGAGATTCAACCTACACCCTTGGATAAAAGAGAGGGTTTTTCTGCGTTTTAAATCCAGCAAGACCTGCGCGAGTGGCTGCTTGCCAGTGAGAATCGGCTCTGGCTGAGCTAAGGTTGGGAACAGGTCTCCAAAGAGAAGAACACGACAAAAATGGGAGTCGAACTCGCGCGTCCACGAGGCCGTAACAGTGTGGCTTTGGGCACTTGGCCACCTTGTCGTAGCCCATCCATCTACCCACTTCCTGTATCAAACTTGCACTAGAAGCAATTTGGGGCTTAAAAACATGAGAACTGCTGTTTCCCGGGTCAGACCCAGGTCCGTCTTACCCGGGCTCCTGTCTCGCACGGCAGCAGAGAGCGGAGGCTGGGAGGGAGGGTGCCTGGGGCTGAGCAGGGTTTCCCCTGTTCCTCTCTCCCTTGCGGCCTCCAGCATTGAAGCTCGGATGCAGAGGCCGTGCCTCTCGCTCCCGTGCCCCTTAGCGAGTGATATCTCTTTCCTCCGAGCATGTGTCCGATCCCTGTATGGCATCGGGTGGGTGCTGGGCTGTGAACGGGGTTAGGTCCAGTTGAGGATGATTTAGCCAGGGTGTATTGGTGACTACTGTACTGCAACCTCCTGGCCTAACTTCTTACTCCAGTGCTATACCACGCTCCTAGCTTTTCTGCTCTGCCTTGCCTCCGGTCCCTTGGGTCTTCTTGCACATGTCAGTGGCCACGTGCACAGAGAAACTTGAAAAAGGGGAGCGACTATGCTGCTCCCCCCAGGCTGGAGCTGGGATTTGGGCAGGAAGCAGTGCGTGGGGAGGAGATGTAGCTAAAAATCCTGCTTTCCAAATACATCATGACACCGCCGGGACTGCCTGGCTCTTTGCAGCTGTCTCGGTGCTGCAGAAAGCAACTTTCTGTCCTCACTCAACACCGCGCCGGCTGTGTGGGGACCAGGGCTGGGCTGGCCTAGCCTGGAGACAGGAGCGGCCCTCGCTGCTGGAGAGACTGGGCCTGGCTTCCCAGCACGCTGTCCTCATTTGCTCATTCCTCCTTGTTCACCATCAAGGTCATGACTTTCCCCTGCTGCCCACCCCGGCCTGGGGCTGCAGCCTCCCAGGCTCCGATGTTTGCAGGCAGGGAGGGGATGTTGGCGACGGGGGCTTGTTGTCACGACTGGTTCGGTGCGGGGCCTGGGCAGCGTTGTGGGGGCTGACCCTGCAGGGGTGCAAGTGCAGGTTGGGGAGCTAACCAGCCCGGATGCAGAGATGCCCCTGCTCCGTGTCGCTTGGGGAGGGGCTGCATGCTGGGAGCTCCTGGGCCCGCTGCTGGCTGGGCCACAGCAGATCCTTGCGCTGCTTTTGGCTGTGCAGTTGGCACCGCCAGGCCCCCTGCCAAGGGCTAGCCCTCTTGGTTTTGAGGCTTCCTGCCAGCCTAGGAGCATGGGACTGGCGGGGGCTGCATCCAGCAGGCTGAGGAAGCGCCAGATAGAAGCCAGTCTGCACTTGCAGGCATTTGCACGTCCCTTGCTAGTGCTTTGTGTGCACGTGGGGCAGGGTCCTGTCTACACTAGGGCTGTCGCTGCCTTGGGGGACCCTGTTGCCATAGTCTGATGCCCTGGGGCGCAGCAGAGCTTTGTCTCAGATAATCCAGGTAGGGATTTATTGAAGGGAGAGTAGACAGGGATTTATTCTTTACTGTCTCTCACAATCCAAGAGCTAGAGGTCATACCACGAAACTAATAGTAAGTTTACAACTAGCACCATGTCATGAAGCAGGGGGACTCATTGCCACCAGATGTGGTGGAAGCTGATGGCTGAACCAGATTCCCAAAGGGACTGGACATACTCTTGGTGGAAGGGGGCATTGGTCGCTATTGAGCACGGGGATGAGGGGCACGGCCTCTCCATCAGCTTTTTCTGGACCTTCAGTGTTGGAGGCTGCAAGTGGGAGAGGAGTAGAGGAAAACCCTGAAATGAAGCTACCTGCTCAGACCCAGGTCACTCTCCCATCCGGCCGCGGCTCTCTGCCGTGGTGTGACACAGGGCACTGGGCGAGACGGACCCGGGGTCTGACCCAGCACATGGCAGCTCCGTCCTTATTATGTAGGGAAGTCAGGCCGGCAGGGACCTTGGGAGGTCACATCTAGTCCAAGCCCCTGTCAACAGGGTCAGTCTGTGCCAGGAGGGGATTGGTGCCCCAGCCCTGCAGATGCGCAGGGGCAGCTGGATTATTGTGTACACGTGTGTGCATCTGCATGTGCCAGGAGGGCGTCCGTGTGAGCAAGCAGCCTGGTAAACGTGCACCTTGGTGCAAGAGTGTGCACAAGCACAGGTGTGTGCAGCATTGAGGCCGGGGGCGGGGAGGGGGGTTCTTGGCTTCTCCTTTTTGCAGCCATCGTTAGTTTAGGAAGCAGCAGGTACGCTGAACCCCCGTCCTGTCCCATCCCTGTTGGTGTTTCCGTGTCCTATCTCCGTCTAGCTGGGGCGTAGGAGAGCCGAGCAGGGCCCAGCTACGGGGAGGGAGCGTTACAGACCGGGGCAATGAGCCAAGGGGTGGAGGTGGGCGCGCAGCCGGGCTGGACTGCGGAGAAGCCCATCGCTTTGCAGTGGCAGGCGGCGCTGGGCTGTGCGGGGGGCTCTGTCATGCACAGACCCAGGGACCTCCCGCATCAGCTGGAGCCAGCGGCTGGCAGCAGTCGGCGCCTGGGGCCGCGCTTGCCAGCGGGTTATACAATCCCTCCTCGGGGAGCGCTGACAATAACAAGGTGGTGGAGCTGCCGGCTCCCCAGCGCCTGTGGCCTCCGAGCCGCCGGAGCGCGTGACGGGCCTTTCTGGACCGTCCCGGGAGCCGCTCTGGTGCCGCTGGGGCAGCGCAGACAGCGCCCTGTGCTCTCTGCAGTCTCCCCTGTTTTGCTGCTTGCTCTCTGTGCCTGGCAGGAGAGAAACCCCAGGGCAGGGGAGGGCACCCCCAGGGCACGTTGGCTTCCCTGGTCCCAGCTGCCTGGGTTTCCCAGTGACAGCAAATTGCTCTGAGCAGGGACCTCAAGCGTCATCCTCCAGCCATGGCAGGGCTGGTCCCTCTGTGGCGTGGCTTGCAGCTTGGTGAGTGGAGATGCCCAGCCTGGCACTGGGTTTTTCTGAAATGCAGCTACCAGCGGTGTCCAGGGTCTCCTGTGGTGCATGGAGCCCTCTGTCCTTGCAGTCAGTGCTGTCCCCCTGGGGAGACCCTGCTATCCAGGCCTCTCCTCCTCCCTGGCTGCCCCCAGGAGCACGGCAAAGCTGCTGCCTATGCCAGGATCTTCTCTGTGTGGTGCCAAGCACCTGGGCAGGTGACCTGCACCCACGGCCATGGGCATGGCAGGGGCAGCTCTCTAGCTCCCTGACCAGCCAGGCGAAGAACACGAGCCGAGCTACAGCTGCAGGCTCGGTCTGTATATTAGCATAGCCCAACGGGCTATTCTCCCAGCGAGTGCACTTAAACTTCTTGCCGTGCTCGTTCCTGTGTGGCACACGCGCTCCCCTTGCCTGGCCCCCCTGGGCAGGAGCTTGCAATTAAACAGAATGACAGGCAGCTTAACGAGAGAGCGAGCTCCCTCGCTGCAATCCACGGCTGCGGCCTGGGGCTGGAGACGAATGCCCAACAGTAAGTCGGAGCCTGGATCCTGCTGCACCCGCCTGGGGAGGATCTCGCTGCAGCCCCGTGCCAGCTCGAGTCCGGGGAACCACGCTGGGGCTGCCGTGTGCCTTGGCCCTGGCTTCTTGCTCTCCCAGCCCCTGCACCTGCAGGCACCAGGCCAGGAAATTGCTAGTGTTAAGGTGAAAGGGAAGCGGGGGACCCTGGCTCCCATGATGTCTGCTCTCCTGGGTCCTTGTGCGTGCGTGGGAGCTGCCAGAGAGAGAGGAGGGGGTCTGCAACGTGCTCTTCCACGAGGCCTCGCGGAGTCTCTGCAGAGGCCGGGGAACAGCCAGTCCTAGTGTCAACAGAGGCCTCTTGTGCTGCGGGGCTGTGCCAAGAGGACGACTGGTCCCTCCTTCTCCCATTGAGCGGGCGGCTAGGGCTGGCGAGCTGCCACGGGAGGCTGCTTTGGAAGCCTTTCATCCAAGAGGCAGCTAGGAACGGCAGGGCCGTGTGCAGGGAGATGGCGGTAGATGCACTGGGGCATGTTCCCTGCCTCCCGCCTGGCTCTGCCCCTTGCACAGCCTTTGCCTCCGTGCAGCTGTGAGTGCGAGCACCCTTGTGTCTTCGACTCGCCCATTCCCGCGGGGGGCTGTGCTCAGCACCAGGCCTGGGCATCGACTTTTATTTATTTATTTGCCCCCCCACCCCCTTCTCTAGCATGAAGGAAGCTGTGGGCATACGGTACATTTATGGCGGAGTAAATGGATTCCTCTCTGAAGAGGGGAGCAGGTGCACGCTGCCCAGCCTTGCACCGGGGTAAGTCGTTGCACTGTGGGGCAAAGTTACTGCTTGAGGCAAAGAGCATCAGTTACCCCGGTGTAACCAGAGTGTGTCCGCTGTCATAGCTCTGTACAGCCCTGGGGTAGCTGTTCATCGCTACTGGCCAGATGCTGTAACAGTACCTGCTGGGGGCAGCCAGTCTGGGATAGCCGGCGGTGTCTGCTCCTTACTGGGCGTGTTTACATGTGCATTTACACCAGCTTAAATTTACTGCGCAGTAAGTCACTGTGCAGTAAGCAGGCAAAGGTAGGTTTACATGTGTAGGCATTAAAGCTCATTAGCGCTGGGTGCTTGGGACTGATTTGGGACTAAAATGAATGCCAAGTCAGTCACCACACACAGTGTTAATGCGCTTAATGTGCAGTAACGCATCTACATGTGTGTTACTGTGCAGTAACTAATCAGGCATGAATTTGATACCTGCATCATGCAGCAGGACTGCATTAGTTACCACATGATGCAGGTATCAAATTTAAGCTCAAGTCAGTGTAAGTCACTGTGTTTGCTCCACAGTATGGGTGTGCACTTGTAGACATGCACCGCACTGTGCGGTCACTTTGGTTACTGCGCAGTAAATGCACACATGTAGATTCTCCCAGTGTAGGATAAATTCACGGCGGAGTGGCATCTGGGGGAAGTCACTCTGCAGGGATCCAGTTGTGTTTCCACACTCGGCAAGCGGGGGACTGCACCAGGCCAGAGCCCCGGCTGCTTCTGTTAACCCTTGTCTCACCAGGGTCACCAGCCAGATCCTGCCTCTGGGATGGAAACTCCACGTGGAAGTGGGGCTCACCTTGCTACGGCTCTGGGAACTCTTACGTCCCCTCGGCTGCCAGCCAGTGCCTCTCTCTCCTCTTCGGGGACAAGCACGCAGAGAGGCATAGGCAGCTGGATTAGTTTCCTGGTGGCAGGATATGGGGAAGTCTCCCGGGAGGGAAAACCCTATCTCATGGGACAACCTCTTTGGAGGAGGGTCAGTGGGGACAGTCTTGCCCTGACCCAGAGATGACTTCTGAAGGCAAGTGGGTCTTTTTTGATTTCTAGTTGCCGTGATCCTTGGAGTTAACGGTGGAAATCAATGGACCCCTTCCCCTTCCACCTCCCTATAATGCCCCCGCATTGAGCTGCACAGAGCCAGCCTGCCTCCAGGTGACTGGGGACCTACTGCAGCCCTTCTCCCGTGTGTCAAGAGATTGGGGTGGAGGGGAGAGGCTCTTGGACTTGAGGCATTGAGCTCCAGCCCCGAGAGAGCTTGGTGCAGCCAGGCCGGATGAATTTCCAGCCCGGCGGTCAGCACCGCCTCGGATAATGGGAAGTGACTGGCACTATCTGCTGACCAGATGCCCGGGGCGCCCGAGGGAGCGTGGAGATGGAATTAGCCTCTCCCCGCCGGAGGAGGAGGCTGGGCTGACAGTTCAGCACAGAGGTCATTTAGTGAAGCAAGGCCGGGGGGGATTAGCAGACGCTGCACAGACCGGTGCTGATGTCAGGGAAATATGGGCAGCCTCGGCATGGCCAGGGTGTCCTAACAGGGTCCCTGGCATAAAACCACGGGAGCTTTGGGGCTTCCCCCAGTGAACGATGCTGGCGGGTAAAGCGGTGGGCTGTGTAGTAGCTCCAAGGAGGCATTTCTGGCTCTTGGTGGGTCGTGCTTTTACTGGTAAAGCTGCTTCTACCCTGCTCCATCACTTATTTATCCGTATTCTGTCCATTGTGGCCCAGAACAAACCTCTCCACGCCGTGATGCCGGCTTGCTTGGGCTCCTCCCTTCACCAGCCAGCAATTCAAAAACCCCAGCCCAGAACAAACAATTTGCTTTTGTTGCTTTCCTCTGAAGGTTGAAAGAGGCTCAGTGCGAGCAAACAAAGCGGGCCCAGTGCCGCAGCACCCTGGGACGGAGACCTCTCGCCAGCCCGCCGCGAGGCCGGGCACGAATGGACGCTCATCACGGCTCGGGTGCACGGGCTCGGATTCGAGACTCCATCCAAGCCAGGCCCAGGCATTAGAAGGAGCTTGAGGGAGCTTCACTGGGGTTTTGTTCCCACCCCTTTCCTTTCCTTTCCTTTCCTTTCCTTTCCTTTCCTTTCCTTTCCTTTCCCCCTTTTTTTTTTTGTAAGGAGAATTTAGTGGAGAACAAAGGAGCTGAATTAATCCGTAGAGCCCTGCACTTTGATTAGCAGATGGCTGAAAGCTGAGCAGCCTCCAGTCTGCATTAGCAGAGGGGAGCTTGCCTGGAGCCTTCCTGCCTCGCGCAGTGGGCCCCTGAATACATCTGGAGGGAAATGGGAGCGCCCAGATGTGCGGCAGGGCATGGGCTGATGGCCAGGCCAATGCTTTCAGAAGCCAGAGGCAAAGCTGTGCCTGGAAGGAGACCACCTTCAGGGTCACAGCCCCGATGCTTTGCCTCCAGTTGCCACCTACGTCTTGGGGCATGTGAGAAACAAAGCAATTAGGGCATCCAGATGGGAGGCGGTGAGGCCTTGGGCTGGGAGCGCTCCTCAAACAAGAGGCAGGAGGGTTTTCTTGTGGTTGCCAATGCGACCTGTGCCGTGGGGAAGGATGCCCGTTTGGAAGTGAGACAGCTGCTCTGTTCTCCTGTTTAGGGCAGGCGATGGGGTCAGGACTCTGGGGTCCTATGCCATGATCTCGGCCTCTAGTTTCTGGGCCAGAAGTGCTGCCCACCCTCGGTCCTGGCTGATATCGCCCCAAGCTGCAGGCAACCACCCCAAGCCCTCTGCTCCTTGGATGCATGACTTCAGTCTGGCCTGTTCAGAGGCAGCTCTCCAAAACATTGTCCTTGCTTGCTCTTAGAGGAGCCAGAAAGGAGCAGCATGGTTGTCCACACTGCCATCTTTCCTGCGTCAGCACCATGTCACCTGGTGCAGCCTTCATAGGCTTCATAGATGTTTAGGGTCGGAAGGGACCTCAGCAGATCATTGAGCCCGACCCCCTGCCTGGGCAGGAAAGAGCGCTGGGGTCAGATGACCCCGGCCTGGTGTTTGTCCAGCCTCCTCTGAAAGACCCCCAGGGTAGGGGAGAGCACCACCTCCCTTGGGAGCCCGGTCCAGACTTTGGCAACCCTCACCATAAAGAAATTTTTCCTAATGTCTAATCTAAATCTGCTTCTTATATGGAGGTGCTTGATCTTTTATTATTTATTAAACTTTTCCAGTCTGTTCTCATCTCACAAACTTGAACAAATTCTAAGGGCCAACATATCAAACAGGTCCAAGTTATTGAGCCCATGTCTGGATCTAGATGTATTCAGGGCTATATTTTTGGCACACCATAAAGGAACAAAAGACACTCGGGGAAAATCAAAGCGAAGGCATGAAAAGGCAAGAGCAGAAGAAAAGCGAGAAAGGAGAAAGGACGGGGAAGGAAGGTTGGGGCAAGTACATCTCCCTCCATTCACTGTCAAGCATCTCCCTCTTTTCATTGAGGCTTTCTGTAGGTTTATCAAACAGCCCTAGAAAGCTGTTCCAACAGGACTGTAATTTTTCTAGGGGTTGTCATTGCTCTCATGTGAACTTTTCCTTCTTAGCCAGGCCCAAGCATAGAAACATAGATAATGAGGGTGGGAAGGGACCTCAGGAGGTCGCATCTAGTCCAACCACCTGCTCCAAGCAGGACCAGCCCCAACTACATCATCCCAGCCAAGGCTTTGTCTACCCAGGGCTTAAACACCTCCAAGCATGGAGATGCCACCACCTCTGTAGTGGTCCATGTGATACCAGCCTTCATGTCTTGCTTTTCCTGTGGGAATTAGCAACCTATACGCCTGCAGGCTGGATCTGGCTCAGAGCTGTTGGGTCCAGCCCATGAAACTAGGGGGTTTGATGGCATTTTGACAGTGGGGAGCTTCATCTGGGCTGGTGAAGAGGCACAGCCATGGGGAGAAGCAGCAGTGGTGCAGCCCTAGCGCTGACCTGCCTTGGACCCAATCTAGGTCATTTCAGCCCATTGCTTGACCGCTGCCCTATTGCAACTTTTGATACCTCCTAGCCAGTGGAGCTCCATGTCGCTACCCCCTTTATCATGGGGATTCCCTGGGTCCCCGGGAATATGAGCCAGCCTGCAGGGGTCTGCTCTTAAGAGGCAGCATAGTTTGTTGGCCTGTGTTAATTTTGGTGGTAAGGCCAACCCAGCACCTTGAAACTGCAGTGCATGAGCAAAGCATAGGTGTGAGAGTGGTTCATTTCCCCCCTGCACCTTCAGCATCGGCACAGCTTTGATTGTCCAAAAAAATAGCCCTTCTGGGTGTTTTTTTTGTTGACTGAGATGTCATTGGAGGTTCAAGTTCATGTTCTCAGTCTTTCATGCTGCTCTGTTCTAATGTAGGGGTAAGTCATTTATTGCAGGTTGCATTTCTTCATGGACATCATAGGGAATTGAGGCTGGAAAGGACCTCCATGGGTCACATCTAGTCCAACCCCTGCCTGAGACAGGATCAGCCCTGTCCAAACCATCCTATACAAATCCATAATGTAACCTCTTAGCAAAATTGCTGCCAACCCTGACACGAGACATCACACCCGAAAGCAGGGGAAAGTAGGGGGACAGCAGTGGCCAAAATCCTGCTGCTGTAAAAGGTTGTTAATAATAGATCCCGGGCAGAGGCCGTGCCCCCATTACAGAGGAAGGCAACCCGCACCCCCCAGTCTGTACCAATCTGACTAGGGGGTAGAAGTCCTTCCTGACCCCAGATACGGTGTCAGTCTAACCCTGAGCACAGGGGCAAGGCGCTCTAGCCAGGATCCTCTGGGGTTGAGTCCCAGCAGGAGCACTGGCCAAGCCCAGTCCCATCCCCAGCCTGGGCGGCAGCTAGCACCCAGCACCTCTGAGCAAGGCTTAAAAACACCCTGATGTATGTAGCAGAAAGAGGGGAAGGGGGCAACCAGCAAAACCCAGAAGCCTGGAGATCCCCATAGTAGAACAAAGGCAGAGTTATGCCTAAATCCTCCCCAACCAGTGGCTATCCAGCCTCTTGAACACCTCCAGTGATGCCTGATCCCAGCTGTATCCTCTCTCTGGGTCAGTAGGGACCTGCCCAATGGATGTAGGTGCTGGGATGGGGAATAGCACACCCTACAAGATCCAAGGACTCCTGGAGCTTGCATGCTGAACTTGGGGGAGCGGAGATGCATGGACTTGAACATGCTGCTATTTTCAGTACAACCTACTGAGAGTTGCAAGTTGGAGAGAAGTAACCAGTGGGGTCTGGCACTCATTTATGAGTTGGGTTGGGATATAGAGAGATGCCATTTCTCCCCCATTAGCATCTCCTCTCCCAGCTTCTAGCATGCCATTCCTCCAGGTTGAAGCATCTGCATGAGAAGAAGGGTGGAGAGTACCAGTCAACGGGCCATACAGGTCCACATCTGGGCCATGGGGCGTGGGGGGGCGGGATGTTTTGAGCAGCTTGAGCATTGCAACGGGGCCCCTTCCCCATTACTGAGGGGAAGGGAATTAGAAACCTTTGGGCAGGCCCTAAGATGCAACAGAGGCAGCTGGGAACACACAAACTCGGAGAGGAGCAGCCGCTCTGTCCCAGGTGTGCAAGATGCGATGGGATTTCAGTGCTCAGAGGCTGCAAGGCCTCAGGTGGGGAATAACAGCTACAACAGAGCACAGGCTCATCAGATGACAACTGATGTCCTTATAGGACCAGACCCCCTGAGAAGGTCTCATTCTGATCCTTGCTAGCCAGAGGAAAGATGCTCAGCACAGCCAGGACCGGTGGACATCAAACTATGATGCAGGACAGTAGCTAAATAATTTGAGTTTTGTGCTTTTTTTCTGTTGTCACACCAGAGGAGTGGGTTGTGGCTGTCAGGGACAGAAGGAGACCACGAAGGGGCCTGTAGCCCCAGAAGGACTGAGAGGGAAAAGACCTGAGCCCGAGGACATGAGAGGGTGTAAGGATGAGAAGACTGGCACCTGATGATGAGCAGTGTGGAGTGGACACCAAAGGCCTAACTCCGGTTATCTCTCCGAAGGCAGCCTCCAAATTTATATTTCCATATAAACTAAGATCAAGGCATGGCAGGTATGAAAGTGGGAACAGAGGCACTTGGCTATGGCAGCTGTGGGCAACCCTAGAGCCTTTACAGCACCCAGGGACCAATCCAGCTGTGCGTGGCCAGAGGTGGGACCTCCCCTTCATCATGCATGTCCATGCAGGTGTTTTGGTTGTGACAGCGTTGATGTCCACTGCTTTATGGCACAAGCATGGCATTATTGCCACAGATTTGGGCATCAAAGCCCGCTGGTTTAGCAGATCATACAACCCTAGAGAAGTGGGGCTGGAAGGGGCCTCTGAAGGTCACATCTAGTCCAACCCCTGCCTCAGGCAGGATCAACCCTGTCTAAGCCATCCCATGCAAGTCCTTGCTTAACCTATTTCTAAAACAGCACAATCAACCCTCTCGCGCAACCGCAAGGCATGTTGCCCAAAAGCAGCCAAACTTCCCCCGGGTCAAGCAGGGGGATGCCGGCTCTCAGTGTCCTGCCACCGCGAGGTTTATTAAGATGCTGAGTTTTTGGTTGTGGCCGTGTTGGTCTAAGGACATAGGCAGGCAAGGGTCTTTGGTCAGACGAGATATCTTTTATTAGACTCAGTTGGTGTAATAAAAGATATCACATCTAACCAAAGACCCTTGCAGGTTTATTAAGATGTACTTGAGAGATTTAAGGAGGAGAGCCATACTCACTATTACAGAGGAAGGAAAACCTGCTCAGTCCATACCAATCTGACCAGGGGATAAAATTCCTTCCTGACCCCAAATACAGCGATCAGTCATTATAGTGGAGGGGCAAGACCCCCCAGCCGGGACCCTGCGGGGTCGGTCCCAGCAGGAGCATTGGCACAGCCCAGAGCTTCAATACTTGCAATCTCTTAAAGTTGCAGAGGATGTTCCTGGGTTCCCAATACATTCCTTTTTTAAAAAGAGATCATTGATCCCCCCCACTTCAATGAACGTGGCAAGTCCCCTGAGCTCACGTATTAATCTGGGTGGCGTGTTCATCTTATACCAGGCTTATTTCCCCCACAGGCCAAGGGTGCTGGTTTCCCCTTTCCCCAGGCCATTAGTGATTTGTGCGATAATTGGATTGAAGTTGATTTTAACTATTTGCTTTAAGCCTCCGGGGATTAGAATTCCTAGATATTTTAATGCCGTTGGCTGCCACAGAAAAATCCCACTAAGCAGGGCCTGATAGGCGTGTTTGGGTCTTCCGAATGCTTTGGACTCGTTTCAGTTAATCATCCATCTGGACAAGCACCCACAACTTCGTCTGGGTGCTAATAGTTTGTGGGGCAGAGCGCAGGACCAGCACATTATCCACGCACAACAGCTCTTCTATACGGCCAAGCCCTGCGCCCATTGCACTACAACAGCAAAGCCTTGGCTTGTGTGTGCTGGGAATTCCTGTGCTGGTTTGAAGAGCATCAGGGAAAGCAGCCAAGAAATACCCACTCTTGATCTGGAGTCTTCAGGTGAAGAAGGATAGTTATTAATAACCCCTGCAGCATGAGGCCCAACTCCTTACTGGTGACTTTGTCTAGTTTTCAGACGTCGGCGCTTGGTCTCCTACGTTAACCAGCCCTCTACTCTCAGCAGCTTTCTTCCCCCCTGGCCCCAACAGATCTTTTCGCCTTCTCCTAAATCAACTAAATAGGCTGAGCTGGTTTAATCTCTCACCTCGAAAGGCCTTCTAGTCTGCCTATCTGAGATGACAGGATTCGCCCTCCCAGAGGGATGTTTGTAGCTTAATTAGTGCTTGCAAAATGCACAAAGAGATGCTTGGGTGAAAAGGTCAAAGCAAGGGGAGAATCATCACGATAGTCACCAGAACAGGCTTGTGTTGCAAGGATCCCCGTTTCCCCCCGGTTCATATTTTAGTTTATTTTGGCGAGTGATGTGTTCACGCAGGGTCCAGTCAGTCCCGAGGCCGCTGGGACTGTTGGGGCACTTTGGATGTTGTATCAACCCTCCTCCACTCTGCCCTGTGCTCGGCTAGCTTTGTGCACTCTGCCAGTCCCAGTCCCATCCAGTCCTTGATATTGGTTCCCAGCTCTTCTTGGGTCCATCTCTTTCTCTTTTCCTCCCCTGTGCCCTGCATGATGGTGCTGGCAAGGGTCCCCGGCCTTCTCGTGACGTGTCCCAACCATTGCAGCTTCCTTCGTTGCACAACCTCCAACACCGGTTCCAGTGTCTTGACCGATTTGCTGCTTGACAGACTCCTTGGTCCGGTGCTCAGCGTACGGGATGCACAGCCGTCTCCTAAAGTGGCACATTTCAAATGCCTCAATTCTGTTCTCTCTCTTCTTATTAAGCGTCCGAGCCTCACAGCCATAAAGCATCATCGAGATGGCCACAGCACGCAGCAGATGTAACTGCATCTTCATATTGCTGCTTGTCCAGATTTCTTTCAGCTTTGTTAGTTGGATGGTGGCAATGGCTCTTCTGGTCTTGACTTCCTTTCCAGATGTTAAGTCTTCTGTGATGGTGGCTCCGCAGATACTTAACATTTGTTAATCCTTCTAGATTTTCATGCAGGGTGCCAGCTCCAAAGGACAAAGGGGGAGGTTTCCTGGGGAAGCCTGGGTTTCCTGGGAAATGGTATCCTACCCCAGCCCTCCTCTGAGGAAAGGACACCGCAGTTTGCCTACGGCTGGGTGGGCAGAAGAGGAGATACCATCGTCTTGGCCTTGAATGACCCAAGTGTCGTAGCGGGTGAAGGCCCGTCCCTTGCACTGCGGGCAGGCTGACCCCAGCCAGAGTCTACAAATGCCTCCCAATGGCAGGATCTTGGCTACACAAGTTATGGTGATGGGGGATTGCTCTTGGACTTTCCCCTTCAGTCTTTTGGCTTGGGGCAAATGAGATGAGGGAGCATCTGAGCTCCAAGGCCTCTGAGCTTGGGGCTTGCACATAGGATACCTACTATGGATTTGGGAAAATCTGATGCCCTGGACTGAAGACTCTGGGGGGAGGAGACTTGCTGGTGGTAGCACTGCACAGGCTTGAACCTGGGGCTTAATACGGAATGGTTTTGGCCGGGAAACGAAATGTTATTAAAAAATAAAAAGACTTGTGTCTTAGTTCTTTGCATTGAACTTCGGCCCCGGTGAAGCAGAGAGCATTTCCACAGCGCTACACAGGTGACAGGAAGATGGCATGGATGGAGAGGGAGCACTCTCACTTTCCACGTGAATCAGCCTCTATCAAACTTGCAGCCCTGCTTTATCGAAGGCCTCCAAGCTCGGAGGCTGAGACGAGTTGCTGGATTTGGAGATTGCAGACATTCATAAAGAGACACTGAGGACACGCTTTGTTCCAGTTCCTGGGTTCCCATCGGGGCTACGCTGCATCTTGAACTGGATTCAGGCACTGGGATTCCCTGAGCTTATGGGCGTTGTTGCTCATTCATCAGGTAAAGGACTTGAGCAAGTTAGCTGAGACCGGGTGCCTTCCAAGGGCCAATCTCTCTGCCCGAGACCATGGGTGCCCCAGGACCCCAGGCTGATAAAAAGGGACCGGGAGCCAATAAATCTCAGGAACTTTTGTCACTGGAGCTAACATTTCCATCCTCCCGGGGGGGAAACAGCTGTGCTGCAGCTGGTTATATGGCCACAGCAGAACTTGGGCCCAGCCCTGACTCTGATTTTCCACCACACCAAACCTGGAGCTTGTTCAAGTCTATGGAGTCAGGGCAGGACCCATTATGAAAAGCTAATGCGAATGGTCTGTTTACTCGCAGCTCCCCTATAATTTATTCATGCTCTTTTAGGCTTGCAAAATGATTCCCATGTTGGTTTAGCATTTCTAATTAACCGGAGTGAGCATTAAGGAGGCGGGCCCAAGCCGGTAACACTGGAGGGCCCCTTTGTCCTGAACTCTACATCACTGGGAGCCAGCCATGGTCGAGCCAGCAGCCTGCTCTCTCCTGCTGCTGAGTAACCGTCTGGATCTCCATCCGCTATTAGCATTTGCTCTTGGGAGGGGAGAGATCATCTCTTCTCCGGCAAGAGCCAAGTCTGCACCCAGCAGCATCCCTGTATTTAATTGTCAGTCCATCAAGTGCTGGTTGGCTTCCCAAAGTAAGTGCATTTGTTGGGATGATGAAGTCATCCCCACCGCAAGCACATCTGCCCATGGGAGCCTGGCATTTAGCTTACCAGGCGAGGGCCCCATGGAAGGTAGTCTGGGAGAGCTGGGAGGGGGATTGGGCTGGTTGGTGCTTCAGGGACCAAAGGGGCTCACTCACCTGGTTGTGGGTTGGTGGAGGAAGTTGGCGTCCCTGGGTGGTCTCTGCCTGGTAGTCCCCTCTGGGTTGCACGGGAAATGGCACTGAATGATCTTCAGCTTTCTATTTCACCCGCGCCGGCTGCTGTTCTCTGCCTGCTGGCATGAGCAGCTGGCCCATTGGCTCTCTAGTGTTGGGGCTAGCACCCACCATCTCCCTCAGTCTCTGAGCTTAGCAGGGGAACCTCAGGATCAACTCCCCGGGTAAAAGTGGCCGGTGCTGATTTCCTCCACTTCTTGCCTCCTCTTTCCCTCCATCTCTCCGGAAGGGGCCTCCCAGGCTCCTTTCACCATGGCACAGACAGCTGCACTGATGTCTCCTCTGGTGCTCCAAGGCTCTTTTGCCTCATGGATGCTAATCCCTCAGCCCTTGCCAAGGACAAAAAGGGTCCCCTGATCTAGCAACATCATCCTGGCTGGACATAAGGAAGAATTTCTTTACTGTCCAAGCCCCCAAGGTCTGGAACAGCCTGCCACTGGAGGTGGTTCAAGTGCCTTCATTGAACACCTTCAAGATGAAACTGGATGCTTATCTTGCTGGGATCCTATGACCCCAGCTGACTTCCTGCCCTTCGGGCAGGGGGCTGAACTCGATGATCTTCTGAGGTCCCTTCCAGCCCGAATGTCTATGAAATCTATGAATCCCTGGATATGCCTGGGGTCCAGCTAACCCAACACCTCGGGCTAGGTCAGCCTTCCTACCAGGCCAGCCTGCAAACAATTCCTCTTATTCCTCACAGGAGGAGCCTAACTATCCTGCTTCCAGCCAGACCCCTGCTGCTGGGTCATACTCTGCTCTCAGTTACCTGGGACACTCAGGGCACTTGTTCTGCTGTGACTGTGAGGACAGGATGGGGCCCTTTTGCTCACAGACTGGCCCAGCTCTGCAAGGTGCATCCTTTGCATTCCCTGCAGCCCACAGCAGACAGGGTGCTCAGCGCCCCATGGTATCTGGCCCAGGTTTTGGCTGCTTACCTTGCCAAAGGAGAAGAGCAGTCTCTTTCCCCAGAGTCCTCTTGCCTCCTCTCTGGCAGAAGAGTGGAAACATGCATTTCCCACAACAGGGGAAATCAGCCAGTCCCACAGAGCTCCCTGCCACTGTACTGCAAGTGGGGGGATTTTGCCACAGCAGTGATGCTCAAGGCACCCCGGGGTGCCTGGAGATCCTTTCAAGGGTGCCGTGAGGCGCCTCGCAGTGTTAACACTAGTACATGTGCAAACATGGTTCACAAGAGAAACCCAGAGATTTCAAATAGGGATCTGGAGTCCTCTACACACTTTGTGGTCTTTCTGAGTCCTTTGCCACAAAAGCATTACTCTAATATTTTTCTGTAGGCAAAAAGCAAGTGAAAGTTCAGAGCTGGCATTTTCAGAGGGGGATCTTGTGTCCAACGAGCGGTGTCTCCAGTTTAAAAAAGGTTGAGGACCATTGCCTCAGAGACATGGGTGGATCTAGGATTTTGAAAAGGGAGGTGCAGATGGGGAGGTGCCTCATCATATATAACATAGCACATTTTTCTACAGTTAAAAATGCACTAGAAGCTCTGCTAATATGCTAGGGGCCCAGGGCTGGATTACTCAGTTTAACATTGAAGGAAAGACAAATATAACTTAATTGAAATTGTTTAGAAACAATCTGCAGGGCTGTGAAATAGGAGCTCTATTACCAGGAGCAGCAAACAGACAGCAGAATTGCAGGACAAAAGTTAGCTTGATTGGTGGAACATTAAGACCATTAAAAAATGACAATTAAGAAAGAAGAGATGGTTGTTAAGGAATCGGGGAGATGATAATGAGCCATGAAGCCAGTTGAAGTTGACTCTCTCATTAAAGCTGGACTAGAAATGCTGCTGCCACGGCCAGGCAGTTGGTTTTAAAACTTGGGTGGAGCAGGAATCAAAGCAGGATGCAAGTGCATCCCTCCTGGATCCTCCCCTACTTGGTGAAAAAACCGATCACGGTGATAAAGGCTATATACAAACCTGAGAGAGAACGATGGTCTAGTCCCAGGTGAAAAATCCACAGATAAAGGCTGTGGCTTTTTATCTGAGAGAATAAATAGACTTTTGCATTTAGACATCCACCCACTTCCCAACCTGTTTCTTGAACTCCCTTGACACAAAGCTTTTGAGATGGTCTCCCACAACTGTTTTGCAAGCAAGCTAAGCAAGTATGGGCTGGATGAATGGACTGTAAGGTGGACAGAAAACTGGCTGTATTGTCAGGCTCAGAAGGTAGTGATCAATGGCTTGCCATTTAGTTGGCAGCCAGTATCAAGTGGAGTGCCCCAGGGGTCAGTCCTGGGGCCAGGTTTATTCGGTATCTTCATTAACGATCTGGAAGATGGGATGTTGTGCACCCTCAGCAAGTCTGCAGATGACACCAAGCTGGGGGGAGTAGTGGGTAGGGCTTGGATTCAGAGAGACCTAGCCAAATTGAAGGCCAAAAACAAATCTCATGAGGTTCAACAAGGACAAGTGCAAAGTCCTACATGTAGGAGGAAGCAATCCCATGCACCAGGGTAGGCTGGGGCTGACTGGCTGGGCAGCAGCTCTGCAGAAAAGGACCTGGGGGGACAGGGGACAAGGAGCTGGCCAGGAGCCAGCAGTGTGCCCTTGATGCCAAGAAGGCAACCAGCATCCTGGGCTGCATTGGCAGGAGCATTGCCAGCAGATCGAGGGCAGTGATCCTTCCCCTCTATTAGCACTGGGGAGGCCACATCTGGAGTCCCGTGTCCAGCTGTGGGCCCCACAACAGAAAGGATGTGGACACATTGGAGAGAGTCCAGTGGAGGGCAATGAAAATGGTTGGGGGCTGGGGACAGGACTGGTGAGGAGAGGCCGAGGGAACTGGGCTTATTCAGTCTGGAGAAGAGAAGACCGAGGGGGATTGAATAGCAGCCTTCACCTCCCTGCCGTGGGGCTGCAAAGAGGATGGAGCTGGGCTGGTCTCAGTGGGGGCAGACGGCAGGACAAGGAGCAATGGGCTTAACTTTCAGCAAGGGAAGTTGAGGTTGGATATTAGGAGAAACTCGCTCACTAGGAGGGCGGTGAAGCACTGGAAGAAGCTCCCCAGAGAGGTGGAGGAGTCTCCATCCTTGGAGGTTTTGAACACCTGGCATTTGAAGACCTGGCTGGACAAAGCCTTTGTCTAACCTAGCCCTACAGCTACACAGTCAACCCTGTCACTACTACGAGGCCTCTTGTCCAAAGGCACCAAAGCACCCTAACCTGCCCAAGGTACTTTGAACTGGGCAACCTGCTATATATTACTTTATTGAAGAATAAACAGCCCCACCAATAAATATCTCCACCCGGGAATGCATCACCATGGCATAGGCTTGGGCTGTTTCTTTCTTATCGGCTTATCTGCTATCTAATCAATTAACGTCACTGCAGAAGCCGAGGATGAGGACGTCTCATTTCAAGCAGCTGCTCCAGCAAGTCAGCTGCAAAGGACGATGGCCAGGTCTGATATGTCTGCTTTTGCTGGTTCGGAGGCTGAACTCCTCTTGGCAGTGTGGCCATGTAGTAGAGGACCCACCTGCATCCTGTTATCTACTAAGGATGTGATAATTAGGACTTAGAAATGCTCCCCTTTCTTGAAAACACCTTTGGATATGCTCTCAGAGCACTGCAAATGTTAACCGAGTCTTGCCAGGCCCTACCTGGGATAGGCTTATATTATCCTGCGTTATCGATACACAAGGCTAAGACATGGAAAGAAAGGGGAAGTGATTTGCATGAAACTACAGTCGGTCGGAGTGGTGTTGTAGCCTCGATCATCCAGGAAACATGTGAGAAGCAAAGGTTTTTGGTGATAGATTTTAATGGACCAACTGCACAGTGGGGAGAGATGTCAGACAAGCTTTCAGGCACAAACCAGATGAAACGTCTAACATCTCTCCCAACCCTGCAATTGGTCCAAAAAACCTTGTTTCATGAAACTACAGGATAAGGTAGGAAATAGAGCCCAAGAGCTTGGTTTGACTGAGCCACGAAACACACTTCTCTCTCTTTCACAGCAAAATAACTGTGTGCACGTCTGGATCTCAGCAGAATCCCTTTCCGCTCTTTGTTAGAACTACTGAAAATAGCTATTAAGTTTTTAAAATAACCATTCAGCACCAACAGTATAATGGTGACTTTCCTGACAAATCAGAGAACATGTTCCCTGCCTCAAAGGTCTTACAATTTAAGCATCTGTGTCTATTAAATTGTCATTCAAGCTATTTTAAACTAATCTATTTGGCAGGAGCAGCAGTAGAGATGGGTGTAGAGACCTGGGGCAGCAGCTACCTACATCTGTTTCATTTTCTAGTTGCCTTGTTCAAATATTGTCTGGGGATCAGCCTTTCCCATGGGAACCGGTATTCCCTTATCAAGACTCAGGGCAATAATGTGGATGGGTCATATGGGAGGCAGAATCGTGGCCTATGGGATCTCAAGGTGATCTAAAGCCCAGCTGGGATGGTCGAGGCTGCCGGTAATACAAATGCAGCAAATGCCTGGGACTGTGAAAGGTCTTTGCTCAATCACTGACAGGCCTAGCTCCACATTGCAAATGAATCGAGTGTCAGGATCGGGGCTGGATGCAGATGACATCCAGCCAGCAACCCCTGGGAGGAGAGCTCTGTCTGCATTATCAAGGAGCTCACACTTGAAGTTAGGGAGGAATGAAAGGGGGAGGGAGAAGCAGGGCAAAGATGGCGAGGTGGAGAAAACCGGTGGTGAGAGAAGGGGAAAAGCAGGCTTCCTTCCTGATCAGGGTAGGGCAGGATGGAAGGGAGAGGTGGATGGTAAGGGAGGAAGCCAGCATTCATTACCAGCTCCTGGTGCTGATGCAGCAAATAAGTGCAGCAAGCGACTGCTCAAACCCACTGGGCCGGCAGGTGCATCGAAGCCTGCAGCAGGCACACTCGTGAGCGTTCCCTATTGCAAAAGCCCCTTCCGGCAGCTGACCTGCCCGTCGGGATGAAAGCAGGGGGAGCGACTTGTGAAGGGTGACCTACTTTCGGTGCAGGTAATGGATCAAGCCTCCGCCGTGCTCCAGCGAGTGCCGACCCCTGTCTCCAGCGCTGCTCAACACCAGCTGCTTCAGAAGAAAGTGGCAGAGCCCAAGACTGAATTATTGAATAATCTTACCCCAAGGGGAGTTTCTTCCTGACCCGCAGCTGTTGGCTTTTGCCCTGAAGCATGCGAGTCTTTCTGCTTCATGAAACGTCCTGTCCTTTCAGCCGTTCTCCTTTTTGTCCATCTCCCTTCTCCAACCCCCTGCTCAAGGCAGGATCACCCCCGTCTAAACCTCCCAAGTAAGTGTTTGTCTAACTTTATTCTAGAACATTCACAGAACAACCCTCGCACCCGACGATTAGGTACCACATCTGAAACATCGCACCCCACACTTGACCTATACAGGCAAAGCAGGGAGGCGAGAGCACTGCCAACGTCCTACTGTGGCAAGACTGTTGGCAAGCCGGCCAGCTGGCCGGTCAAATATTGTCGATTGACGGCATTTTTTTGGTCAGTGAAAGATTATAGCAATTTTACACACACAAAAAAACCCCCTACTTTGTCATAGTTTTCTTGACAGAAATATGATTTTAATTTTTTTTAACACATTTAATGAAAAATTTGTGCTTTTTCTGTCTATTATTCGGATCTATTTTACAATTTTTGGCTGCTAAGTGACTGGACTTTATTTGACTGGTCAAATACCCAACCCTAGCTGCAAGGACGGGCAATTGTTTGTTCAGGCACGTTCAGGAGGCCCGAGGATGAGCTGAGGGTCGGCTGGGTTGTGCAGCATTTCAGGGGAAGCGATGGGGCAGCATGGGTGCTGGGTAGGAGCTGGGGGAAGACAAATCTGAGGCCTGGTGTTTGAGGCCAAATGGGAGTAGGGGAAAGGACCTGGCTACTGCAGGCAGCCCCCTCTCCTCCCCCAGGCCATCCCCAGCTGCTGCAGTGCAGAGGCCAAAGATGAACTGGGCCAAGCTCAGGAGCTTGGTGATACCCGAGTATGTGACACCTGCTGTAGGACCTAGGGGATTCAGGCACCTGACCTTGAAATTGTTGACCCCTGGCCTGGGCAGAATGAACAAGGGGGTCAGCAACATCCAGCAGCTGCTGCTTCCCTACCCCTGCCACCCACAGCACGGGGCAGGGTTTTGCTAGGGGAAAGCTGGATCAGTTCCCATGAGGATGAGGAGGATCAGCTGGTGGGAGGGAACCAGGTGGGTTCTCCTGTCCCTGCGCGACACGGGGACCCCGCTGGGGCAGCACAGGGTACCTGGAGGCACCTCGGAGATGAAAGCACCACAAAAAGAACAGGCTGAAGTTAGCAGCATCGAGGGGAGGCAGCACTTCCTCCCCTGCCTGCTGGGGGCAGTGGGGGAGGGACAAATCCTTCTCCCCTTGCCCCCATCCTGACCCTGCTCCCCCAAACCTGTCCCTCCAGCCACCCCCACCAGCCTGGGTCCCCCCTTCCCAGCCCCACCAGCCTGGGGTCCCCCTCTTTGCCTCTCCCAGCAGCCTGGGGGTCACCCACCCCCAGCCCTGCCAGCAGCCCCCCACCCCACCAGCCCGGGGTCCCCCTATTTCCTTCTCTGAGATCCTGCCCCACCAGCCTGGGGTCTCCTCCTTTGCCTCTTCCACCCCCAGCAACCCGGCCCAGCCCCCACGAGTCAGGGGTATCCAGTCCAGGGTCCCTTTACTCACCTCCCCCCCATCCCCACCCAGGGGTCCCTCACTCCCAGCCCTGCCAACCAGGGGACCTCCCAGCCTGGGGGCCCCCTCTGCACCTCTCCCACCCCCAGCAGCCCCCCTATTCACCCCTTCCACCCAAACCCCGGCTACCCAGGGCCTCCCTCTCCTCTTCTGCCAGCTCAGGGGTGGGCAAAGCGCGGCCCACAGCCCACCAGGCCCCTCAAACATTTAGAAAATTAATGTTTCGGTGGCCTCAAACACCGGGCTGCCTGTCCTGGGGCCCTCCGTGGCTTGCCAAAACTCAGTAAGTGGCCCCCTGTGCTAGCCCCAGCCGTCACCGCCAGCTCGGAGAGTTGGGATCCCCCCGAGTCCGAGTCCAAGTCCCCTCTCGGCATCCTCCTGGGGGCCCCCCCGCCCTCCATGTCCAGACCCCCGCCCCGGGCCCCAGAGTCGGGGGTCTCCAGCCGCCCCGCCTCTCGCACCCCAGCACGCGGAGGCCCTTGGTGGCCGGGCCGGGCCGGCCCGCCCCGCGCGCAGCCCGGCCCGGCCCCCGGCCCGCCCCCTCCAGTCTCCTCCCCGCGCCCGGCGCGGCCGGCCCGGCTCGGCTCGGCTCAGTGGCGCGGCCATGGCGGAGGGCGGCGGGGGCGAGGAGCTGCTGCGGCCGCCGCCCGCCGCGGGGCCCAAGCGCCTGTGCTCGCGGGCCTGCCCGACGGCCGCGCCGCGCCCGGGCTCGGGGCCGGGGCCGGGGCCGGGCCGGGCGGCGCTGGCGGCCGGGGCCGGGGCCGGGCCGGGGGCGGCGGCCGCGGCGGTGGCGGCCGGGGCCGGGGGCTGCTGCCCGGCCGTCGGGGCGGCGGCGGCGCGGCTGCGGCAGCCCGAGTCGCTGCTGGACGCGGCGGCCAAGCGGGTGGCGGGGAGCTGGGCCTTCGAGCGCGTCGAGGGCCGCTTCCAGCGCATCCCCGAGCCCGTGCAGCGCCGCATCGTCTACTGGAGCTTCCCCCGCAGCGAGCGCCAGATCCGCATGTACTCCAGCTTCCAGCCCGGCCGCGCCGCCGCCGCCGGCCCCGCGCCCGGGGCTGGGCCAGGGGCTGGGGCCGGGCCCGGGGCAGGGGCCGGGGCCGGGCCGGCCGCCGGGGCCGCGCCGCCGGGGGACGACAGCCCCGCGCCCGCCGCGCCGCCCGCGGGGAGCCCGGCCGCTGCCAGCCCCGCCGCGCCGCCCGCCGACGGGCTGCCCTTCCGCCGGGGCGTGCGCCTGCTCGAGAGCGGCGCCGTGGACAGCGTCCTGCAAGTGGGTGAGTGCCGCCCTCTCCTCCTCGCCCCTTCTACCTGCCCTGCCTTGCCTTTTTCCTCCTGCTCCCCTTTTTCTCCTCTCCCCCTTCTTCCTTCCCTTCATCCCTCCTGTCCTCCCTTGTCCCCCTCCTCGCCTTTCCTTCCCCGAAGGTTGAACACCCTTGTCTTCCCCTCGGCCCGGGACAGGCCGGGTCCCCCCTTGGTTACATTGTATCCTCCCCGGTTACTCAGTATTCTCCCCCGGTTACATTGTATCCCCCCTTCCACTCTCCCGGCCCCACGGGCGCTGCCTGGCCGGCCGGAGGGCGGAGGGGCCTGGCTCTCTCCCTCCTCCCACAAGCTCGGGGGGCTCCGCCGGCGCTGCGGCAGCTCTTTTGTTGTCTGTGAGCAAGAGGAGGCTCTTCTCCTCCACCCCCAGCCGGCGGATCCCCTCTGCCCCCGGTTGTTGCCAGCCCCCAGCCGGATTGCAGGAGCCCTGAACTATCCTGGCCCTGAATGCAGGGGAGCAGGGACTGCATGGATTTATCTCGGGGCTTGGGAAGGAGCCAGGATGCTCTGCCCATCCCTGCCTGCCCTCACACCCGCTGGCTTTTCAGGGCAGCCCAAACTGCAGGGTCCTCCCCCAGATCACTGCCTCTGCTGCTGCTGCTTCCCAGGGCCTTGAAAGGCCTGTTCCCGGGGCCAGGAGGGGGATGCTCCAATTTGTTTTGCAAATGACATGCAAATTTTTTCCTGTGCCAGGGTACGGCCTCCGTGAAGGAAGAGAAAGTTGGGGGGCAGGGGTCCTTCGCTTTCTTTTTTCTGTCTTTCTTTCAGAAATAGTTCATCCTACTGGGTTTATTTTCGGAGCGTTGTGTGCAGGTGTGTTTTAATTCTGGATGGAAAGAGGCCGTATAATAAGCGAAGTAGGGTTTGCATTCAGAAGGGCTTAACCCAGACGTTTTTCCAAGCCTGACATAGAAACCTCTTATTAAACCTCCGGGGTTGTTGAGGTCTTAAAATAAACGTGCAGCAAAAGAAATCCTCGATTTCTTTTTCTTTTTTTAAAAAGGAAAGGGTTTGATTCCACCCTGTTTGTGAACCTGTGTGTGCTAGGAGCTGTGTCGGCCTCCCCTTGTAGAGCTGGTGTGAAATCATTTTGAAACCGAGTAATGGAAGAAGAAATTGAATTGTTTTGAAGGCAAATACACATGTGTATAGAAATAAAAGTGAGTGTGTGCATACATATATACACACACACACAGTGTGTATACACATATGCACACATAAAGTGTGTATATGTGTATATAAATACATCTGTATGTACATGTGTGTATATATGTACACACGTGTGCTTGTGTGTACACACACACACATACACACAGAATTTGATGTCTTCTGTGTAACTGTCTCTGGAGCGAAGCTGCTCTGAGCGGCCCGAGCGCCGCGTGGGAGATGCTTTATTGAGCCGCCGCGGGTGGAATCGGCGGCGGATGCAGGGTGGACAGCCCGGGTAGTGGCGTGTGAGCGTTGGTGGTTTTACACAGGGCAGTTTTGGTTTTTAAAGAGATCTCTCTCGACACCCCTCTGCACGGAGGCCCAACGCGGTCGTCAGTTCGAACATGGGGGTCAGGTGTGCAGAGAGGAGACGCACGGTCTGCTCCCCAGGCGGGGGGTGCGGGAAAGCCCCCGGCCCTGGCTCGGGTTCTCTGTGGCCGCTGTCCCGACTGGAGCCGGCGGGCGGGAGCACGGCCACCTCTGGCATGTCGTATTCCTCGACAAGCTGAAACTGTCCCCTTGAGGTCTGAGAGCAGAGCTCCCACCCACTGCTCTCTGCATCTTCCACTGAGGTCAGATGCCGTGTGTTGGAAATATTTACTGCACCATTAGGCCATGATATTTTTTCAAGGCTTTTAGAAGAGGGTGGAGGTGGTGGAAATTTTGCAAGCGGGGGTTCTGCCCCCCCCAAAAAATGTGTGTCGGGAGCATCGTCGCCTCCTGTATATCTGGGAAATTCTCTTCCAGTGGAAATGAAGGGGCGGTGTACGGTTGAACAGATCACACGGGTTTTTTCCCCCCCGTTTGCACACCAGAGCTAATGCAATAACAATGGGATTGCGTGATGATGGGAAGAAAGCCTGATGGTTTAGCGGGGGGAGAGAGCCGGAGCCGCTTTCCAGCGCGGGGCCCGCGGATGATTTATATAAAACAAAACGCTTCGACAGGCCGTGTGTTTATCTCGGCCAGCCGGTAAGCATAGCTAAGGAGAAACGTTTGCTCCGAAGTTTCCACATCCATTTTCCCCAGGCTGCCAGGAGGCAGTGGCAAGGGTAGCCCTCGTCAGAGGAGAGGCGAGCAGCTTGCAGATCCTGCTTGGCTTGCCACAAAGACATGCACTTTGTCAGCTTATATAGGAATGATCGGTTCTGGAAAGAACCCGACTTTCTTCTGTCTTGCTGGCATTAAATCTGAATGATTGTTCCCCGCAGCTGTTATCTTCCTTGAACAAGTGCTTCCTCCCCGCGCTGGGCTCTGCAGCCTGGCATCTGACATGCGTGCGGCTCTCTTATTATTAATAAAGCTCAGATGTGTGTATGGCTGCCTCTTCTGACCCGCCTCTTCAGAGCTGCAACCATCGTCTGCCCGTGCGATCCCGTCTCGCAGCGCTGACGACACGCTCCGCAATTTTGTATCTGTTTTTAATTTGAACCCAAGAAGCTGCCCCACACGAACGCCACGGCTGGCGTAACGCAAAGAGGCTTGTACCGCTGTAAATAAATGATTTTGGGGGCGTGCAGCCCGTTGGTGCCTGCAAAACCTCTGCGCCGCGTTATCAATTAATAATTCCTTCGTGCTTAGTAAAACTTAAACAGGGCTCAAATCCTGATCTCGTTGGAGTCATTAAACTGTTGTTTTTTTCTTTTTGGGGTAAAAAGGTCTTGGAAGTGGAACACAAGCATCTTTGTCTCCTTACAAACTGCAGTATTATTATGTGCACAGATCCTGCCTTTGTGTGTGGGGCTGGGGTTTTGTTTTTTTTTAATTTTCGTAGACAAATGACAAAAGCATGGAGGAAAGGAATGCAGAAATTCAGGGCTTGATATAAAGCACAGGAGTGCAGTGCATCATGGGACGTCGAAAGGATACAAAACCTTTAACAGCGGCGGTTAATTTTTAACAAGTTCATTTGCATCAATATTTATGAATCAAAGTTTGACACCTTCAGCTCTTTGGTTCTTGGGGGGGGGAGCCCTTCAGCGGGGTTTGACAGCCGGGTGTTATCCCCCTGGAACAAATCCATGCCCCGCGCCTGTGCTTCCTAATTTAGTATAATACACTTTGTTTGTCCTTGAGTTGTCATGTTTGCTTATGAGCACGCCAGCGACGGTGGCGATTTTAGCTGGGAGCCGCTCTCTCCCTGGCTTTTACGACCGCGCCATGGAAGGGCTCCTTTTATACCGGAGCCATAAACACGCAGCTTTTCGTTGCGCTCGGCGTTATAACTTAACTCCTCCCGACCTAGGCGGTGTGCGGTGCGTGCTTCTGGTGCACAATAGGAGCCGTTGGAGATAAGGCTTTGTGCCGCGCGGCAGCGGTATGCAGACCAGCCATAGGTACACACGCAGGATTGACTTTTGCTGCTCCAGCAACAATGAAGCAGGGCTTTGAAACGGTAAATATTTAGAGTGAGCGTGCGTCCAGGACTGCTAGTCCTTCTGCACGTTCAGCTGGTGTTTCGCAGCGCGCGCGCACGTCACGGGCAGCTGGCAGCGCTCCGTTTCTTCTGTACGCTTTGTCTGCACAGATAGGGCTCGGCAGAGTTTTCTGCACCAGCTTGACACTGGAAGGTCGCTACCCGCGGAGTAGCCTTCCCTCCACAAACTCGAGGAAAGGACTGATTTTAGAAATAGTTTTTTCATCTAAGCAGGTCTTGAGCAGCGGGCGTCTCCTGTCCTTGGGAAGATTTTGATCTTGGTGCCAAAAAAACCAGCAGACAAAAATAATACAGATATTTTTCAAGTTGACATTTTTTTTCCACCTTGAAAGAGGTGGGAAATTTCTTCTGATTAGAAGAAAGCGGCCATCTGTGTTGCGTTTCATTTAACCTGATGCCAGTCCGGCGTAAGTGCACATCTTTAAATGTAAACCTCGTGCTCTTTAAAAGTCCAGATAGTCCGGGTGGAGACGTTTTCGCAGGCCAAAATGGAATCCTATTTTTGTTTAACCGTTGGTCGTTCTCATTCTGGAAATAGGTCTGGGCTTAGTAACGGGCTGGATGTGGTAAGGGACCCGAGTTGAAGTGAGCAGCATATTTCATGAAGTGTTTTCTCCTTTTGAAAGTTCCCGTTAGGATGATACTGAAGGAGTTTCCTTTTCTGGGGAATCTCGTTTTCGGTGGAATAGCTGTTTCGCAGCATGTTCCTAATTGACTTTGCATTTCTTTTTTACTGCGCTAGTTTATATTAACCACTTCCAACGTCTTGGACTGCATACAAGCGGGTGGCAGGGGTTACCTGAGGGCTGTCGCCATGCCCGTGCACAGATACGCCGTTCCTTTGGCAGTGGTTTTGCTCTTCACCTATAGAATGGCATTAAAATTAAACACTAAGTGACACGCTGTGTTTAGCACCGGGGATTTGCATATTAGATGCAGCTTGGGCATGCTTATCGCTTCTGCCATAACTTGGAGTCTGCGCTAACATGGAGACCATTATTACTGGCAGGGCAAAGGGGCAGGGTGAAGTCTGAAAGCTGAAATTTTTACTCTGAGCAGATTCATTGGCGTTTGGGTCATGTTCAGATGCACGAACAGATGTTCTGACGCAGGGTGGGGGGTTTTTGTGGCTCGATGGTAATTAGTACAAGAGGGGTGATCTTAATTAAAACAGGTCAAGCAGATGTGGAAAATCCTGCCCAGTGAACTGGAAGTATTTAGGGGTTGGTGTGCGTCCACACATTCGTTAACACGCTTTAGCTACAGTGCATTTAGTTTAGTACTTGTTTAATAACGTACTAATGAAATGCTCAGTAACTAGAGTTACTATGCAGTAGCGCCGGCGCACGGTTTTTTGTGATACATCAGCACCGTACCCAGACTCCCGGCAGCCCCAGGGGGACTTTTAGTATCAGCCCCCTTTGGCCAGAGATGATGATGATGATGATAATAATAATAACAAAAATTACCATTTTCGGGCTCCCTTTCCGTCCGGGCCCCGGGCGGCTGCCTGGTTCCCCCTTGCCTGTACGCGGCCCCGCTGCACATCCACCAGATCACACTGCGCAGGAGCTATTAGCCTGGGTTTTAACTGCCGTGCTGCTGCGTAGTGTTATTAGGCTAATGAGCAGCAAACGTCTTGTGTAGACGCGTCCCAAGAGACCTAAATTACACGGGGTAGTTTCTAGTCCTGGTAACTAGAGAATGGGACTTGTGGTTTGGGCAGACAGCAACGCTGGGTTTTTCATTCGTTCGGTAGTATCTTTTTCCGTGTTTGGAACAGGTGAGAGAGGCGTTTTCCGCGCGCCGAGTGCGAGTTGTGTCCACAACGCCCGGTTCTTGTAGTCGCAGGCCGGAGGGATCCTCGTGGAAACGCGAGTGCTCAAACTCCATTAACCGCGCCGGTCGAGGCGCTGCGAGTCCTTGTCGCCCTGTGAGAGAGGACGACGGGCTTTGCGGTGCCATGAGGTTTGCTTTGATGATACCCGTCTTGCAGCCACCACCTCGAGCCTGCGCTGACGCTTTAGGAAAGCTTTAAAAATAGTCAAGTCTAATATTACCAGAAGTGGGATAACTTTGTACTTTTAACAAGGCAGCTGTGAGCTATGAATCTACCCTTTGGCTGCGTGAGATTTTTCCTTCTCTCTGGAGATATTAATGGAGATTTTTTTTTTTTTAATGGATGGGGTGAAAAAAGATACATTAGCCTTATAGCTTTTATTTGAATGCATATGAACCTAATCTCGGAGAAGAATGCGAGGGCACGAGGGTGACAGCAGGTTTGCTGAGTTTATGTAATTAATTTATTTCTTTTTGTGTCTTAGATTAAATTCTGTCTCCGTCTTGCCAGCAGAAGTCCGATCACGCTGGGGCCTTAATTATATTTTCGGTTTGGGTGGCAGAGAGCGAGAAAATGGAGGGCAGAGCTGATATGTTGCACTGTGCTTAATTTGAGGGGTTTTGCCTGGAGGTGTTATGCACCGCTCTATGTTTAGCGGTGATGCAGTTTTTTCCCTCTTCTGCCCACTTCACTTGAGATGAGAACAGCTAACGCTGCGAAGGAGGTGGAAAGCGATTTAAGAAGGAGCGGTGCGGCGCGTTGGGTTTGCCTCGTCACAAATGCCCAGGATAGAAATTTTAATGCAGAGGCCGAGGCATTGTCACAGGTCGCGCGTTGCTAGATCCTGAAGCGCCGTGTGTCAAAGGGTGCTTTTCCCCTCGACGGCTTTTGGAAGTGGCTGACTTGTTTTTATCCGTGTGGGCGTGGGGCATAGATCTGTGTGTGCTCTGAGTAATAGGGAAGGAGTGACGGTATTTTGACCTTACTTGGAGAGACAGAAAAAAATCTATATATATATCTATAGAGAGATAGATATATCTATAGAGAGGTAGATAGAGAGCTATCTGTCTACCTATATTGGGGTGGGCTATTATTTTGGGTGGAGGGCTGCTTATTGAGTTGTGGCAAGCCATCAAGGACCGCGTGACGGGAAGATAAATATTAATTTTCTAAATTATTTAGGGCTCCGCAGGACGGATACAATGGCCTGGGGGACTGCATGTGGCCCGCAGGCCGCATTTTGCCCACCCCGATCTATATAGATAGATAGATAGTCCTCCTTTTGGCTTCCTTACTGCGGTTTAAGGCCAGACTCTTGCCTTGGATGGAAAGTTTCCACCGAGCTGGAAGGAAACGGGATTGAGTGGGTTGCCCTTCTGTTTTTAACTTCATGCAACTTCCCCTCTTCAGCAGTGCTGGGGCTGGTACTGATGCATCAGATGTCCGGTAGTTTGAATCCTGAGGCTGGAAGAAGATCTTTCCTCTCTCGGAGAGCACCGGTGAGATCTGCCGGGGAAACTGGAAGGATTTCTTAGCAGGGTGGTGCCTGCGTAGCCAGACACGTTCGGCCTCCTTCCTCGCATGCTTACCGTAGCAAAACTGAAGCTGCTTTTAGCTCCGCTCCCGTCGGAAACAGCTGCGTCTTCTCTGCTCCCGCCCCCAGGTTTGACCCCTCTGTTTCCACCCCCAAGGACTGTATTTTGTGTTGCGGTGGAGGGAGTCAGTGTGTGCGCCTCCCTACCTTTTGCGGCCTCTTTTCAAGCACTCCTCCGCCTCCTCCCTGCATAACTCGAGTCGGGCTCTGCTGTTTCTCAGCTTTCTCGGACCTCGCCATCAATAGACATTGATCTGTTTTCCAACAAGACCTAAAGCCTCGCCGCCGTGAAATGCTGGATCTGTTAACCTCATGAGTTCTCAATGCTGCAGAACTCGTCTGCCCTCGAATGAAGCCAGGTCTCTCGTGGGGTTTGAACGGGAGAGCCGGGAAGCGGCAGATTTTTGTTCAGTTTTTCATTCCTGCTGTTGGGCGAAGCTCCCGCAGGACCCGAAGCATTGACTCTCCGGCCTCCGGGGTCCGGGAAAATGGCACTGGATTGATTTGCATTAGAGCTGTATCCTGTGGAGGTTAGAAACACAGGCCCTGATCCCGAGGGTTTGCTCCCTTCAGGAATGGGGTTTCTAAGCTCTCGTTACAACAAGCATAGCTCTTACCAAAACGGGTGGGTTAGTAGCATACCCGGCTTAGTACGGCTCAACGGGAGAGAAAAGGGCCGCCTCTTTCCCAAGCCCTGAGACTGAAGGACTGACACACCAAGCATTTCATTTTTAAAACTTTTTTTTTTTAAATTTCCAAAGTTTAAACTTTAAGAAATCCCGAATAAATTGCATTTGACTGACTTATACTGCATGCACGGTGTATGAACTCTTGAGGGTTTCCCAGCAGCAGAGCCTCTCGGACGTGACCCCCAAAGGATTTGCTGTCATGTCAGTCTAAAGTTATTCTTTTTTCTTTTAAACTTGTAAGCTTAGGAGTTTAAAGCAGGATTTTGCCTGGCTCGTGTTAGCACGGGTGAATGAATTTGCCTGTCGTTAGCATAAAACCCTGAGCCACTGCATGTAGTTTTTCCAAGCCATATAAATATTCTGGGCTTTTTTGTTTTTCTAAGCTCGTTAAAACACTTGCCATATAAAAAAACAAACAAACCCAAGGGGTGAAATCCTGAACGTCTTAACAGAAAATGTTCCAAGCGTGGGGATACCAATTACCTCCGCGTGATGCTGCCTTTCCCTGCTTTTGAATGGGAAATGGTCTCGTCTGCGGTCAAGGTTTGAAAACGATGTTTCCACCTTCACTAGTACGTGATTACACAGCAAATTGCTGCTGGGAAAATCACGACTCCAGTCGCGTTGCTCCTTTGATACCCGCCATTATTAGTTATTCGCTGTTGTGTAGTCGTTGGAAGTGATTTTCCTTGTCTGTGCCTCCAGCGGGAGCCACTGGCGGGAAGGGGCCAGCTCTTCCATTTTTCGAATGGGGAGGGATTGATCCAGCTTCTTATTGCAGCCCCTGCTGTGCCCCTTGCACGTGGTGCACCGCCCGTATGCAACAGCGACGAGTGGTTGGCATTTCTGCACGGACGGTTGCAAGTTGGCCCAGTACCGCTGCAGGACGAGTCCCTCGATGAGGATGAACAGCGCGTCCGTTGGACCTGCATCCTGCATAACTACGGAAATCTCTCCGTGACCTTTGCCTCTATGAATTACTGCTCTTTCAATCAAGAAGCTACTAAAACAGAAAGTATTTGGAGGTTCAGGGCAGGCCATAGCTTTGTCATTTGACCCTCTCCAGATACTTTTTGTAGAATCCTAGAAAATGAGGGCTGGATGGAGATCACATCCAGTCCAGCCCCTGCTCCCAGCAGGACCAGCCCCAGCTACATCATCCCAGCCAAGGCTTTGTCTAGCTGGGACTTAAACACCTCCAAGGATGGAGACTCCTCCACCAATCTGGGGAGCCTGTTCCAGCACTTCACCACCCTCCTGATGAGAAAATTCTTCCTAAAATCTAACCTCAACGTCGTTGCTCCAACTTGAACTCTTCTTCCCCGCCCCCCAAGCCAACCCTGTTGAATTCAGTAGCAATGAATTGCTCATACAATCTCAACAGTCTCACTGAGGAAGACGGGAACTGCCAGACAAATGGATCTTGGTGCTGGCTTCCCCCTCCCTCCCCTTCGTCCTTTCTCAAATGCGTGGGTGCTTTGGTAGCATTTTCTTTGTGAGTCTTGACGTGCGCTAGAAATCGAATCTAAATCAATCGCATGGATTTGTGTCTCTGCTAGGTTATTTTTTTGGCCTTCTTTGGCATCTGAGCAGCTGGATATCTGCTGACATCCATGGGTCAGTCTGCTACGATTGAAGGGAGAAGTCGTGCTCCTAGTGAATGGGTGCACGTGGGAGAGGCCGAGATGGCAGCGATGCCAAGTGAGCCAGGAGCGGGGAATAATTTAATTCCTTGCTTTATTAATCATTATACTGCTGATGCTTGCTTGATTGGGAGGGCAGGAGTTGGGAGGGTGTGTGAGCAACCTGCCCCTCACTGCCCCGCTACCCCTTCCCATCTCCGTTCCTCTCTAACCGTTCGGAGGAGCCGTCCGCGCGGTGCCGCCGACCTCCCTTCCGCCGTGCCTTTGCCTACGATGGATGCTCCAGGCTCTGGCAGGAAACCGCAGAGGTCCAAACGTTTTGTTTCCCTTCGCTTTGCTGAAATATCGATGGATCTCCAAACAGCGGGCACTGCTGTCGCTTGCTCAGCGCTTCCCGCGGGTTTGGTCGGCGTGCGTGGGTAACGGCCACGGGCAAAGGGGGGGTGAAAAATCCCCCCGCTTCTTGACAGTCCCAGTGGCTTGGTATTTCTGTTTGCTCCTGCAGCCTCCATAACATAAAACTATATATGACCTTTTATCTCGGGGAGGGGGGAAATAGGTTAAACCATTTTTAAAGGAAGTGTTGGAGTCAGCAAAGCTGCCCAAGGAGCCGCTTTCACATGGTTGATAGGCTGTGAAACTATTCAATGGACTTTGGTTTCAGAGACAATATCTGTTTAAATTAATCTTTGTCAGATCCGTGCTACCGCAGACAATTCAAATTCCATTCACTTTCTGATCTCATAACAAAAAAGCACCTTACACTGGTTCTTTTATCATAAAATTAACTTTTGTGTGCGTGTCCTGGTAACTGCGGTGCCATTAAATCTTGTTGAAAAGGCTTTGCTGTAGGAGGATTCAATTTCTTTCAACGAGGCAGACTTTTTTTTCCCCCATGTGCATTTTTTTTTTTAAGTGTTTGAGATGGATTAGAAAGAATGCCAACAGATGGACAGGGGCTTTTATTTGTTGACGACCATTGTGGACGTACAGGGAAAGGTTGGAAGAACCGGGACTGTTTCGTCTGGAGGAGAGAAGAGCGAGGGAAACAGTCTCCCTACACAAAAAGGGAATCGTCTGTCGCCATCCTCGTTGTAACCGCGCTGTGTCCGCAGAGGACAGGACGAGAAGCAAAGGGCTGCAATTGCTCCCTGGGCCTGAAGAAGGGTGTCTGCACCCGTAAGCTTGCAAAGAACCATTTTTCCAGTTATTGAGTTGGTTTAATGAAAGATCTCGCATCTACCCATGAACCTTGCCTGCCCATGTCCTTAGATCAACATGGCTAGGACCAACACCCCCAAAACTGCGCCGAGACACGTTCGGGCCGGGTATTGAAGAGCTGCCGAACTGGCGTGGTATGGACAGGGCTGAACCTGCCACGCGCAGGGGCTTGGACTGGCTTAGACCGTGCTCAGCCCTGCTTTTCCATGACTGTCTAGGCTGCCGGTTTGAACCAGGCACGTGCAGGGGAGGAGAGAAAGCAGTGCTGAGCACGGTCTACATCCCGAACTAGTGCCCCTCTTGTCAAATTGTTAAGTATAAAGAATTGAGGCACCGTCTTTCCCCCAGAGAGGCGCTCCATAGCGTCAGCCTCCATGAACTCGGCAGCTCCTGGATCAGCTCCTTAGTTTTCTGGCCTTTCACTAGAGATTGACTTTGTCCAGCTGCAGAAATCGGCTGAGTGGATGGAAAGCGTCGTGTGCTTGTTTTGACACGTGCCTCTCTTAAAGCATGCACCTAATCCTTCCTGCGCCATGGCCAAAGCACATATCACCAGGCCCTCCAGGGCTCGCTGGAGACGGCTTCCTTCCCTCTCCCTCCCCTGTCTGAAGGGGCCTGGGCCATGTTTGGTGGCTGTATCCTGGGGCTGGCAGGCGATGCCGCACTGTGACCTGAATGACTTTGATTACTCATCATCCGATGTAACGGAGAAGAATGGGACTCTGATTGCGAAGCAATTGGGGCCCCCCTTTGTGAATGCCATTTCCCCCCACTCTATTAGCTCTGCATTGTGTATCCAGGGCGTGTTTTGAGCCTGCAGTGAATGCTGCCGTTGGGTTTGGGCATTGCTTTGTGGTTTGGAGAAGCGGACTTTTAGGGTCAGAATCAGCGGCCTTATTTTGCAAGGGAGACCCTTCTGCAAATTCCTCTTTGCCCAGGGCAAGTGGTTTTTATCCAGGGATGCAAAGGAAAAGAAACGAGCAGTGCCTTGTCCTTGTCGGTGGGGAATTTGGGGTGGGTGCGTGAACTTCTCTGCGCGCTGTGGCCATAACCCTTTGTGCTGGACCTCGCTGGCAGTAGTGTAACTAATGGCAGGCTCCTGGGGCAGCGGTCCTAGGTGCTGACTTTGGAAGGGGTGGAGGGGAGAGTGCAAAAAATTAGCAGCTGCTGTCACACATGCATGGTTGCGCTGGGCACGTGCAAGCAGCCCGAAGTCGCCATTGCTTCTGCATTGCAGCTGCCCCGGGCGTCCAGCTAGCTTGCCATGCCTCTGCTCGCTTGACACAGCCCACAGCTCGCTGGGAGAGCAAAACACTAGGCCAGTGGTTCTCAACCTTTTTAGACTCGCGGCACCCCTCGGAGAACGCCAGCTCTTAGTTTTCACTTGCATTTTGACCGCGGGAATACTAGGCCCATTCTGCTGTTGCAAAGAACTCGGACCACAGCAGGTATGAATGTTTCAACACGCTGGATCCCTCTTTGCAGTCTCTGGGTTTATCTTGTGCATCGTGTTTCTGCACTCGCCGCTCTGCACCCTTGGAAGGGTCTCAAGGCGCCTTGGCTGGGTATCGCTGCACGACAACAACCCATTGCTTATGCTTTATAAAGGGTCCTTAGTTTCAAGCGTACGCGTGCTTCTCCAGAGCTAGAGCAAGTGTGTCCCCACAACGGTGGGGTCACTAGGAATGAAAGGTGCTCCTCTGATGTGCGGCTTGGAGGGACATCTCTGGGGCAAGAGTTGTCCTTGGAGCTCCTTCTAACGTGGATCTGTGGCCTGGGGTTTTTAGTAGCAAATGTAAGACGTATTTAACAAGAAAATGGGAAAAGACGGTGAATTGCCCTGGTGATTTTACCATCGAATCAGATTTCTTTTTTGCACAGAAGAGAGGCCGTTATGTTGGAAACCCATCCCCGCCCTCAATCTTACCCACCAGCAATGAGCCTTCATGGAGGGTATCAGCATCTCGCCGGGGAGGGAGTTGTCTGGGCCGGGAGTGCATCCCTGCTTCAACAGCAATAACTTGTGTTGGGTCTAAGCCGGTTGCTTTAGGCGAGTGTGTTCAAAACTTCGGCATTTCTGGAGGCCTGGGGGGGAAAAAATTCCTATTTGTCTTTCACAGCATCACTTCACGGAAGGTATTTGCTATAAAACCTCAGCTGTTTTAGAGATGGGTACAATTAAGCACATTATTGGGTTTTAAATCGACCACTAGTTCTGTTGGCATCCGACTGCACACAACAGATGAAAGTTACCGTACAATAAGCAAGATAAGAATTAATAATGAGAAAAAAAGGTAGGTAAGCATTTAAGGTTTTCCTTTTAATTGATCCCCAGAAGTTGTTAAATTAGGAGATTAGAGAAATGTTCAAGGTCTAATATTTCCACCCCCCACCCCCTCTCTGAGAAGGATCTTCTCTCAGAAGTATCATTGAATCTGTCCTTCGTAAATCAATTGTGTTTGGGTCGAGCCAACAACTTGAAGTTCCTGCCAAAATAAGTAGCATCTGGCTGGAAGGTTTAAAGCAAAGTCTGAAAACTTGGCTTCCACGAATGTCCTTGCATCAAGTTGCAAAGTTGCTGAGATCAGTTGAATTTTTGGAGGCCCTGAATCGAGAGGGCGGGAGTGATATATAGTCACTTGGCCGGGGTGATGCATCTGGGCTGGTCCTGCTTGGAGCAGGGGGTCGGACTGGATGCGACCCCCTGAGCTCCCTTCCACCCCCGTTGTCTAGGATTCGAGGAGAGATGGTGGGGTGGCACAGGGGACTTGGTGAACTGTCCCCCGTTCCCTGCTGTCATTAGCAGGGTGCCTGAGATGCTGGAGAACGTCGCTTGCCGGCGTGCGTTGGGGCTCGGACTCCTTGCTTCGTGCATGAAACAGGAGACGGCTCGGAGCAGGAAGCATTTGCCGAGTTGTCCCTCTGCTCACTTCCGTGTCACTGCCGTGTTGTGTTACAGGCGTGCGTCTCTTGGGTCACAACAGCAGCTAGCACCTTCCACGACAGCAGTGGCCAGACCCGATCGTTTCCAAGAGAAATGCAGCTCTTCTTTTAAATGTGATGCGTTTGTTTGCTCAATTTGGATCACCCTTCTGGCGTTTCCTCCCCATTACCGTCCTACAGCACAACCCTGACCAGCAGCCGTACCTGGCGGTGGAGCAGAAGGACCCGCAAGGAAGGAGCTGGTTGGATGGTGTGTGCAGGCATGGTGGTGAACGTGACTTGTTAACAAGGTGTCGGTGCTCCTGCTTGCTCCAGGTTGGGATGGCAATCTGTTGGCGTTGAGCCCGGGATGTTGCAGGCTGTTTTGTGCCTACGGGCTTCCTGAACCTGGATCTCACTTGCTAATGGCTTATGGCAGGAGTAGCCCGTGGTTTTCTGGTGGTAGACTGGAGTGATCTGGCTCGGCTTGAAGAAAGGCTGGCACTGGGACCTGGCCCCTGCTGCTTAGCCATGGCACAGCATGGGTGCAACACCTGGCTGCCATGCAGCTGGCATAGGGGACGACCCCCTGGTTGCTCAACACCATTGAAGCCCTTCTTCTGTGGGCTGGGTTGAGTGGTTCCAGCCCCATGGGCCATAAGTTGCTGCCCCCGAGCTTATGATTCAGCCTAGATTCAGAGTTTAAAAGGGAATTGCAATGTGTGAGTTAAAATCAGGTCATAAAAGAGGCCGTGGGGCTACTTCTGGGGGAAGCGTGGGGCATAGGCAGTGGCTATTGCACCCTCAGAGAGGCAAAACCCCTTACCTGGGGCTCTTGGCCTGTGAAATGCACTTGTGTAATTTTACTCACGTAAGTCATCCCAAGGGACACGCGTGCATTGCATCCTGTCCTTGCAAGCTCTTCTGAATTGCATTAACGATCCCCCCCCGAACCTCCTAAAATCTCTTTAAACCTGAGAAGGAGAACGATGAACTGTCCAGTGTTCTCAGGTAGGATGCTGGCATCCTGCCCTCTGAGCGTCAGGCGGATGGGTGGACGCCTCTTGAAGCAGTTTAGTGCCACTCCTGTAGCTCGCAGAACTTATTTTCAAAGGTCAGCTTCTTCGAGCAGGCAGAAGACGCTGGCTGAGGTCCGGGGGGGCGTCCTTGTGTAGCGACTACGGTTCCATTATTCTCTCGCTGTCACGGACTGAATGCAAAATAAGGCACAGCTGAAAGCAAGCTAATCAAATAGAAATTCAGCTGGAGGTGAGATTGAATAGATAGTGTGGAGAATTCAGATTCTATTACGGCGACAGGCGGGTTTCGAGGGACACGGAAAATTCAAATGCTGCATCGTCCTTCCGCAAAGAGTATTGTTCTCCCCCCAGTGCGGCTGGTGGTAGTTTGGCATCTGTGAAGATTCACATAAACAGATGAAGGGCTTAGCAGGCACGGCTGCTTTGCATGTGGAAATCCTGTGCTAAATAAGACGTAGCCTTTCTCTCTTTTTTTTTTTTATGCTGTTATTTTGGTTCTGCTTTAGAAATCCAAAATATTGGCTGGGATGATGTAGTTGGGGCTGGTCCTGTTCGGAGCAGGATGCAACCTCCTGAGCTCCCTTCCCAGCCCCATGTTTAGTCTGCAGAAGAGAAGCCCGAGGGGGATTGAATAGCAGCCTTCACCTCCCTGCAGGGGGGCTGCAAAGAGGATGGAGCTGGGCTTGTCTCAGTGGGGGCAGATGGCAGGACAAGGAGCACTGGTCTTGCAGTAGCATTAGTCTTGCAGTGGGACATTGACCCTACTTTACGCGTGGCAGCTTAGGGTGTCCTGGACGCGTCCCGGCGCTATGACTGCAGGTAGGGACAAGAGGGTTGTTGGCAATGTTCTGGTTGGGGTAGGGTAGAGAGATCCTTGTCGAGGGTGGTCTGGATAGGGCTGATCCTGCCTGGACCAGATGCCCTCGTGGGGGCCCTGCCAGCTCGACTTCCCTCTGATTCTGGGACATCCAGGCTCTCTGCAGATGCTGCTTGCTGTCGTGCGTGCTTCGGTTTGCTCATCATTTTGATGGGGGGAGCATTTTCCCAGCCCACGTTTTGCAGAACAATGCTGGAAATTGGCTCAGACACTGGGATGCATCCCCACCCTGAAGAGCTGCCTGTGAGCCCCTCCCAGCCGTAGGGGGTTGAGCTGATGTTGGCAGAGCGAAGCATGCCGTGGGTTGTCAGCTTGGCTGTCTTGGCCATGGGCTGGCAAAGGTGGGGAACTGTTGATCTCTTTTGCAGGGGTTGCAAGGAAAAACAACTGAGGGGTTCCCCAGTTCTCCACCCAATAGCCTGGTTGCCCATGGAAAGTTGGAGCCCTCATGCCCTTCCATACCTATGTCTTCTTGGCATGCGATTCAGCACAGCAAAGGGGAAGGCATCCATGTACCCCAGGGAGAGCTCAAAATATGTCCAACAATTACAACGATGGGCTGTTGGACTCTCTCCCCATGTCGCAGGGGAGGGCTGGGTGCTTCTGGGGATCATTAGAGATCTGTGGGTACCATGCCACTGGCAGCCCATTGCTTATTGTAAAGGGGAATCAGCTAGTGGAGCCACAACTCGTTTAAAAACAAAATGAGGTCCCTCCTGGTGTGCCTGGGTGTCAGACAGTGGTTGCCCCGCTGGTAGCTGGTATGGGCACGACGGTCCTGGAGCTACTGCTGAAACAGCCAGGCCCAGCTCTTCCCAAGGCGTAACAAAGTCAGTACCTGGGAGCACGACCAGCCCAGGGCGCAGGGGGAGAAGGCAGCGTCTTCGCCCACAATGCTGACCTAGGATCTTTAAAGACAGCAGGCAGCTTGCTGTGTGCATGTGATGTCCATCCGAACGGCAGCTTCACCTGCAGGAAAGCAGCCCCCTGCCCTGCGCAGACATCGATTCGGAGAGAGAAGCAGAATGTATGGGAAGTCTGGGTTGCACGAATAGTCTGCAAGGTGGATAGAAAGCTGTCTGGATCGCTGGGCTCAACGGGTAGTGATCAATGGCCTGATGTCTAGTTGGCAGCTGGTATCAAGTGTAGTGCCCCAGGGGTCGGTCCTGAGGCTGGTTTTGTTCAATATCTTCATTAACAATCTGGACGATGGGGTGCGGCGCACCCTCAGCAAGCTGGGGGATGACACCAAGGTAGGGGGTGTAGTGGGTACACTGGAGGGTAGGGCTAGGATTCAGTGACCTTGACAACTTGGAGGATTGGGCCAAAAGCAATCTCATGAGGTTCAACAAGGACAAGTGCAAAGTCCTGCACGTAGGAGGGAGCAATCCCATGCACCGGTGCAGGCTGGGGGTGACGAGCTGGGCAGCAGCTCTGCAGACAAGGACCTGGGGGGACAGGGGACAAGGAGCTGGGCAGGAGCCAGCAGTGTGCCCTTGGTGCCAAGGCGACCAGCATCCTGGGCTGCATGGGTAGGAGCGGTGCCAGCAGATCGAGGGCAGTGATCCTTCCCCTCTATTCAGCACTGGGGAGGTCACATCTGGAGTCCTGTGTCCAGCTGTAGGCCCCCACTACAGAAAGGATGTGGACACACTGGAGAGAGTCCAGTGAAGGGCAATGAAAATGGTTGTGGGGCTGGGGACAGGACTGGTGAGGAGAGGCTGAGGGAACTGGGCTGATTGAGTCTGGAGAAGAGAAGACTGAGGGGGATTGAATAGCAGCCTTCACCTCCCTGCCGGGGGCTGCAAAGAGGATGGAGCTGGGCTGGTCTCAGTGGGGGCAGACGACAGGACAAGGAGCAATGGGCTCAGGCTGCAGCAAGGGAGGTTGAGGTTGGATATTAGGAAAAACTTTCTCACAAGGAGGGTAGTGAAGCACTGGAGCAGGGTACCCAGAGAGGTGGTGCTGTCTCCATCCTAGGAGATTTTGAAGACCCAGATGGACAAAGCCGTGTCTGGGATGATGTAGCTGGGGCTGGTCCTGCTTGGAGCAGGGTTGGATTAGACATGAGCTCCCGAGCTCCCTTCCCACCCTCAGTGTCTGTGATTCTAGTGAACGACTAACCCCTTGTTTCCTTGCAGCACCTGGATATATTTCTTTTTTAAGTGAGGGAGGCAGAAAGGGGGCTGCCACCCAAGCACCGGCCGGACTCGCACCTGCTTAGCTTGCAGGGTCCGACCAGATCTCAGCCCTGGGGTGACGTCTGCATAATAAGCCACAGCCATGACATCGAATGCTGCTCTGAGCAACAGCTACGTGCATTGTTTTATTCTGTGCTGCTTGGAAGCGTTGTAAAAATACAGCATGAGTTTTGGGTGGAAGAGTGGAAACAGGCCAAGCCCAACGCAAGTCTTACTGGTACTTGGTACAGAGCGTAATTCTGTGACAGCTCTCGCCGCAGCATCGGGGGGGTTTTTTCCCCTTTGCCATGTTCCAGTTGAAGTATCACATGCTTTGCAAATTAATTTTACCTGTAATTATACTTGCCGCGACGGCTGAATAGGCTAGCGTTCAGGAGGCTTGGAGTGTCTCTTTAAAGACATTTTTTTTTTTTTTTTTTTTTTTACTGCTTGGGGACAGAGTCATTGGCCTTTTCATCTTTTTTTTTTAAAGATGTCCTCTTAATTGGATAATGTCGAGGGGTTTATCGCCAACGCGATGGAGTGCTCTTGCATTTTGGGGCATGGCAGTTATGGGGACTTAAGGGGAGAATTTTTTGCTGGAAAATCAGGCGGGTTTGTGATCATTTAACCCGGGAACCTTTCAAACAAAAGGGTAGGGGGTGTGGGGGGTGGGCCGTCTTGCTCTTAAAATGCATTTTGAGAGTCTTGTGCGCGTTGAGTTGGCTTCGTCCCCTTGATCAGAAGGGAGTGCTCTTAGCTACAGAGTGGAATAAATCGAGGGCACCCTTATCTGTGTAAGATAAATGACTATTGTTTAGGAAAGACACTCCAGGGATTGAAGAATTTAATTAAATACACAGGGATTATGAATATGCATGTAAATTAGACAATCTTGATCTGAAATGGCTACAACTGCAGGGAATTGTTTGAACTTAAAAGTAGAGTCTTTCTTTTTATCAGCGTTTGGAGACGAGTAAGAGGCGGGAGCAGCCTCCCTCTCCTGTTTTGCGAGATACTCTTATGACTTGGCCTTGCCGGGTTTCAGGTCATTAAACAGTGGGAATTATCCACCACGGATCAGCTGCCGGCAAAGATTGGCTCGTTCGACCCTTAACGAAGCTTGACAACAGCCAATGGGGAAGCCGGGTGCTGTGTGGAGGGGCTGTGGTTAGGCTGACCCAGATAAGGAGGACGGCGGGGAGGGGGCTTCCCTTGGCCCGGGAGGAGGAGGAGGAGGCTGATGATGGAGGGATGGAGAAGGCCCGAGGCCCATCTCCTCGCAGCGTCACCACCTGCTTTTACAGAGCACGAGCCGACCCGGGTGGGGATCGGCACCCTCGAGTGACACGTGAAATGTCATCGCCTCGGCGGGCGCTGCCCCAGATCCGGGAGAGCCAGGCGGTGTCTCGCATCTTTGCTGGAGGAGATTTGAGACTGGCTTTTGGGCACCCGCCCGGTGCCTTTCCCTGATCTGTGCCTGGCGGCTTGTCTCGCACCGCTCCCAACTACTCCAAAGATGGTACCAAACACACCTCGATTCTCCAACCTTCGCAGCTACAGCTGCCGCGCGGCACTGCGGTCAGCCGTGCGTCGCTGGGCTTTGTTGGCGGCTCCATTCGGTCAAATAAACAGTGTCCCTCCTTCCCTGTTTTCAGGTCATCTAGGTGTTTTAACTGCAAATTATGCTGGAATGGGAGCTGGGTTTTTGCTTTGTCCCTTTCTTTGACTTTTTTATAAGGTTGTTCAGGTGGCTGGAGACTGATGTAGAAATGCTGGAGCCCCGGGTGTGTTCTGCGGGGGAGGTTGATTGACTAACTTCTTATACTATTATGCATAATATTGCGTGTGTGTTTTATATACATACACACATGTATATCGTGTGTGATGTACAGTGTGTGTGTGTGTGTATTATATCCATATACATGTGTGCGTATACAAAACAGGTAGGTGTGTGAACTGATTGCCCGCAGGAGTTTTCCATCTATTGACTCCTCTGTGAAATCCTATGAAGCATGAACTTTCCTTTCTCCCCAGGAGAACTTTTACAGTCTTACCTCCGATGCCTGATGAGAAGGGGGTTTGTGCCCGAAAGCTTGCCATTAAAGACTTTTTTTTGCAAAAATCTTGTTGGTCTAATAAAAGATATCATTTCTACAATGAGTCCGGATTGTATATAAAACACACACACAAACACAAAATGTACAGGAATACAATTTGTGTGTGAGTGTAAAATATCTATAATTGTATACCCTTATAGTTTGTTAGTGTGTGCATTACTTGCGCATACGTGTGTGTGTGTGTGTGTACGTATATATGTATGTGTGTATAAATAATCATATACCATTATACTTTGTGTGTCTGGGTGTGTGTGTTATAGACGAAAATATAAGGGTAGATAAACACACATGCACACTATTATATATCATATATAATTCTATAGCCTTATATTTTTACTTTCCTTTTTAATTATGAACCATGTTGGAGAAGTGTAAACTTCATGTGATTAAAAAATGTTAATTGAAGGATTCGTTTTCTACGGAACTGAACCGACCCGTGTGAAACAGGAGATAGACACAGCCAGGTTCAAGATTGCAGCAGATGCAGAGGGAATAAAGCCTGACCCTTGTTCTGCTGCTGTCGAATTTGGGGCTGCGGTCCGTCCCCCCACACCCTGGCTACCTGTGCCTAGTGCAGACCGGCAACGACAGGGGCACCCGGTGACACGTGAAGTTCTGCCTTCGTCCTTTTGTCCGTCCTGTTGTGACAAGAAATACCTGTGAGCAGCATCATGAAGAGCCGCAGAGAGTTTGCAAGCTTGTTTCGCTGTTTGATGCAGCACCTATTGCATGGTCGGATGAAAGATTGGCTCATCACAATGTCAGAGGTCCGTGCCGGCCTGGCAGCGTGTCAGGCTAACCCGATTACAGGACCCTGGCTTCAATAGCCAAGCATTTGTCTAGTTTTGAACCTCAGTGGGCACAGACTGCATCTTCTTTGAATCCTGCCAGTTTACCATGCAAGTTAAATCCCCCTCCAGACTGTGGAGTGACAGGGTGGCATCGCTCCATCCTTGGAGGTGTTGAAGCCCCGGGCAGACAAAGCCGTGGCTGGGATGATGTAGCTGGGGCTGGTCCTGCTTGGAGGAGGGGTTGGACTGGATGCGACTCCTGAGCTCCCTTCCACCCTCATTTCCTGAGGTCCCTTCCAACCCTCTCATCTACCTGCCCTGATAGGATTTAGGGGTGTATTTGGTAGCCACGTTGGTCTGAGACAAAAAGAAATGCAAAAATCTAGAACTCTTGGTTCAGAGATGATGCCTTTTTATTAGACCTCTTACTATTTGGTGTAATAAAAGGGATCATCATCTCTGAACCAAGAGATCTAGATTTTTGCATTTCCGAAAGGATCTCGGCATTCGCTGGCAGCTGGTCGGACTGCGGGGATACCCAGGGCCAGGCTTGAACTCCTGCCTCTGGAGCCAGAGCAAGATCTCTTGCCAGGGTCTGTTCCACTGAGAAATTGGTTTGGCCTTTCTCTGCTTTCACAGCCTCCGTTCTCGTTTCGGTCTTCCTCGCTAGCCATTAGCCCCAGTGGCCGCCTCCGCTGCCAAGGGAGCCGCTCGCACTTCATAGATTCATAGATGTTAGGGTCGGAAGGGACCTCAATAGATCATCGAGTCCGACCCCCCACTTGATGAGCTGCGCTGGGTTTCAGGGAGGCTATTCGGGGCCGTGGGCCGGCGGCCGGGCCCGTCTCGTGAACTTCACTCGGCCGCATCTGCGGGAGGTTACGGAGCTGTCCGATCGCAGGGCGGCCAGCGCCTGCTCGCCTTCAGGAGCTCAGCTTTGCAACCCTGGGGAATGGCTAGTCCGGTTTTCTTCTTCCTCTCCCTGGATCCAAGGCTTAGAGCAATTGAAAGCTTGGGCCCACCCATCCCAAAGCATTGGGAAAATGTTTTGTTCGTCCCCAGTGAGCAGAATTGTGCAACCCTGACGCACCTATTTGAATGAAAAGAGAGAGAGAGACCATAATCCACGCTTCTTAAAGGCCAAAAGAGAGATTGTTTTTGTCAAAGACAAAGATAATGGGGAAGTATGTTTGGTGGGTTTTTCTTCTCTTTCCTCTCTTCTTTTCTTGGGTGAAGAGATTAGCGTGACTATTTGCAGGATAGTATTTCCAATAAAAAATGAATGTCTGTGAGACAGTGTTATGGTAACTCATTACTATGGAAGATAATTTTTAAAGAGTATTGATTCTGAATGCTACCGCTGGACGTAAACTCGGAGGGTTGCAGTTATGAATTCGTATTTATGTTCAACGAGATGTGTGCAAAAGGCAGATGAGGATATAAATGAGGGGGTGAGCTCATGGCTCCAAGTATTACTCATGCTTGAGTCAAATAAATGCAACTGTGTTTTTCAATGTTGGCCATTATCATAGCGTGAAAGAGTCTGCTCTTTTCATTTGTGAGCCATTTTTATTCTGCTTTGTGAAGGGACCAGTGCCTCCATCCCTGCCCATCGCCATCGCTGGCGTTTGCCCTGTTTCTGCTGCTAATGTTCTGGCGAGTACCAGAAAGTTTTTGAAATAGCTTTAGTGCTGATGCCAAAGTTTTAAGGGCTGGAAATTTGGGCGTGTGACCAAACGGCTAAAATACCTGCTCTGAGCAGCATGCCTCCGCGCTGAGTAGACCTGGAAGTGATGGCGATGGAAAGCAATGGTTTTGTTGTTGGTTTTTTGTGTTTGTTTTTTTTTTAAATCAAGTCATTATTTAGTAGCATTCAGGATGTATATTGAGGGGAATTGGTTTAGATTATATGTGTGTGTTTTGTTCTGCTGCAAGGTTTTAATACATCCGTGTTTGTACATCTGAAGCAGAAGAGCTGCGCTGACTGCGAATTTAAAGGTTCTTTGTACGGAAAAGATCTGCGGTGGCAGTAGGAAGATAAACAGTGCTTGTGATATTTCAAAGTCACATTAATCTTTTTTTTTTTTTCTTTGAATGTACGAGTTTCTCCAGGGAAAATTGTCTCCTCCTTGACTGCGGCGGATTAATGTTCACAGATCAGCTCCTGCATTATTTTTCTGTTTTGACAGAGTGCTGATTTGTATAAGATTGGCCCTTTCTGCCAAGACTACAACTTGTGTTTTCAGAGTCTGGAATTGTTCCATGTCGAGGTGGTGAAAGAGGAAAGCAAGCACTGATGTAAAATGCTAGCAAACAAATGGCACCGGGTCCCCCAAGCTCCCAAGTGTCTTGTGAGGGTGGAATATTCTTGCAAGCAAGCTAGGAAGTGGGATAAAAAGCTGGCTGGATTTTAAGGCTCAGAGGGTTGTCGTCAGTGGCTCAATGTGTAGTTGGCAGCTGGTATCAAGTGCAGTGCCCCAGTAGTAGATACACTGGAGGGTAGGGCTAGGATTCAGAAGGACCTAGATATATCGGGGATTGGGCCAAAAGCAATCTCATGAGGTTCAACAAGGACAAGTGCAAAGTCCTGCACGTAGGAGGGAGCAATCCCCTGCACCGGTGCGGGCTGGGGCTGACGGGCTGGGCAGCAGCTCTGCGGACAAGGACCTGGAGGGACAGGGGACAAGGAGCTGGGCAGGAGCCAGCAGTGTGCCCTTGGTGCCAGGAAGGCGACCGGCATCCTGGGCTGCATTGGCAGGAGCGCTGCCAGCAGATCGAGGGCAGTGATCTTTCCCCTCTGTTCAGCACTGGGAAGGACACATCTGGAGTCCTGTGTCCAGTTGTGGGTCCCCCACTACAGAAAGGATGTGGACACATTGGAGAGAGTCCAGCAACAAAAATGGTGAGGGGCTGGGGGACAGGACTGGTGAGGAGAGGCCGAGGGAACTGGATTTATTTAGTCTGGAGGAGAGACGACGGAGGAGGATTGAATAGCAGCCTTCACCTCCCTGCAGGGGGGCTGCAAAGAGGATGGAGCTGGGCTGGTCTCAGTGGGGGCAGACGGCAGGACAAGGAGCAATGGGCTTAACTTTCAGCAAGGGAAGTTGAGGTTGGATATTAGGAAAAACTTTCCCTAGGAGGGTGGTGAAGCACTGGAACAGGTTTTCCAGAGAGATGGTGGACTCTCCATCCTTGAAGGTTTTGAAGACCCAGATTAGACAAAACCTTGGCTGGGATGATGTAGTTGGGGCTGGTCCTGCTTTGGGAGGGGGTTGGACTAGATGTCACCACCTGAGGTCCCTTCAACCCTCATTTTCTAGGATGCGGCGAATATGCAGTGAAGATGGTGGAAGGCGGAGCAGCTTGGGGCAGTCTGGTGTTGGCGTAGCATGGTTTCATCTTGGTGCAGGCAGCAGTGCTCAAAGGTTACAGATGCTCAGCTGCCGTTGCTTCCTAGCGCGGATTCCCACTCACCCACAGCGGTCTTTCCATCTCCATCATTGGTTTTTCACAGATTTCACAGACATTCGGGGTGGAAGGGACCCCGGAAGATCATCGAACCCAGCCCCCCGCCCCAGGGGCAGGAAGTGAACAGGGATCATAGGATCCCAGGAAGATAAGCATCCAAGTGTGTCTTGAAGGCATTCAAAGTGGGTGCTTGAACTGCCTCCGGCGGCAGTCTATTCCACCTTGGGGGCTCGGGCGGTAAAGAAGTTCTTCCTCACGTGCAGCCTGAATCAGTCGCGGCAGAGTTTGTGACCGTTTGGTCTTGTCATCCCCTGGGGCGCTCTGGCGAACAGACGTTCCCCCAGGTCCTGGTGGTCACCCCTGACGAACTTATACTGGCCACCAGATCACCCCTGAGCCTGCGCTTCTCCAGGCTGAAGAGTCCCCTGGCTCTCAGCTTCTCTTCATAAGGTCTGTTTTCCTGACCTCTGATCATGCGCGTGGCTCTCCTTTGCACTCTCTCCAGCTTCTCCACGTCCTTCTTGAATTGCGGACCCCAAAACTGGACACAGTACTCCAGCTGTGGCCTCACCAAGGCCGAGTACAACAGGCCCTAGTTTTTGAGGCCCTACGTGTCCCTTAATTGAATCATTCCAACTCTGTCCTGATTGAAACGGGGACAACCTCTTTGGACTGAATGGGCCTCCACCCGCTTACACCAGGCTGGGATTTTGCTCTTTGCATTTCCATTCTGTCTACATTCGGCAAGGGAAGGTGCTCGAGGCGTAGCGTGCTCAGAGCCCTCGGTGAGTCTCTTCCTTGTGTTTTGGGAAAGGAGGAGCCGCGGTGGGATGTTTGCTGGCTGGGGTGCGGCCTGGAAGCGGAGGAGCAAAAAATGATCATTTATGGGAATGTCGGTTCCCCGTGATGGAAAACACAGTGTGAGATGGTCGTTCAGGTTGCTCCTTCGGAAGGCCCCGCCGTGCAGGTGCGGTGGGGTTTTATTGAAGCTGAATATAAATACGTTGCATTTGAATACATGCCTAAGTGCAATAAGCTTCACTATGTTTTATTACAGGGGAAAAAAGCATGAAGCAGCGTCACTGGCTGGGGTTGAAATTAAAACGAATGGGCATTGCTGAGACCGTTTTCGTGGCTCCTGCGGTCTCTCTGAGCAGTGGACTTGACACTGCAATTTTTTTTGTTGATTGTTGCATCCTGCTTTTAATGGCTTGTCTAGACGGTGCTGACACAACTATGAAAAGAGTTTGACCTAGTCTGGAATTAGCCTGCGTGTAAAGAAATCAGGCTTGAGCTTCCAGTGTTTGCAGCCCATTTGAGGGGCTGTTGTAGCCAAACTTTAAGGCAGCCAGGTTTTTTTGTTGTTTTTTGGGGGGGGGACATGTCCCAGAAGCTGACTTCTGTGATCAAAGCAGCAAGTAATTGGAGTGAAGACTGAAGGAGGTGGGAGAGGCCGAGTACCAGCAAGCGGCGAGAGCTGCAGGAAGGGGCTGTGAAGACCCGGGCCCAAAGCCAGGATCTCTCCTCTCCGGGAGCGCACACTGGACCTGCTGTAACCCTTATACCAGACTCCTTGGCCTGCGTCACGCTGTACCTTGTCTTCAAAGCTGTTTGGACAGAAATGCAGATGCACGGTGGAGGGGGAATTTCAAGCAAATTATTGGCGACTGCCTTGCAAACACCACCTTGGACCAACGATTCGCCAGCCATCGGGGATTTTAAACCTTGGAAGTGCTTTAACTCAAATCACTAGCTAGGCTGGATTATTATTTTTTGTTCTGATGCTGTGGATGTTCACCACCCCCGTTCACCGGCTGCAGCTTGTGACTCTTTTCTTGAATTGCTAGCCCCAGGGTTGTGCATGTCCGGTGGACGCTTTGCTGCCTGGCGGTGCACGTTTCCTCTGCGCGTCTCTCCTTCCAGGCCGTGGAGCAGTAACCGAGCGGGTCTCGCTACCGTGCTGCGGGTCTGGGAGGATATGTCACGTCTCTTGGAGTCATGGGGAGAAGCTGGAAGGAATCCTGTCCCTCCTGAATGGTTGAAAGGACGGGTCCCATCGCTCTTCAACAGCTGGCCCAAGGGCTGGACCAGAGCCTCTAAATCCAGATGTGACATGCTTCAAACTGAGCCGCAGCCGAGCTTTTTAGCATTGAATCTGGGACATCTTCAGCTCCGGTTACACCAGAAATCAGGTGATTACAACAATCCCTTTTGGCTGGAGAATCTGTGGACCTGATCAGGTGGCAGGATTCATGTGAGCCCCCTGATCGTGGCAGGTAGTGAGCCACGGTTCCCAGCAAGGGTCACAGAAGAGTGCCCATCATTTGCTTTCTGCCCGTGTTACTTGTACCTCTTAAATCTTGTACCCCCGTCTGCCCTGCAGATTGGACGAGACACCATCACGTTACTCCATGCACCGCGCGGTTGCGGCTTGGCGGAGGCTTCTACACGCATGGTTTAAAACACATGTATTGGTCTGTGGGACGTGGAGTGTGTATGCGGTTTCCATGTGGCCCTTTGCATACGGGTACTTCAGAAGATGCCCTGGGTAGAAATGTCATTTATTGTACCCCACTTGAGTATAAATGCCTACAAATCCTTTTACAGAGCGCCAGGCCTGGGAGGGATCCCAGGGTCATTGGCTCCAACCCCCCGTTGGGGATTGCTCCTAACCCACCTAGACTCCTGTCTGTCCTGCCTTTTCTTGAAAGCCTCCAGCGAAAGAGGATTTTCTGGAGGTGGGATCTCGATCCGCTTTCCCAAAGCTGATACCCGCGTGTCCTGCCCTCTGCGACCTGGGAGAACATCGTTTCTCCTGTACGGCAGCCTTTCAGGTACGTCGAAGCAGAGCCCACGTCTCCTTCCACGCTGGGCCCATCGCCATCTCCTTGCTCCACGCTGATCGCACCTGGTTCCTTTCCCCCCGATCCTCGCACGTGGACTTTGGTTCGTAACGCAATAGTCAAATCAAAGAGGTTTAGAAAGCAATTCCCCCCCCGCCGCGTGGCTGCATCTCTGCCCAAGCCTTATTCAGGGAGCCCTTTCCATTTGGATGGCTCTATCAGCCAGAGGCAAACAGAAGCAAATGCAATAGTTTTGCAGGGGGCAGTAAGGAGGATGCAATGGGTGCAGAGGCCCTTCTGTGCCGATCCCCGGAGCCGTAGTGTTAACTGGATGCTCTCGGGTCTTGTTGGCCTGTTTCTAGGCTGTTCTTCCTTGCACAGTTGTTAGAGGCTTTAAACCCCGACTGGTCGGGGAGATGTCGTGCATCTCGTGCCCTCTACTGCATTGCTAGTGGAGGGGGGGAAGGAAACAAAATACTGATTGCAAAGCAGCCGGTCCCTTTGCAAAGGGGGCTTCTATTGCCTTTCCATCACCGGCGATAGCCGGCGTGTCCCTGCAAAGTCCTTTGCCAGGGATGCAGCAAGATAGGGCCCTGTGTTGGAGCTGTTACTGGCCAAGAGGGAAAGGTGTTGGGCTATCAGTTTGCATGAGCAGATGGAAGCAAGCTGGGGGTACAGCCGGGACGAGCTGGGGTGCTGGGCTTATGCAGAGTCCTGGAGGCTGCTAAATCCTTATTTCCGTGGCTTGCCCTGAAACGTGCCTCTGCCAGATCCCTCGAGGAAGGAAACGGCTTGGCACACGCTGGAGAGGAAAAGGCAAGTGACCAATCCCCCCGTCCCCCGGTGCACGTGCATCGCCTCTGTGCTTTGGGGGGAGACTTCCTCATGCTGCTGGTTTGGACACAATCTGGACTACAGGTAAAGACAGACGAGCCTGCAGATAGCTGGTCCAGGTGAAGCCAGGAGCACACGATCAGGACGGTGCTGACCGGGATAAGAGACTTGTAAATGCACGCAGCTCTTGGCCCGTGGCAGCCGGGGGCTGGCTTTGATGGCCCAGGGAGGCCATTTTAACCACGTGGCCCTACCACTTCCATGCCTCAGCACTTCTCTTGAGGGTAGGTGTGAGGTTTGCAGATGCAGAGGGGGAGAAGTCCTAGGAGGTCACATAGCCCATCTCCCAGCCAGTATAAGACTAGTTTGTTTGTGGGGCTGATTCAAAAGGCTGTGTTTCTTCTTAGAATCGGAGAATCCTAGAAAATGAGGGCTGGAAGGGACCTCGGGAGATCGCATCCAGTCCACCCGTCTGCTCCAAGCAGGACCAGCCCCAACTACATCATCCCAGCCAGGGCTTTGTCTACCCGGGGCTTAAACACCTCCAAGGATGGAGGCTCCACCACCTCTCTGGGTAACTTGTTCCAGTGCTTTATTACCCTCGTAATGAGGCAGTTTTCCCTACTATCCAACCTCAGCTTCCCTTGCTGCAGCTGGAGCCCATTGCTCCTTGTCCTGTCGTCTGCCCCCACTGAGACCAGCCCAGCTCCGTCCTCTTTGCAGCCCCCCTGCAGGGAGGTGAAGGCTGCTATTCAATCCCCCTCGGTCTTCTCTTCTGCAGACTAAATCAGCCCAATTCCCTCGGCCTCTCCTCACCAGTCCTGTGCCCCAGGTCCCGAACCATTTTTGTTGCCCTTCGTGGGTGGCAGCCTGCAAAATGTGACCTCTGCACCTGCGTCGGGGCAGGATTGTCAGGATACATCCAGGCATGGCAGGGCCAGGTGCGCCGAGACGCGATAAGGGCAAGGTGGACTCTCCTGGGAATCTTGTCTGCTCGGCCGCACAAAGCCCCTCTTCCAAGTGAAGGTTTTGAGCCCACAAGATCGAGGAAAGTTAATAAATCGGTCCCGGGGACATGAATGGGCCCAAAGGGAGAGATCTAGCCTTGGGCTAGACTCCGATAGAGTTGGGGTGAGTGGATAAAGTCCAGCTCATCTAGCAGACAAAGGCACCTCCAGGTCTGGGAGCTGAGCTGGATGAGGACAAACAGGCAAGAAGGTACTTTTTCTTTTTTGATACTGAAGTAATTAATTGCCAGAACGAATTCCTGAAGAACAGGGTCAATTCTCCACCTTGGATTTTGATTGAGAGACCGTGGGATCTCTTCCTAGAGGGGGCTGCTGGAAGTGTGGGGCCTTGTTCTCGGGTTTGTGTCCCCGGGATGTGATGCTGGACGAGCCGATGGACCTTAAGAGCTCCTGAGTGTACGGATTCATCTCGTGCTGGTGGAAGAACAGCCCCGAAGGGAGGTGTTGGGGTTTTGATGCAGGGTGCATTAAGAGAAGGAAAGGGGTAGGGTCGGGGAGTTTCTTTGCTGAATTGGGATCTTGCAAAAAGGTGGTGCTTGGGGACCACGGACCCTGAAAAGCCCTCTTTGGACTGCAGGGTGGAGGAGCTGAATACCTTGCTGCAGCCTTCAGGCTTATTAAACCGGGCCGGCAGGGGCTGGAAACAGCCTTTCCACAGTGAAAAGGTGCTGGTCTCGGGGGGCGGGGAAGGCGTTTGCATTTTACCCTCTGCCGGAGCAGGGTGAAGGATTGAGCTGCTTTGTTCTCCGCGATGAGGCCGTACAGCCCGGTGGGGCAGTCGTGCCAGTCGCTCACGGCTCTGTCTCGTTGGTTCGTTCATTCATTCATTTTAACGAGAAGATCGGAAGAGCATCCTCGCTTCCCCCTCGTGCGCTGGATGTGCCACGTAGGTTCTGCTCCATCTAGCCCCCGATGCGGCTGGAGCAGTAATTACCATGTTAACGATTATTCTCATACAGTGAAACTCAACCCATTTTCCGATCCGCTGCCCCCTGTTTCACCTTCGCTTGGCTGCTCCGGGCCTCTTTGCGGATTAGGCCTCTTTAAATCTCGTGTTTCCCGGGGCACAGATGCCGTCTGCATTGCCTCTCCTTTGGGCGACCGTGAGGAGGATTTTTCTCTGCTGGTTATTGAAACGGCAGTCTTCCCTTTTCGCCTGTCCTTCCACTCGTCCCAGTTCAAAACCTTTAATAAGAGGCCATTAGCTAGACGGGGCAGGTCGGTGTCTGAGCCGTGCCGAGAATTCGCTATTCCCACTGATAGCCAGGGATCAATCCCCATTGATCCGCTGCTAAGTGCAGACAGATCTCTAAAAAGGCCGTATTACTTATTATAGAACAGGCAGCTTCCCCGCCGGCAAGGTCTCGTTACCCTTTGTGCCCTTCCAGACACCGACTCTTCCAGCCGGGGTGGGGTCCAGGTGCCTACCTAGGTGGGCATTGCACTGGCGTAGGATTTGCGTCCTTCCCGGGCAGGTGGAAAAGCCGGGTCCAGGATGTGGGGGGCGAATGGGGCAGTAACTCCGTCTGTGGCTGAATCCCAGCGATGTTGAGACTGGACTGGTTAGAAAGACGAAAGGAGGGATGTGATGGGGGACATCGTGGGGTGGGGAGGGGGGAACAACCCATCAGCCCAGCGGAAGACCAATTAAGGCTCAAACTCCCTGCAGCAGCTGGGTCACACCAGTCCGTGCGTGGGGTGGCTCAGGGCATCCCAGTCTGTCTGGCTCCTGCGTCTTGGCCTTGAGAGCATCTTCTCTCTGAGATTGATGCCAGCCCAGGCTTTTCCCATCAATGCCATTTTTTAGAAGTGCTAAGAATAGCCCGACATGTTCTTGAGGTTTCTGATTGCAGCCTTCGGGGCTCTGAGGGCAGCTTGTGGTACTTGCATCTACCGAGGGGTCAGGCCCCGCATGGGGTATCGATGTGTCTGGCGGGGGAATTCATGTCAGGTCGCAGCTCCACGGACCGTGAATTCCCTCTAGCAGCAGTTATGCATTTGCCGCCTTTTGGGCGAATGAAACCGCTGGGGAGAGCACCCTGTCTTTCCCGATGGGAGACACAGCACTCCCAGCGTCGTCTTTAATGCCGCTGTGGAAGCAAGGCCAGTTGTCCTTCCGCTGCCACGAACAACTTGAGTGAGTTCTGGTGGTGGAGGGATGTTTTTCCCCCAAACGGTCCCCGTCCCAGTGCCTGGGGCCTTTTGGAGCCATAGGTGATTTAGGAGCTATTGCTGCAGGTAGCAGGAGGGGCTGGCACCCCTGCCCCCTGCTTCTGTAGGTCCAAACCTGCCCTTGTGGGGTTGGCCGTGTCGGTCTGGCTCCGCAGCGTGCGAGACGGGGCTGGACGCTGGTTGTCGTGTCGGCTGCAGTGGAGGAATGGCTTGATCGTGCCGTTCTTGCTCGTCGGAGCTGGCTCAGCCCTGGGTCCTTGCAGGATTCAGCCGGGCGCATGTGAAAACTTTGGCCTGGGGTCCCGGTCTGGGGGCAGAGGTCAGCACCGCGGCAGCTGGACCGGATGACCTTGAGGTCCCTTCCAGACCTGGTTCTCTACGACCCGTGCAGCAGCCCCGCAGTTGAGGTGACCCACGTGAAAAGCGCCAGCGCGAGTCTCAGCAGACGGGCTCCCACATCTCCCGCGTCTCGCTGTCTGCATCCACCTCGTGCTCAGACACCATCGGGCGGAGAAATTTGCTGACGCAGCTTTCGGGGTGTAAAATACACCGCGGCCATCTGCTCCCATAACAAAATCCAAGCGGCTTCTGTGTTTTAACCCATGTGTTGTGATGATTGTGGATAATTAGCCACCTCTTGAAATTCCTAAATTTTGGGGGGGGGGGGGAACAAAACAAAAAACCCTTGTGAGGTCGGCTTTATTTAATTTTTTTTAACCCATTGTGATGCCACAGAGTGATGTTTTTGGTCTTTAAATGGAATTTAGGCTCCAAAGCCCAGAGATGCAGTTGGGCTGGCTTTATTGCACCCCTTCAGTTGACTTCCCGGCTGTTTCGAGTGTTTGCTAGAAAAAGCCAGGTGGGCAAAGTGTGCTGCCCTCCATCCTGCCGGTTTCCCCGGGGGCTCGGAGCAGAGAGGAGCTAGAAAACCTCCCCTGGCCCCAGCGCTCGGTGTCTTGCCAGTGCTCCAGAGCACAGCAGAGCGGCTTCGCGGCCGTTGGAGATCCCTCGTGACCTGTGGATTACAAGCTGGCTCCAGACTGGTGCTGGGCTTCATAGTTTAGTAGTGGATTTCTGCCAGGATCTCCCCGCCTAGGCCCTGCGCAGGCAAGGGAAGCTGGGCGGAGGTCCTCTCCGAGCTGGACGGAGGAGGTTTCTAGACGCAACTCCCCTTTGGTGACTCAATCTGTGGGCCCGATTCTCCAGGGCGGTTCCTTCCACCAGTGCAAAATCGCTGCCGTTCGCATGCAGCTGGGTGCATCTGTGCTGGGTACCATGCCCAGCTTGGAAATGCAGTGGTGAAGCCACGGCTGGCTCTGGTCTAGGGCACTGGAAACCAGCAGTGGGTCCCGAGGGCTGCCTCGTTGCTGGCCTGGTCCGTGTGCATGGGAGCAGGTGACTTGAGAGCTCCATCCCAGGAGTGCCGGGGGGTCCGTGTGGACCCTGGGTGGGTGCCAGTGTCTGTGCAAGGTGGAAGATAAGGGGGAATCGGTCCCTTTGCCCCCTTTGAGTTCGTCGGCTTTCCCCTGAACGTCAGCTCCCGAGGGCGGTTGGGTCCTTCCTCCTTACCACGGCATTATTTGTGATGACTGTTTCGGCTAATCCAGCCGGGCGGCTGGAGAACATAGCAGCTTTTCTCCACGCCGGCGGGGGGAGGACGGCGACCGTTCCCCTGGAATCCCTAATTGACGACTTTGCCTGTGGAGTTAAATCCGGCGCTGTCGGGCCAGGGGCGAGGGCATGCGCGGCTGCCACACGAAACGCTCGGCTGCTGCTATTTTGGGAGCGCGCCTATCCTTGCACGTACCTGCCGCAGCACGTTCACTTGAAACCCGTGCCTTGCAGGGAGACTGCAAAGCAATAAGCCCGAAACCTCTGCCGGCCCAGCCTCTGCAGCTCCTCTCCCCCCGGGCGGGAGGAAGCCACCAGGGAGTGACCGACAGATCGAAGAAACACTAATGCGATTCGGAGGCTCAGTCGCGCTGGGGCTTTGTTCTGGCTTTTTATTTCGTTGCTGTTTCTCATCTCCTGGTTGAAGTCTACTGGGATTTCTTCTCCCTACCCCCTTGTTTTCCATTTGGGGGAATGAAAACCCAGCCTGTTCCCTTTGCCGGCTCACAGGGATGTTTCTCTTCCCTGTGTCTTTCTTTCCTTTTTTTGCTGTTCTGCCTCCTCCTTCCCTTGATGCAGTTATTCCTCTTCCCAGTGTCTCTTCTCTGCTCGTCTTCCTGGCCGTCCTACCCGCCCTGTGCACCGTCTGCCCGTGCCACTGGTGCGAGCCAGCGGGAGGGCTCGGGGAGGGCTCTAGTGGGTAGCATCCCGGTTTCTTCTTGAGGAATAACGGAGGGGGGAGAAGCTGGTGGGGGGAGGTGGAGCACGTGTTGGCCAAGCGGTCGGGGTTTCCAGGAGGGGCGTGGAAGGGATATTGGTACGAGACGCGCCGTGGGGCTGGGCTGGGCCACATCCTGGCAGCGAGGCCGTTGGAGCAGCCTTGTGTGTCAGCGTGCCGGAGATGGACGGTGACTCCGGGGACGCGCTCAGGGCTACTCCAGACGGGTCAGGAGTGAGTGAGCAGAGCATGTTTTCCGGCGTGCAGGTGTGCCCTCGGTGTCTACGCTCCTCTTCTCTTATTTGCAAAGAAGCTCTAAGTAAAGGGTGGGTTGCAAGTGTGGTACGGGGGCGAGCATAGAGGAGGACGGGCTCTGTCTTCCGGGAACAGCTGAGAAGCACCGAGCTGCGAGGTCTCAGAGCTGGGACGGTGTGAGCACTCTTGCTGTGGGTTTTGCTGGGGCTGTAGCCATTTTTTTGCAAAACAAAAATCTATCTTTTCTGTCTATCTCCCTACCTAGCTATCTAATATCCCTTTACATTGGCGGCACTGCCTCCTCCCTTCCCCCCTCCCTCTTCTTTTTTCTTTTCTTTTCTTTTCATTTCATTTCTCTTTTCTTTTCTTTTCTCTTTTTTCTCTTTTCTTTTATTTTTTTCTCTTCTTTTTTTTTTCTTTTCTTTTCTTTTCTTTTCTTTTCTTTTCTTTTCTTTTCTTTTCTTTTCTTTTCTTTTCTTTATATTGGCAGCACAGTCATCTGTCTGTCTGACCTTTACATTGGCAGCACTGTCTCGTCACCAGTCTGGTTCAGTCGACAGTTCCTAGCACAGACGCCATTACAACATCAAAGTCCCGTTACAATACCTGCACCCACATATCCATCTCCGCGCTGGGGCTGTAGCCTTAGTCCTGGTGAACAAGGAAAGGAGTCCATAGCTGGAGGAGGCCTCGGAGTAGATCCCGCGCACACGTAGAGGATCGCAAGTCCCCTCTCGGCAGTGCAAGGCGCTGTACATCTTGCAGGGGTTGCCCTAGACCCTTGCTGCGACCAGCAGAATTGCGGCTGGAAGAGCAGCACCACTGACTCCCTTCCACGCACAGAGAGTAGGAGATGCCGACCCACGACGATACAGGTTTCCAGCCCTCCCCAGGATATAAAGTACTCGGCTTTCTGTTTGTCATGGTTAATTCTGCTGTAAAAGTTGACATTCTTGGTGGTTTGGGAATTGCTCTGCAGCAGCGTTTCCAAAATAATAAATGGCTTCCAAACTCTGCACAAGCAAGGGCCATAAATTACCACCTCCCCCCCTCATTTTTTATAGCCGAATCAAACTTGCATTGGAGAAACCTTTTTAAAAAAAAAAAAGAAAGAAAGAAATACCCAGTATAATCACGTTTAAACTTGAATCCATTGATCTTTCCTGTGGGGCCTCATGAATATTTTTCATTTTTTGTCGCACTGCTGTCATCTCTCGGGGACCTGTGATTAAAGCAGGGTGGCTCTTGCTCAAAATCATCTTTTTCTGCCAAAGGCTGCAAGGAAACATTGAACCGGCGTTGATATTTGCAGCAATGAATTATGAGGAAGGAGAAGTTATGAGTGTTTTCTTGGTACAAAGCACCATCATGAAGGGGACAGTGAGATTTGGTTTCCCTCTGATGGTTGCATGCCTGTTGATGGGCCTTTTCGGCTGAAAATATCCCATGTTCAGTCTCAGATCAATGGTAAAGTTTTTTGCCGAGTCCTTCCACGTCCAGTTCCTGAGCTCTGCCAGCCCATAAAAGATGGGGACTTCCCCACAGGAGGATGGGGTTGCTTTTGCCCATCCTTAACTAAAAACCAGCCACTTTCCCAGGGGTGGGTTTCCACAGTGGACTAGTTTTTGCACCAATTAAAAATTGGGTTGAAAGCAATGGCAAGGAAGTTTTGCTTGTGTGAAGCATGAAAATTGCAGTAAAATCTCCGTGTTGCAATAGTGCATTCAGCGGTGGCTCTCAACCTGCTTAGACTCCAGGTCCCCCTCTAGGAAAATACCATCTCTGAGCTTTCACCCTTTTTGGGCTATGGAAAAATAACAGAGTGTTTCTTCCTTTGCACAGAATCAGACCCCAGCAGGGCAAAATGGGGGTTTGTTTTTTTTGACGCTCTGGATTCCTTTATGAATTATCCTGGAGCTGGAAGGGACCCAGAGAGGTCACATCTAGTCCAGTCCTTGCCTGAGCTGGATCAGCCCTGTCCAAACCATCCTGTACAAATCCATCATCCAACCTCTTTGTAAAACTACCGTCAGCCCTGCCGTGACACCAGACATCGCACCCGAACCTGGCACAGGGAAAGCAGGGGAACGACGGCAGCCAGCGTCCTGCTTCTATAAAAGTGTGTTCATATGCACTCCAGAGATCCCAGGTAGCCCCCTGCTACAGACAGGACAGACCCCCCCCAGTCCATGCCAAACCCCCACAAGCCAGACCCAAATCTCTGGGTTTATCTTGTGGATCTCACATAGGTGTTTGCCCACCTAACTGCGCTAAGCTTGCACGGACCCCAGTTGAGTGTCACCGATTTAGGGGCGCTGGAGCAAAACGGTTGAGCGTGATGTATAGGTCTAGTTGCACGCCGCTGTTTCAGGCTGCGGGCAGGTAGCCAGACGCTTGCAGCTGCAACCATCTCCCCCTTTCCTTTGTGAAACGAGGCAACAAAAACGCTAGCTCCGAGGTTGGAAATGTGCAGAAACTGCAGAAGGCCACGTTCCCCCAGGAGCCCTGGGTTGAGACGCTGTCCTGCACCTGAGCCGCAGCCCAGGGGATACTTTAGCTTGAAGGCACCTTTTATGTCCCTCTTGATTCCCAGCTGCTTGACTGCCCCTGGCAGGACACATGAGCCTGATTTCTGACGGCCTCCCAGAGCCGCGCTTCAGGTTAGAGCATTCGCCAGACCCTCCGCGGTCCTCGCCGCCAGCCCGAGATGTGGTGGCGGCAGCGGTCTTCTGTAGCATCTGCACCAGGGGAGGCCTTCCCCACATAGCTCCTCTGGCCCTTTTATAAAGAGGTTGGACCAGAAGTGAGAATTTCACCCTGCATCTCATCTGCCTTGTGTTTCTGGAGACTTCAAATCAAACCTTGCACTTCTCAGTCTACATCCAGATGTGCACAGAAAGCTGATGTTCGGTCTAGAGGGGGTCTCGGGGCAAGGGGTCATCCCAGTAACATGTGCAGCGGTGCCTGGGAGATGTTCTTTTCCTCCCCAAACTCAGACTTCAAGCTAAGGGCGGCGAACTCCTTTTATAAAAGTGGTCGGGGACAGGTTTGCTGAAGGAGGCGCCGGGAGATGCAGAACTGTCTTCACCTATTCACGAGACAGGGTTTTGCTCCAGAGATCGGGGAGGGGGATAGGATGCTGCTTTGCTTTAAAAGGCATGCGATCAAGGACTTGTAAATGGGAAAGACAGATGAGGGGAAGTCATGGTAAATGTTTTATATTATAGTAGTTCAAAAGGGCTCTGATTGTGCATGGCACTGGACAAACACTGGACTCCCTTCCTTGTCCGTATTGCATTATTCCCTTGCTCCCAAGCAGTGTGCACCCTACACAGAGCTTCAGCTTGCTCCAAACTCCTGAAGCCAAAGTCCGAAGGGTTTAAACCCAAACCCAAATGGTAAATTTTGATTTATTATTTTTTTTAATGACATTGAATTGGTTAGAGTTAGTTTTTTGGGTTTTTTTTCCCCCCTTTCAACTTGCAATTGGAGATATTTGCCCTCTGGATTAAAACAAAAATCAGTTTTCAAAGCCAGGGTGAATTTATGGAGCACATCGTGTTTTAATTAGAACATTTAATTAGGAAGAGATTTTCATCAGAGTGGGTCTTGTTTTAAAATGATCAGGGATATTGCGTGAAAACAAGAGGAGCTTTTGAGAGAAGCGCAACCAGATCAGTAATTTAGGGCACCCACGCTGCCCACTTGAGCTTATCATTTTATTCTCTTTATTTTTGTAATGAGCTGAGGGGCTGCTGGTTTCCTACACATCTTCTTTTGATTAACTCTGAAAATAAATCGTGCCGTTAGGAGCTGGTCACCTCCCAGCCCGCTGCCGGGGACGGCTCGGGGTAGGAAACGAGCGCTCCACGTCTCCTCTTTGCCGCTCTCGCTCAAGAGTTAATCTGTCGAGTTCCCTTTTTCCCCTCTTTATTCCAAGCTAAATTCTCTGGATCCTTGTTGCAAGCAGATGCCAGGCACGTTAGCAGCAGCCCGACTTCACAAGTCAATGCAAAAGATACCGGGGCTTGGAGGGGACGCACCATCAGCGATCCCAGAGGCCGTGCTGTCGCAGGAGAGCAGGCGGCAGTGGGTGTGCACCGGGCCGCTCCGGGATGAAATCTAGAGCGGCAGACACACAACCTATACTCCGGTGTAACTTGTGCTGGTGTATACTTACCCCGGCTTCCTGAGGGGTCATGCGACCCCAGAGCAAAGTGGCTTATACCAGCATAGCCTCTGCATTGCGTCTGCTCCGTGCTGACACCAGTCGACGGCATCGGTGCCGCGTGCCTGCACCCTCTGCCCTGCTGATCGGCGTTTATTTGCAAAGGAAATCGCTCCTTGGTAGTTCTGGTCACACGTTGGCTTTTTAGTGAAGGGTGCCACTTTTTCCGTCCATTTTCTTTTGTTACAAATTCTTGGGTGCCCGCATAGATACGGGCTCGATATTTCTTTGAAGGCGAGGGGAGGAAAATAATGGATAAATTCTCCCGACTCTTCTCCCTCCATCCTGTTGGGTCCAATTTTGGGTCTTGGAACAGACCCCGTCGGTCGTGCCCTATTATGTAGTGCATGTGCAGCTCCTGGGAGCCCAGTCCAAATTCCTTCCACGAGGTGGGATTTGAGGGTTGGGCCATCAGCTTTGGCCACGGAGGCGGCAGATGTAGGAAAGCGAGTCCTGCCTCCCGACTTCAGAGAGAAACTCAAGAGGGGAATGTGCTTTATTAAACCGCAAATCATCATTGCTTAAGTTAATTTCCTGCCTCTTCATGCACGGATCTCTGCCCGCACAGCTGCGGAGACCTCGCGGGGCTCCCGGCACGCGTTCTGCACCAGGGCACGCAGCGAAGCGGCAGAGCAGTGGGCGCCCTAGCCCCAAACCCGTTGATGTAAGCAAGGCATAACATAGCCGTGCCAACATTTCTGAACGCTCGCTGACCTTTCGCTGCGTGCCCATCGGGTTGTTTCACAAGATGGATACGTGCGTGCCGGGGATTTGTGCGGCACTGTTGCATCTAGACGGCAAGGGAGGTTGCTCATTAAGTTCAATAATTGCAAGATCCAAAATGCCGTAGCGGGATAAGAGAATACAAAAATGTCTTCCCTTGTTCTGACGGGTGTAGGTGTTGCGGAGGGGGGTGGGAGTTAAATGATTCCCTTGTACAACCAGGCGTTCACGTAATCCCCGCTTTCAACAGAAACGCAGACTGCCGTGGGCTCTGAGCTGCTTCTCTGTGACTTTGGTGATGGCAGGATCAAGCCCAAAATATTCATAGCACTAAAATTAGACTCTGTGGGGGGGGAAAAAAAGCCTAAACTTGGTTCTCTTCTGGAATTGGGGCATCTCATGGTACCGGTTCTTGTGATCTGCGTACGTGCCCTCCCCAGCCTGCGGGTAGCCCGGTGATCGTGTGCCACGTGTGCCGAGCGCAGGCTGCCCGTGTGACTCGTCAGCGCCGTGTCTGTCTGCGTGTACGTGTGGGTCGGGGTCTGGAAGGTCCCGTCTGCTCCGAGGTGTTTTGGCCACGTGGCTTTGTGTGACCTGTCCTCCTCCGCATCCCTTTCCAGTGGGGGCTATAAGCTGGGACCACCCCCCTTCAGCTGTTTCCGTCTCTAATTCCCCCGATCGTTGAGCTGCGCCAAGAAAACATCAACTTGTTGAAATCGTAAACCTGGCTCGGCTTATTGATGTTGGAGAAGTGTTGCTGTTTGAATATACGGCTCTTTTGAAACATCAGCTTACGCCGGCTCTTTGCAGCCGAGAGCCACAGCTGCGGCCAGGTATCTGCGTTGAGGCAGAGTCCGGCGCAAAGCGTGCGGTGCTCTTCTCGACAGCAGTGTCTGTGCAAGCTTCAGTGGCTGTAGCTGGAGTCTGGAGCGCGCGTTGTCGTAGGAGAGGCTTTCGGAGCGGCTTGGCAGCGCGGGTTTCTCCTGATGCCAGGGGCAAAGGAGGGAGCTGGGAGACACCAGAAGCATTGCTGCTTTGGTGCCTGTCCAGCATTGCTGGGTTTGAGCCGTGTTGCTTTTCCCTTTCGGTTAACTTGAGGCTGAGATGTTTCCTGTCAGGCCAGTGCTTTTCAACCAGGGTGCCGTGGTATCCTGGGCTACCTTGAGATCCTTTCAAGGGTGCTGCGGTACCCTGGGGTACCTTGAGATACCCCAGGATACCACGACACCCTTGAAAGTACCTTGAGATCCTTTCAAGTTCATTGCGATACTCTGGGGTACCTTGAGACCCTTTCAAGGGTGCCCTGGGGTGCCACACGATGTTAGCACGGTCAGGCATGCAAACACAGTTCTCGTGGGATTTCAAATAGGAATCCAGAGTGTTAAAAACCTCCTGGTCTGTCGTGGTCTTTCGGATGCAATGGAAGAACTGCTCTGTTTTCCTTGCTGTAGTCAAAAAATGAGCGAAAACACAGAGCTGGGATTTTCTGGGGGGTGTCTCATGTCTATCAAAAAGTGCCTTGAAGTCTGAAAACTTCACAAGCCGCCAGTCTAGGCTACTGGACTGGGACCCATGAGGGCTGGGGCAGCTCTGCCCCTGGATTGGGAGCGGTTTGTGAGCCACCTCCTTGGCCTCGGTTTTGGTATTGGAAAGCTGGGGGTCGAGATGCTCGGAGAGTATTGCAAAGCGCTGCACGTGAGCCCGCTGGGGTTGCTGCGATCACCTGAAGCGTGGGAGCAAGTGGCATTTGCTCATGATCTGACATGGATTGAGGGGGACTCTGCGGCCCTTCGCTGCTGACCCTCCGAGGAGCTATCCAAGCGCAGAAGTGAAGCTGGCAGCTCTGCAGAGGCCGAGACAGCCCATCTGGAAACAGTCGTGGCATCGGTACTTAAAGAAGATGAGAGCTTCAGAGGGAGATGGTGGGGGGGAGAGTGTATTGTTGTCCATCCTCACATCTGGACAGCGGACACAGGTAGAGGTTTGTTCCTCTGGGACCTATGAACATTTCTAGCTTCAGGTTATATTGTCTGTTGAAAGATTGAAAGAGAAATATTGAGCAGAGGCAGCATAAGAGTGATGATGATGTAGCTGTAATGGTTCAGGAATTATGCAGGAGGCAAGGATTTTTTTACGGTGATCCCGTATTGGACCAACTGTGCAGCTGGGCTAGAGTTAGACCAGCTTTTGAATGCAAGATGCTGTCAGGGCTTTTTTTAAGGTGGGTTGGGGTAAGTTAGGATCCAGGGGAGAGACGACCCCCCGGGCGCATGTCAGGGTTTGGAGGGGAGGCAGGGGTGGGTGTGTGGATAAAATAAGAACCACGTTGGTAATTGCAGCAGAATTCCTTCTGTTGGATGGGCACAGAGGTTGGGCTTAGGGATGCCATGCTGATGCAAGACGAAGGACCAAACTTGACCTTCCACGGCCTAATTGTAGCATGCGTAAGAGGGGCAGGGATGTTGGCTCGTGGGGTGCAGGCTTTGAGCTGACCTGAGCCACAGGATGCCAGGTTGCTCTGACTGCTCAGAGGTGAAGAAGGGGTTGGGGTTGGGGAGCCTCTAACTTGTACACTCTCGACCTGGACAAAGCAGAGGAGGGAGTTGGGGGTGGTCCTGCGTGGAGCAGGGGGTTGGATGAGATGGTCTCTCAAGTCCAAATCTCATTTTTTGTGGTTCTGTGAAAAATAGATGATGAGAGCTGGAAGGGAGCTCAGGAGTCACGTCTAATCCAACCCCCTGCTCCAAGCAGGACCAGCCCCAACTGCATCATCCCAGATAAGGCTTTGTCAAGCCAGGCCTTAAAGACCTCCAAGGATGGAGATGCCACCACCTCTCTGGGGAACCTGTCCCAGTGCTTCACCACCTTCCTCATGAGAGTTTTTCCTAATATCCAACCTCAACTTCCCTTGCTGCAGCTTGAGCCCATTGCTCCTTGTCCTGCCATCTGCCCCCACTGAAACCAGTCCAGCTCCATCCTCTTTGCAGCCCCACTGCAGGGAGTTAAAGGCTGCTATTCAATCCCCCTCGGTCTTCCCTTCTACAGACTAAATAAGCCCACTTCCCTCAGCCTCCCCATATCAGTCCTGTGCCCCAGCCCCTGAACCATTTTTGTTGCCCATTTTCCCTGCTGTGAAATAGTTCATAGTTGAGCCCTCTGTGCAATGGTGAAAGCAAGCTTGGGAAGTCTCGAGTGGTTGCAGACCATGCAGATTGCAAGAGCTGCTGGGGAACCAAGGGAGAAGACCGTGCCCGCTTGGCCCGTGGAGCCCTAGCAGGTCTGGTGAATACTTCTCATCTTCCAAATGGTTTCACAACGGCTGAAGAAGTCCCACCGAGGTGACCTGCAGCGAGTGGGAGGAGAAGGACCGTTGCCCGTGTGATTTAGACACTGATTTAGCTAGACCCGTGCCAGCTTCTGTTGGTGATACGCTGCTTTGAGTTGACAAATGCCATCTATCAGCTGAGTGCAGCACTGGGGGATTGGAGCAGGGTTGCAAACCACTTGAAGAATAACCTGGAACCGGTGAATCTGCTGAAGCCAAAATGGGCAGCCATGCCGGCGGGGTTGCACCGTGCAAAATGAATCCATTTCTGAATTGATTTCATTCCGCTGGCACTGACGAAGTCTTAGGAGAGGCTTCTTGAGCAATGTTATCTGCCAAGGGGAGGATGGTGCGATGGGTTGGAAGCAGGTTAACTACAGCAGCGGCTCAAATGGACAGAAAAAATGTCTTTCCCCCTCCCCCGTTATATTTAGGCATGTCAGCGCTGACTGCGCTCTGTGCGAGCGTATGATCTGATGGACAGTGAGATGCGTTGGGAAATTTAGAGAAGGAAACAGAGTATTGAAAAAAAGACCGTTTTCAAGCCCATTAAATGCATTACAATGGACCTCTTAAGAAGAGCCTTTTTATTCTAATTAGATCTTGGGAGCTGGGGGGGGCCTCTATGCTCATGACATTTTTCAAATGTGCTATCTTTATACTCTTAAAACCTGATAATTTTTGCTCTGCTGCATTCATTTATAATCCACTAAGATTTCCAATCAGCAGCAGCTCTAGGAGTCTGCTCTCGGGAGTCGAAGACTGGGAGGTGAAGGAGCGGTTACCACTTGCTCTCCGTGAACCCAAAGAGAGATTTCAGAGCCGCGGTAAACGAGATGCGCTGCAGGGCGCAGGCGCCAAGCAAGACCCAAAGCCTGTGGTTTTGACTGTTGGGGTCTCTCTAGCTTCCTAAATGCAGATCTAGGCCCCAGGCTTGCAGGGGGTGGCTCTAGAAGATGCGGGTTGGAAGCATCCCATCTGGTCCAGCTGTGAACGGACACCTGGCTGCTCGGGTGTGGAGCGCCAGGCGTAGCATCCCCACCGGCGGGGCTGGCAGCGACCCCCGGAGGGAGGTCACATCTAGCCCAAGCCCAGGGTCTACCCCCACCAACCACCCCAGACAGATCCTTGTCTCGCCTTTGCCTAAAATGACGCGAGTCAACCCTGTCGCCCGAACCTGGCACCGGTGAAGCCGGGGGGGGCAGCGGTGGTCCGTGTCCCACTCCCGAGCGGGTCGTTAAAAGGCAGCCGCATCCCTCCATGGTGTGACGCCCCTTCCCCGCACTACCCCTGCGGCTGTTCGGCTTAGACGAGTCTTTAACTTCGAATAACGCGTCGGAGGAGGGGACGGCTTTCCTCAAGCTGACAGAGATGGGGAAAGTCTTCAGCTGGATATATGGAGAGGCAGGGAATCTGCCTAGCGGTGAGATGCATTGGCCAAAACCTAAAGGGAGAGCTGGAAACCCTGACGCCCGAGACATAAGAACTGGCCAGCAGCTGGAAAATGACCGTCGGGAACAACCTTGAAGTGGGCCCAGCCCAATGGACTGGAAAATCGAACCAGGTTTCCTCCCTCCCCGTTTTCCAGTGCTGGATTTGTACCAAAGCTGATGGTGTGCTGAGGACTTGCTCTTCAACATGGCTCCGTCTTCACTTATTGCAGATGCAAAGGGCTGAGGAGCTTCCTTTTTCTTCTCAGCTGGCCAAAACAGCAATTTTTAAAAAGATATTAGAAATGAAGCTCTCTTTATTGGCGTGAAGAAAAGGTGGAAGGCTTTCCAGCAAGGTGACAGCCTATAGCCTGCGTGTGAAAACCTATCTCCAGCCATAATTAAACTAGCAGTTAAGAGGGCCTTTTGGAGGGACTGTCAAATTACTTCAGACCCTCAGAAGAAGAAGAAGAAAAAATGCTCGGTTGCCAGCTTCATTAGTAATTAAATGTCCAATTACTGTATGTAATGTCTCTGCTTTGCTGAACTCTGCAACTGCATTCATAAACAGCCCGAAGGAAGGCCCTTAATCTGTGCCATTGTTCTTCAAGTGGTTTGCACATGCAGAAAGAGAAAAGAAAAATCAGCCAGACATTTATAATATGGAAAGAAAAGGGGGAAGGGGTGGGAAGAGAAGGAAATCAAATCAGCGTCTTTCCCCCCCCTCCTTTCCTTAAGCTAGGATCCTTGCCAAAACCCACAGAGAACCCCTCAGGCCCCTCTCAAGTATGCAAATGTAATTTTCTATCCAGACAACACACTCCCTTTTTTTAAATGAACTCCGTAAAAAACAATCTGTGAATGCACAACAGAAGCAAGAGGAAAATTGCAATAAAAGGAGGGTGTGTGTGTGTGTGTGTGTGTGTGTGTGCGTGCGTGCATGTGTGTATGGAGGGGGGAGGAAAGCAAGCAGAAGGGGAGACCAAGGGAGAATAGAGATGAATATGCAGTGTCCAGAGTTTAAATAGACATAAAAGATAATGAAGGGGGGGGGGGGATTGTAATCAAACAAAATTATTTTGGGCCTCTTCAATCAGGCCCGGTTTGCAGGCTGTCATTTTATACAAATGAAGGCCGGGGTAATTTATGAATATTCACGGCATCACGCTCCTGTTCGTTTAAAGCGGGGGGAGGTCTGCAGGACCCCGTGGTGCTGGTGGCCCTTTGTGTCTTCCGATAACGAAAGGCGCTTGGGCGTGAACGAGAGGAGCCTTGCAAAGGTCTGCCCCGCGCCCGGCGGGAGCGGCTGAGTCCCGGGTGAGCGAGGTGGCCAGCCGGGTGTAGGCGCTGGGTCCCACGCATGGGACGTCCTTTGCATTTGGGGAAAGAGCGAGGAGAAGGGACCGGGCGATGCGACGGAGCATCAGATGCAGAGCAGCCTCTTCACTCAGGCTTAACTGTAGGAAAGTCTCTTTTTATCGGACCAGAAATAGCTTTCAACCCATGTGGATGAAATGATTACCCCCCCACTTTTTTCTTTTTCTTAAATGCTCCACCCTGGGCTGCTGAATAGGACGTCTTCTTCCTTTCCCAGCATCACACCGGGCCTGTGCCGCACGTGGCCGACGCCACGCTGGGGGATCGTTCCTCTAGTACATAACCAATCAAAGATGCATTCAAGCCCTTTGTGATGAGCTGGTGGATGATTACGAGCAGAGAGATCCAAGTCTGTACCGACAGCTCGCCCGAGCACATGACCAAGTTTCTCTCCGAGCGGCAGACAAAGGCTTTTCAGACAATGCGAGCGATAGCCTCTCCTGGATGTCTGGCTTTCACGGCTCCACAATATCAGCCTCTCGTTTCCAAGAAAGGCAGACATCGTCTCCTATTGTAATATGTCAAGTGCTGAAACTCTGCCATTCAGCGACTTCCCTCTATTTATGTGACGCCGGGTTGGGGCAGCAGCGCCGGCCGCTGGCTCTCCCCGTTCTGCAGCCGATTTAAGAGGGAGGCAAAACGTGGCTGGGGGAGGATGCGTGGATTGAAGTACTGGATGGCATCCTAAGGACAGGAAGCAAATGGCTCCCACCCTCTCCAGGATGGTGTGGCCGGGTGTAAGCAAGAGGTCAAGGTCAGCAGGGATGCCTGCTGTATTCATGTCACGGGTGACATGAACCCACACGCCGCAACTTGTGTGGGGAGCCCCCGTGGCCTTTCCAAGCCACCCAACCTGGAGCTGCTTTATGTGCTATATCAGGGATGCTCGACCCCTGGCCCGTGGGCCAAATGTGGTCTGCGGAGCCGTGGAATCCAGCCCAGGGCTCCTTGCAGGTCAGGAAGTGTTGGCAGTGGGGGAACAGTGGCAGTAGTGACGCCCCTCCCTGCTGCCACGATCCCGAGTCCTGCAAGAGCGGTAGGAACTGGGCCACAACCCTCCCTTCTCCCCCTCCCATGGTCAGATCAGGGCCAGGCCATGTCCCCTTAAACTCAAAGAAAATGAGGGCTGGAAGGGACCTCAGGAGTCGCATCTAGTCCAACCCCTGCTCCAAGCGGGACCAGCCTCAAGTACATCATCCCAGACAAGGCTTTGTCTACCTGGGCTTCAATACCTCCAATTTTGGAGACGGCACCACCTCTCTGGGGAGCCTGTTCTAGTGCTTCACCGCCCTCCTAGTGACAGAGATTTTCCTAGTATCCAACCTCAACTTCCCTTGCTGCAGCTTGAGCCCATTGCTCCTTGTCCTGCCATCTGCCCCCACTGAGACCAGCCCAGCTCCATCCTCTTTGCAGCCCCCCTGCAGGGAGGTGAAGGCTGCTATTCAATCCCCCTCGGTCTTCTCTTCTGCAGACTCAAACAGCCCATTTCTCTCACCTCTGCTCACCAGTCCTGTCCCCCAGCCCCACAACCATTTTCATTGCCCTCCACTGGACTCTCCAATGTGTCCACATCCTTTCTGTAGTGGGGGGCCACAGCTGGACCTGGGACTCCTATTTGGCACTGGGGAAGCCACATCTGAAGGGAAGTTACTGCACAATCTTCTAGTGCTTGTGTGTGCAAGTACTGAATGAGTGCTCAGTCACGACTGTGCAGTCAGCATCTCATGTAGAAGCGGCCTCTGAATCCTAGCCCGACCCTCCAGTGTCTGTACCACTCCCCCAGCTGGGTGTCATTGCAGACTTGTGGAGGGTGTGCTCCATCCCATCTTCCAGGTCGTCGATGAAGACATTGAACAAAAGCGGCCCCAGGACCGACCCCGGGGGCACTGCACTTGATACCAGCTGTCAAGTAGACATCAAGCCATTGATTCCTGCCCTCTGAGTACAATGATCCAGCCAGTTTTCTGTCCACCTTATAGTTTATTCATCCAGCCCATACTTCCTTAGCTTGCCTGCGCGAATGCCGTGGGCGACCGTATTAAAAACCCTTGCTGAACTCAAGGTATATCACGTCCATTGCCTCTGCGTTGGTGTGGAGCTGTGCCCTCTTCTCACTGTGGGGCCAGATCATGCCCCACGTCCCCTTCCCTGGGGGAGCTGGTTCAAGGGCAGCTCATGTCCCCTTCTCTTCTCCACCCCATGGGGCTGGGTCATGCCCCTTCCCTCTGCCCAGCCAGGTTGATGCCAGGGCATATCCCCTTCCTCCGTGGCTGGAATGGGTCCGGGCCACGGCCACGTGGAGCCCTGCTGTGCTTACCCATCTGGCCCGTGGGCCAAAAAGGTTGAGCACTGCTGTGGTGTATCACGGGAGCCCAGGCATTAGAGGCCCCATGGCCGGCTGGCACGCACAAAGCTCGTGTCTGAGAAATACATGGGGTCCTGGGTCTGCATCAGGCACTGCTTCAAGTAGCTGGGTTTTTAATGTGTACCTTTCTCTTAGCGTACACAGTCGTGGCCACAAGAAGAGATCCACCGTAGGAAGATGCTTGCATTAGGGCACCTGGATTTAGTAACCAGAGCTGGCTGCAAACTTCCTCACCAGGAAATCGCCTTGTAACCAGTTCACTTGAAATCCATTTTTTCCCTGGAGGCAGGGGACACCAAAAACAGCAAATAAAACCCGTTATCTGCATAACGGCTTCAGAAACAGATTGATTTTAGCTCCTGGTTGAGTAGTAGGACATACCCCTCTTTATCTCTGCTGATGAAATGCCCAGGTGAGGCAAACCTGCCGTTGCATGAGCCGAAACAGCACAGGGTGCCGGTTCTCTGGCTCTTTCCTGAGCTGAATCTGGACTTTTACGGAGCTGGCGATGTCTGCCTTGCTACCCTACCCCCGCGTCGGCCAAGAACCGAGCAAGTTTGATCCTTCCTTTCAGCATTTCCTCCCCTCTTCCCCTTGATTCGTTGTCCTCGCAAGTCCCAAAGTGTCCTGGGTTTGGGGTTTGGGTTGCACGCTCTTGTGGTAAGAGCCTTCGAAGGCTTGGCAAGGGTCCCTCTCCCCAGCAGAGAGAAGGGGCTGTTCACGAAGGGTCTCTGCTTGCACAGGCCTGCGAGGGACCCGCTGTGTGTTAATCCATACCTTCCCTTGACGCGCGGCTTGAACCGTTGGTGTTTGCACTGACCGGTCCCGCAAGGGAGAGGCATTGCAAGGTGGATGCTAAGCAGTTTCTTGACTCGGTTTCTCCTCCATTCTGGCCGCATGTTTTATTTCATCATTATTTCATCATTATGATTGTGATTTTACTCTGTGAGGGGCTTTCCTAGGGAAGGGCCAACGCTGTGGGTGACCGAATAGTCCCGGTGGATGGGAGAGCTCTGTTGTGCGCTGGTGTGCAGCATCTTTCCCAGGTGGAGCCCAATTCAGCTGCTGGTTGTGACCGCAGCACAGCGGGGTGGGCTTCATTACCTTATTGCCACCGTCACTGGTTTCTAGGTGTGTGGAGAACAGTAGCATTTTTTTTTTACTTGCTTTTGATTTCCTGGGAAGATTTCCACGTGTGTGTGTGGGGAGCGGGCTGCTCGGTGCAATACCAAAGGCTTGTGAAAGAGAGGGGCAGCTTTGTGAGTTCCCAAACCCCTTACCCACCCCTCCCCGCCCCTCCAAACACATCTGTTGTCCTGCAGGATTTTGAACGCGGGGCAATGTAAAACTCTGGCAATGCCTTGGCATCTGGATGGGCGTTTAGGACCCCCGCAAAGGCCCCGGTAGAGAGGTCTGTGGTGGAAAAGGCGCTCCCTTATCGCCATCCTGACAGCTGAAAAGAATTCATCTGAACCCCAAATTTTCCACGGGAACATCTTGCTGATGGGATCTCCTCTCCCAGCTTTTCAGTTGGTTTCACTCACCGCTCCTCCCGAGTGCAAAGATTAAGATGCATCGTCTTCTCCAACTGAGATAAATTATAATAGAGCAACTCGGAGTAAAAAAAATAGCTCCAGCATCTTGCTCAACTCCAGCCACGTCCTTGGGTTGAACTCGGCCACTTTTGAGCAGGCTGAGGACAAGGAATGAAAATTGCTCTTGGCTTGAAAGGCAGGAAGGGAGGTGGAAAAGGTGCTGGGCTACTCTTCACCTCTTGGTGCCACTTAGCAAAGGTACCTGCTCAGCGTGCTGGAGGGGAACGGGTGGGAGCGAGATGTTGCACCCTGCTCTTGGGTATTGTAATCCATCCAGCTTCTAACCAGCCTGTGTAAAGCAATAAACCCCCCCCAAAACTTTCTAGCTTGTTTTGATTTTTATTGCGGTGTCTACTTACAGAGGGGCTGGTCTTTCTGGAGGTAAAATACAACCGCTGACAGCTTTCTATTGCCACGGTTTGGAAAAGGAAGGGCAGGGAGCAACATTACACAGGTATAATAACTCAAAGTCTCCATGGCTAGCACAGATCGCCTCTTGGGTCAGGTAGTTTGAAACTAAAGTATGATCTGATGCTTAATCCGGTGTTAAGGAGACCACCGTCTCTTTGCATGGAAAACTTGAGAGAGATAGGGCAAGGTTTCACTTATTCTTTGTTTAGTGGATGTTACTCGTGAGTCTTCCTCCCGTCTCCAACCCCGGTCCAGAGGACGGTAATATCCTGAAGCCAACTCTGTGTTCAGAGGAAGGACACGATGGTTCACATAACTCCCTGAGCTGTGTTTTGACAAGCTGATGACCGTGGACCTGGATGTCTTCTCCTGTCTCGTATCCAGAACCGGCGACAGTTGAATAGTCACCTTCTGTCCAGTTGTGCCAGGTTCCCCGTGGCTCCCTCGGCCCGTGCTGCTGCTTGTGTCCCATCCCCTTCGAGTTACCCGTGGCTGGTGGAGGTCCCAATCTGCAGGCGCCGCCTTCATCCTCCCGCTCTGCTGGGAAGTCCTGTTCTGTGGCTAAACCCTGCAGTCCCCTTATCCACGTGCTTTTTATAAGGGGTACATTAAAAAGCGGAAGGGTTGGCTTTCGTTCATCGTTTGCCTCTCGCTAACCTGGCAGCATTAAGAGCTTGTTAACGCATCTGGGACACCAGTAAGAAAAGATGTGCTAAATTTTGCCCAGCACAGCAGCATTTTTATTGGTTTCTTCAGAGGTGCAAAGTGCCTTCAACACACTTTTAACCATGATGAGTAGGTACTGCCTTGGTGTATTCTGCCGTAGCTCCGTATAAGCTTCCTGCGATGGGATTAACCTGTGTGTTGACCCGGACCGAGCTTCAAAACACTGCCTGCTCCAGCTGTGGGGAAGAAGTACTCCTCGTTTTTTCCCCAACTTGTAGAGAAATGGCTCTAACCATGCACCAGCGAGAAAAGCATGAATATCTAGTGTACAAGAGAGAGTGCGAGAGCACAAACGTGATATTGCTGCTCCAAGAAATGTATTCGCTTTGTGTGTCACGAAAGGCCAGGAATAACAGGATGAAGTTAAGAAAAGGACGACGTGTCGGTCAGCTTCGGTTCAATTTGCCAGGCTCGGGAACAGTCCCCTGAAAGAAACAAAGGAAATCCAATTATTTGGTCCATAACCCTAGAACAGACCAAAAAATGGAGGGCAAGTTCTAGCTATCAATCCTGCTCTAGGGGGTTGGGGGAATGGGAAAGACATATCTCATCTCCAATTTCCACGCACGGCCTCGATAGCAATGGGTTTATGATATGATTTGTCCAAACTCCTCTGCTGTTTTCCCTATCTACAGTCCATTCCATTAAAATAAATGTTACCTGGAGACAGGACGTGGTACAAGTTCCTATGAAACCTCTGAGATTGAAAGCTGTAAAATCCTTATAAGCACCCTGGTCACCGTGCGAGACCCCGAGCAGAAGCGCGACGACTTGAGCGCAGCCCGTTCTGTGCATCAGCTGATCCCTGAAGATTTAGTAGATGTTTTTTAAATGGATTTGAAATAACTGGATTTAGTGTTTCTGGCAAAGCCTTAAACCATCTCGTTTTTCAGCCAACTTGCATAAACGTGCCAGTCATGTGCCGCAGCGTATCGGCCAACTCAGTAAATGGTTTTATTTATGGCTGAAACAGCTAAGCCAAAGCACATAAATCCAGAAAAGAATATAAACTCCATTGTGGAAATAATAAACTTTTAAATTCGTGGAATTTCTAATGTTCCACTAATGACTAAAAAATCTGTTTAACGGCCGCTGAGTGATATTTGGTTGAAAAGCAGAAACCCAAAGTTGTCTTAATGCACCAGCGAGGTTTCTTTGTGTTCCTTTCTGTGCCGGCGCCGCCGTCCTCTCGCTGAATGATGGAAACGCGACCTTCCTCGCCGTGCTCCTGCAGGAACCAGATACGATTCCAAATTGTGGATTTGTCTTTTCTTTGGGCCGGTGTCCAGGCTAAGTCGGAGTCCTGCGCTTCGATACCGCACAGCCTTGGCTTAGCAGGATGATCGGTTTTGATCGGGATGATCAGCACGTGTAGCACCGGTGCAGGCTGGGCTGACGGGCTGGGCAGCAGCTCTGCAGGGATGGCCCTGGGGGGACAGGGGACAATACACTGGGCAGGAGCCAGCAGTGCGCTCGTGGTGCCAAGAAGGCAATTGGCATCCGGGGCTGCATCAGGAGGAGCGTTGCCAGCAGATGCAGGGCAGTGATCCTTCCCCTCTATTCAGCACTGGGGAGGCCACATCTGGAGTCCTGTGTCCAGCTGTGGGCCTCCCATTGCAGAATGGATGTGGACACATTGGAGAGAGTCCAGCGGAGGGCAATGAAAATGGTTGTGGGGCTGGGGGACAGGACTGGTGAGGAGAGGCTGAGGGAAATGGGTGGCAGAAGAGAAGACCGAGGGGGATTGAATAGCAGCCTTCACTTCCCTGCCGGGGGGTTGCAAAGAGGATGGAGCTGGGCTGGTCTCAGTAGGGGCAGACGACAGGACAAGGAGCAATGGGCTTAACTTGCAGCAAGAGAAGTTGAGGTTGGATATTAGGAAGTATTTTCTCACTGGGAGGGTGGTGCAGCACTGGAACAGGTCACCCAGAGAGGTGCTGGAGTCTCCATCCTTGGAGGTTTTGAAGACCCGGGTAGACAAAGCCTTGTCTGGGATGATGCAGTTGGGGCTGGTCCCTCTTGGAGCAAGGGTTGGACTAGATGTGACCTCTTAAGCTCCCTTCAACCCTCATTTTTTAGGCTTCTACATCTCGGGCCCAAAAACTTAGGTGCATGAATCGACAGAAGATGTCAGTGCAGAAGTTGAGAGTTGATACGAGGCAGGGAAGGTGAGGGCCGTGCTTTGACTTTTGGACCGAGGGAAGTCTTTCAAGGAGAGAGAGGCTTCTCCCCGTGGTACCGCTGGAGTTGGAATTGATACTTGGGTCAGTTCTGAATGACCCGAATCCATGGTGGACCCCAAAAAGTAGGAAGGTTTCATTGGTCTGATGGAGATTTCTTCCTGCTGCCACTGGGAGAAAAAACTGACCCAAACAGCGTGTTGGTGGAGGAGCTGGGTGCTCCAGAGCCGTGGTGATCCCCCCCTCTGATCACTGTGCTCGTTGGGGGCAGGCAGGAGCACCCCTGAAATACCTTATGCTTGTCAGAGGAGTTTCTTTCAAAGGTAGGCGCCTGATCCCGTCTTCCTCCCTTGTGTGGATAACACGAGTGCAGTCTCAGGGTAACACCGGGAGGATTGCTCCTTGAGGAAGGACGGGATCAGGCCACATAGGAATGACTTCACGTCTTTACAACCTTCTGCGCTTGCCCAGAGCACATTGCCTTTCCAGCCAGGCCACTGCAAGCAAAGTCCTGGCTCCTAGCACCTGGGAATACTGGGTTCATTTGCAGACCACGCACCCCTAGGGTAGGACATGGCCTTCTTGATGAGACGTGCCAGAGGCCATTCTTGTCTCTCAAAATCGGGCCCCTCGCTTTCTTTTTAGGGGCTCTGCACTGCTAAGCAAATTTGCAGTTTCTTTGGGTCCCCGGTGATTGACATGGCGTTTGAGCGCCTCATTCGAAGCTAATACTTCTTGCAGATGCTGAGATAAGTATCTGTAAATCTTTGCATTTACCATTATCCCCAATTTTCTTGTGCAATGCCTGCTGTCACTGTCTAATGGTATTTATCCTGCATGTAATCTGATTGGAAAATAAGGCTTTGAAACAGAAAGGAAAATGCCCATTTCAGGTGGTGTTAGAAATGTCAGCTCTGGCTGCTTAAACAGTCTTGATTTCCTTTAGCACACGGGGCATTTATTTTTGTTTTCAGCACCCGCATTGTTAGTTAAAGCTGCTTATTTGAGTCCAGACGTGCTAGAAAGACATCCTGTGCCTCGCAATGCTGATCTCTTTGCCTGGGGGGTCGGTCTTGGCTGTGAAAGGAGTTAGGTTTTGTAACCTGTGGCTTGGACTTCAGAGGTGCAAGCAAAGAACCGTGTCCTGTCCGTAGGAGGGACTGAACCGCTGTTGTTAATACAGCATCACACAGCGTTGAGCACCGATTTCACCTTCCCCCTCCAAGGCTCCTGTAAAGACTTTGCAGGTGTTAAGTCAGGCCCTGGCTGCTTTGCGGGAAGGTGCTCGAGTTGCTCCGATAAGAGTTACCTGTGACCCCCCCGTGCGTGGTTAAAGGATGGGTTTGCACCGAGGCGGTCTGGGGTGTCTGTGAAAGACCGAGCTCAGTGCCCAGCTGGATGTCGCTCCTGCTCCTTGCATGGCAGCCTCTCCCTCCCCGCAGGCTTGGTCTCCTCTGAGCCCGTGTGCATCGCGACAGGTGCCAGAATAACCATGCGGGCCAGGCCCTAATGCCTTCCACAGGCCACAGCCTCGGGGAGGCATGGAGCCTGCTCTTCCCCTGATGGGGCAGAGAGATGTGGAAGGACTTGCTGTGGGGGGACTCCCGTTGGGACCCAAGGCCCAGGGTTGAAGGATGCTTGAAGCCTCCCAGTCCATCAGGCTGGCAAGGTGAGGTCTCTCCCATGTGCCACGCGGGAGTGAGGTTGCCAGCATTGTGTCCGGCAGCATTGGCTTCCCTAGCTCAAACGTCCAGCCTCCCATTCACAGCTGAGACCATGAGGGATAGTGCCTTTAGCACAAGCCTGGAGCGGGACTGGACCTCGCACCTCTGGAGCTATAGCAAGACGCCCGAACCACCGTGTCCAGGGCGGCGCAGAGCCCCTGGCTTCTGTTTTCCAGTGCTGAGATCTTCCCCGGCCCCTTGCACGAATTGGAGATTGTCTCCACTGTCGTGGGGATATAAAAGGCGGTTCTTTCCAGCTGGTTTTCGTCTCCGCACAGACCGGGAACTGCTTTTACGGCTGTGTGTGCCAGGGGTGGGGCTGCAGAGGACTTGATTTTCAGAGCAGGGCGTGCACGATTCGCGATGGGTCTGGAACGGCCCCCTGGAAAGCAGGCCAGGCAGCGCTGCCCTTCTGGGGTTTCCACCCACCTCCTGCGTCTCCGTCTGCCCAGGGCACCTTCAATATCCATCTTTGGGAGAGGACCGGTCTTTTTTTTTTTTCTTTTTGAGCAGGGTTTGATTAACGCCCGACCGGCCTCTGCCTGCCTAGAGGACAGAGCTCTTTCTTGACGAGCGTGCCTGTGTGTTTAGCCTGGTAATATCAGCTTTGCTTTTTTTTTTCTTTCCATTTGGCTTGATATCCAGGCTGAGACACAATCCAGTGTCCGCTGCCTCCACAATCCAGTCCAAGTACTTGCGCTTTAAGGTTTTGGCCTGGTCCCTGAAGGCTTGAGCAAGTCATCCCACTCCGCCTGGGGGTGGTTGATTTAAAGCTGGTGGTTGTGGACTGAGAGGGGGCAAGGAGGGACTGGAAGGAGGAGATTTAGCGAGAGTGGAGCCGCCCGCCTCCGTGTGAGCGTCTCACGAAGGGGCTTTGGGGCAGCCAGGAATCCCAGGGCGTTTCAGCTGTGCCTTGCTGGCAGCTGGGAGCCAGCTGTGGGCCTCTCTGTAGTGCAGCTTCCTCTTCCCATTAGAAGCATTTGAACTCCTTGGCCCTGACAAAGCGAAGCTAAATGCATTACTGTGGGCTCCTGCAGGGAGACCGGCATGCTGGAGCAGCTCAAGCCTCTTGGGTTGAACCCTTTCAGTATCAGCTTTAATGGGAAAGGGTGCCGGGGAGGGGGAGATGCGCGTGTGGGATGCAGCAGGTTGTGTCTGCTGCGCCGTTACGTGCAGGGACATCCAAGGAGAGAGCTGCAGAGCAGCAGGTAGTGGAGCAAGGGACAGAACAGCAGGTTGAGGGTTAAAAAAACCCATTGACCTTGGATGTGTGGACACAGCTGATGCACGCTGCTCCAGGAGGCTCTCTGGTGCTGACGCTCTGGGTCCTGGGGCTTCTGGCTCCTGCTCACCATCAGGATGCTAATTGATGGGTTGTGGGAAGTCGAGGCAGTTGGCAGGGCTCTGCCGCTTCCTGGGCTGGGATTTCCATTTTGAGCCTTGTCCGTATTTGAAGCTGCAAGCTCCCCTGCTCCCTGTTTGGATGGGTGCTGCTAGGGAAACCCCTCTGACAGCAGTCCCTTTGCTTTGCCTGAACACCCGGGAACGCCAGCACGTACCGTGAGCTTGGCACCAGTCACCTGTTGGCAGCACATACGACATTACAAACATTTATTATCTCACTCTGGCTCTCGTTACACCCCGAGGACCAGGGCTGCACTGGGGGGGAAGACTTTTTACAGTGAAAGGGAATGAGAACGGGCTGTTCTTGCCCCTTGGAAATATCCCTCGCCCTTCTCTCCACTTTGTGCAAGTTTAAACGTTTCGGACTAGGGAAAAGCAATCGGGACACATGGTAGAGGTGATATCTTGTATTAGACCAACTAGATTTTTGCAAAAAAAGTTCTTTAATTGCAAGCTTTCAGGCACAAACTCCCTTCTTCAGGCATAGGAGAAAAGATTGTAAAAGTTCTCCCGGGTAGAAATGAAAGTTCATATTTCATAGGAGAGTTGAAGGTGTAGTAAAACCTCCTGTTTGGAAAAGTTCATTTTATATGTAGATTAGGCTCAGAGAAATATGGCTCAGACCAAGACAGCTACAACCTGGATACCTGACATGGGTCGATGCTTTCAAGAAAGCTGTAGGTGTTTAAGAATCAAAGTTGTTCCGGGAATTGAAAGGATGTTGTCTCTTAAATCACTTGGACACATTGAAAATGTCACGCTAGTTCTTTATGCCGATTCATGAAACATTGAAAGCAAAATCACTTGCTGGGGAATGACTTTGCATGGGGGGGGCTAGGCCTTTTTGCAATATTTAAAACTCAAATTAAGATCAACCGCTATTGCAGTCAATAGGAGCCTTTTCCATTTACTTTAATGGCAGTTGGATCGGACGCTTGGTGACCCATGAAAAGGCAGCGTTTCCAGTCGTTCCCCGTGTTCCCGGGTAGTCTGGTCTTTGGAGCCCAGCTGGCATCGTGTAGTGGGGACCACTCCACGTAGCGTTACGCCGGTGAGGGTTGTTCGGTGGGGTAAAAACAATCTGTGTACAAACAGCAGTCATCACACCCAGAAAACTTGATGAGCTCTCCAAACGTCGTCTCCAGTTGGACCGGGTCCTGGTGCCATATGTTCACTTCATGGCCGGGGTTTTTATAGAGAGGATGAATTTATAAGAAAAAGAAAAGCCAAGTCTTCTATTTCAACGCCTGTGGAAAGCGAGACTGGTGTGTGGTTTTAAGAAACTTTCCTCTTGTTCTGGCTAACTTTTAAAAATGGGAAGTTGCAGATGGATACAGTAGCTCTCGGGGCTTTTCATCGCAGCACATATAATCTCACGTAGGACGGGCTCTTGTTCCAAAGATCTGGTTGCATTCTTGAGGCCCTGCTTTGCTGCCTGGCGAAGAGCAACGCTCATCACAAGACTGGAATTTCTGACTTCACCCAACAGACGTTTGGAAGCTTTTCCTGTAACGTATCAACAGGATAAAAGCCGCTGTCTCGGTGGTGATGCCACCGACCTCAGCTGTGTCACTTGACTGGTGGGCCTGGTCTTCTATCCTTTCAAATTCAGAAATGGGTGATTTCTTCCCCACTTTTGGATGGGTGCTTGGGATGGTCTGAAGTTGGTCTTAACAGAAACCCTCTGGTCGGTGAAAAGGCATCGTCTGTCTTTGTCCTGCAGTATCTGAGTAGCGAGTCGAGGTGGTGGAGACCTTCCTTGCTGAACCCATGCTGATAGAACAAAAAAAGCCCTTGCATCAGAACTTGCTATTTATACTTCCAGCTTGAGACACCTTTGCTGCATTATTAATGAAGCATTTACCAATTAAGATAGATGAGTCTGCTCTTGAGGGTGTTTGTTAAGGTAAGATACCTTATTAGCATACCTGATGGATAGAGTGCCAGGTGCTGATTAAAAACCTTCTCATCTCCCTTGGGCTGGAGAGCTGAGGAAACCAGAATGAGGATATTGCACTATTTCCTGGCTTTGACCAGAGTGGAAAGGGGAAAAGGAATGACAGCATCTCTCCATGAAATGTAGTGCTTGTATCCTAGGTAGACAAGGTTCCTTGGGTGAATTTGATATCTTTTATTAGACCAACCTAAATGGTTGGAGAATAGTTATTAAGCAAGCTTTCGGGTTCAAAACCCCTTCATCAGGCCTTGTATCCTTACATTTGTGTCTACCCAAACCAGACGGGGAGAGAGAGAGACTACAAGGACCTGGATCACAAACTCCAGCGGGTTGAGTGATGCAGGTGTCATTAATGCATCTCGAACATGAAAGGTGGGAAGATGCGTGCTTCAATCGTCTTGCAAGGCTAGCAGTTCTCTAGGAGAGGAATGAGTTTCCAACATTGATCTTATAGATTATGTAGCCTGACAATTGATGCTTGCTTACATGATGGAGCTGAGCCAGCGCGCTAAATTAGGCTGGCCGGCCAAACGATGCCGAGGTGCAGCCATTCGTACATGAAACCAATTTCCCTGCACAAGTGTGTGCCGGATGGAGACCAGGGTAGAGTGCGATTTACCCCAAAGCGGGCCGTGTTTCATCATTTTAAGCACTGGGGGCCTTGTGTTCTGTTTCCATAATTAATCAATTAATAGGATGAAGTGCCAGCTGGTAACAGACATCTCAACAATTCCTATGTGAGGAGCATCTAAAAAAACTAAAATTGCTTTGATTGAGATTCTCTGGGCACCTGCCTGTATTTACGGATTTGCTGAATTAGTTCGGTCCTGGTTTGTTTTGTTTGCCGGCATCAGTGGTTGCAAGAAATTTCCCCCTGTGTTATCCTCCCCCCGTTGGTGTCTCTGGACAGGCAAAGACTGATTTGAAACGAGTCGCCTGGTCCTGGCATTTCGGGGTAGAGGATGGCTGGCAGCAGTTTGGTAAAGAGATTTGAGCTATTATAGGTAGGGCTGGCTGTGGAGCCTGTTACCATATTTACCCGTATACCACGTGCACTGTTCTCACCAAACATCGGCCCTCTGAAGTTGGGACGCGTGTCTTAAGCGGGGAAGCTGATTTTGTGGGCTGGGCTGGGAGCCTGAAGGGCAGCTGTAGCGGCTGCTTCCAGGAGACGGGGGCAAACTTTGCTGCTTAGGAGCGGAGCTGCAGTGTTAACCCTTTCACGGCTGCCACTGAATCAGCAGCAGCTTCTGGCTGAGCTGTCCACAGCCGCTGCCAATGCAGCAGCAGGTGGAAAGGGTTAAAATACTAGCTTTTGCTGACGCTGCAGGATACAACTCTATCTCTGCAGTCAGGATCCAGCTAGGACTCTGGAAAAATCTTCTTTTCTTCCCAAAACTAAGTGCACATCTCTTTTTAGGGGGCATGTTGTATGGTGCTGGCATCGCCTGATTTTCGATCTGTTTTCAGCTTGTGATTTTTCTCAGCATTTCCTGTCAACCTGGGAAGCTTCAGTGGCAGGCATCTGCTCTGGGCTCTACCTTCTTGGGTTTGGCCGTGTTTGGGGAAAAGCCAGGCTAGAGAGGGAGGAAATCTGTCCTTCCCTTGTTGAGGCCGGCTGGCGACCTCTCACGAGCTCTAGCGTGTGCACGCTCTGGAGTTTAGCAGCCTTTGCCGTCCCCAGGGAGACCCGTTCATTTTCTGTGAACCAGGTGCGATATAACAACCTGCATGTGCTCAATCAAGAGTCGTTCGCTTCCAGCAGGAAGAAGCTGTCCGTGCCTGGGCTTGCTCCTTCCCCCGTAGCTCCTACAAGTGATGGGATGCCTCTGCTCCATCCCAGCCAAGGCCGCGTGCTGTAGCCTTGGGCTACAGGGGCGAATCTGCTCCAAGCTGCTTGGTGGGCACTCAAATGGAGAGCAGGGAGTTTGCATCTTGGGGGTTGCCAGCTATCCCCTCTGCCAGCACGTGGCTTGAATGGATGCAAAAGTCGTTTGACTTGAATGCAGGGGGAGTTGAGCCAGACCAGGATGGGAGGGACAGGAGTAGGATGGGAGAAGCCCCTGCCGGTCTGACCTAGGGGCAAGATTCCTTCAGGACCCCAGATGTGATGCTGGGTCCGACCCCGAGTGGAAGAGCCAGGCCCTTCAGCCAGGGTTTTCCAAGTACCAGCAGGAGCATCGGCACAGCCCGGCTCCCAAACGTAGTAGGCGATGATGCTATTCAAGGGCTGCTGTCATGCCTCTGCAACCTGAATTCTAGCCATTTCAAACCTTTCGGTGCTTCACTTTGCAACCTGAATAACCCGCTCTTAAAAAGGTGTTTTCTTTGTTTTTTAATGTGTGCAATGACTTCTCCAGCGATGCCAGAGTGAGGAGTGTTTCCTACCCGGGCAAGACATTTCTTCAAGGAGACGCTTGAATAGAGGCCGTGATGTTGTTCAACACCGGCCTTTCGGAAGACCGCGGCCACTTGAAAAATACATTTTGGGATTTTTTTTCAATTAAAATTTCCATTGGGAACGGGCGCTCTCATTTAATGACTATTCCGTGCAGTGCTTGCAAGTGGGGCTGGCTGGGGAACGAGAGCTGAGGTGTATGGTGGGAAGTTTTAGACATTGCTGCTATTCCTTATTGGGAGCTTTCCATGAAAGGACGACTTGGAGACCAGCTTCCCACCCCCACCAGGTTTGCTACCAGCTCAGCCACTGGTGGGTGGGAGATGGACATGCTGGTGTCTGGTCTGCCTGGCTTCGGGCAGGTATGCCCATGTCTGTCTCTTGCTTTGGACACCCATGGTCCAGGCAAGAGGAGCATTGCTACTGATCTGTACCTTCCTGCCATGCATTCAAATGGAAGTTGGATAGAAACCAGCTATAAAGTTGTTACCCCTTTTCAAGCACTAACTTTGCCGCTGATTGGCTCTTTTTATAGTCAGATAAGACATTTTTATGCCATGATAATTACTTTGCTTGTGTGGCTTGTCTAAATTCATTATGCAGTAGGACTGGTCTAAATTTGTTGTGCGATTCACCAGTTAATTGCATGATAACTATGTAGCACGTGTGGCCAGTCTTACTTGGCACATGGAACCGGTCTAAACTTATTGTGCGATTCACCAGTTAATTGCATGATTACTTAGTCTTTGCACATGGGACTGGTTGAAATTTATTGTGCGATTCACCAATCAATTGTGTGATAGCTACTTAGCACGTGTGGCCAGTCTTACTTAGCATGTGGGGTTGATTTAAACTTACTGCGTGATTCATCAGTTAATTGTGTGATGACTACATAGCACGTGTGACCAGTCCTACCTAGCATGTGGGACGGGTCAAAATTTATTGCGTGATTCACCAGTTAATTGCATGATAACTACTTAGCACGTGTGGCCAGTCTTACCTAGCACATGGGGCTGATTTAAACTTACTGCGTGATTCATCAGTTAATTGTGTGATAACTACATAGCACGTGTGACCAGTCAGTCCTACTTTGCATGTGCGACTGGTTTAAATTTATTGCGCGATTCACCAGTTAATTGCATAATATATGTAGTGTGTGACGGGGCCTCAGTTTCTCTTGCTGAAGCTCTTTCGCTCTGTAGAAATACTGATCGGGTTGGGACTTGGTAGGGCGACAGAGTTACAGAGTCTGCTCATGTGGGGGGTCTTTTCTCGGCGTCATTTGAAATTCCAGATCCCAAGCTGCACCCCAAGAAGCCAGTCCCAATGAGTTCATAGATTCATAGTTTCATAGTTTGGTGGCAGCTGACATGTTTCTGATGGTCCAAGAGGAAAGAAATGCCCCCACCAAGGGCAAGGGGAAAGAGTTCACAGGTTAGTTCAGGTTCAAAGTGTTTTCCCGGTTCAATAATGCTCGAGTAGCACAGGGAAGACAACTAGGTCGATCGATGCCAGGCAAGGGCAGCTACTTTTGGCACAGTCCAGACGAAAAGGAGCATTTGTCCACTGAGCCTAGCCCACGCGGCGTAGGAACAGATCGCACAAACGCTTCCCAGTACCATGCACTCCTTGTCGTGAGAGCCGCTTCCCATCCATTGCTCCTCGAGAGGACTGCGCCTGCAACTCGCTCCCTGGGAGGCCACATTTCCCAGCCCTCCGGTGTACTCTTGCACCCATCTAAACAAAAAAAAAATCCAGCAAAAAAACTGCTGCTTGGGGTTCTGGCTTCGAGGTGATGTGCCGTCGGCTCCGACACATGTCAGAAATGCTTGTTTAAGGTTAAGCCCTTTCAGCTCTTTCACAAAGGTCTCTACAAGAGCTCCCCTAGCCCTGCAGCGCATGCATCTCGTGGGTATTACCTGCTTAGGTATTACCTCCTGCTCCATGGCGCAACCCTCCCATCCTGCAACACAAAACGTTGCTGCTGCAAATGGACCCCACACCCCGGGCCATCTCTGGATGCTCGTAGCTAGGCAAAAATCTGTGTTTTCTATGCGTGAGTTGGCTCCGCTCTACCAGAACGTCCCGCATGAGGCAGCACGGCGTGGAGCGATAGCTCTGCAGAGTGCGGTTAGCAGGAGCAATGTGCTCAAAGGGATATTTAAATCCAAGGAAGTTTGTCTACGTGTGCAAGCCGGGTTGCTGCCTTTGAAAGCATCTGGGTCCAAACCTATATTAAAGAGCTGAGCTGCCAAGGCAAGATGAGCCTCCTGCTTTATCCCATTCAGCTCCTGCCTGGGAAATCTCTGCGTGCAAGCATTTTCCTCCGTTGCAAAGAATTGGCAGCAGATGGTCTGGGTTTTCTTTTTCCTTCCTCTATTCAGACTCCACAAGCCAGGAATAAAATCAGCGTTGAGTTTTCTGCGCGAGAGCAAGGGGATTTGAGTCGGAGGAAGGGGAGTAATTACCGACTCTTTATTTTGGTCCCATCACTGCTGCATAAGATAAAAAGGACACGTGGTGTTTACTTACCCGATTATCAGCCCATCCATTGCCGGAGCGCCTCGCTTTGCCCAAGACGGCCGCGTGTGCCGGCCTTGTTTTCATATCAATGCACGGAGCTGCCACGAGGCAACCGAAATGATAGCTCGGTGGGGAGGGCGCAGCGAGGGGTGGATCCAGGGGGGTGCAAGGGAGCACTTGACTTCATGGCCCATTATAATCTACCTGACTGGTCCCTTTGACGCGGTGTTCATGACCCTCTTTCCTTCCTGAGTGGTCTTGATGTGCCGCCCATCCTTTCCTCTGCAACCCTGTTGTGTGAGAGCTCCTCCTGGTCGTGTCGCTCCTATTTCACAGCCCTGCGGCTTGCTAGCTAGAAACACTCCCCGAGGGGTGGAAACATTCACTCAGGTGTGGAAATAACTTTCAGTGACCCATTGCAAGACGTCAAGGTGCTCAGGAAGGCTTGATTTGGTTCGATGAATGTGAAGGAAATGTCAGAACTCTTGTGGTCGAGGCGATGTATTTTGTTAGACCAACTCGATATTTGCAACCAAAATGTTTTATTTGCAAGCTTTTGGGCGCGCACGCTCTTCCTCAGGCAACGGAGAATGCAGAGATTGTAAAATTTCTGAAAGAAATGCACATTTAAATTGAACGACTCCGGGACTAAAGAAACTACCTCCTTTGATTGATTTTTGCCTAGCTTGTTGTCTTGTCAGTACATAGTCTAGGATACAGCAAGTTTCTGCAGGTTCCAATACGATTATATTTGTTCTTGTTTCAATCGCAAACTGAATAAAGTATCTCCAGGCCCCTGGCGTATTGGTAAAGCGTCTAGTTTCCTTCTACCTGGAGAAGAAAGTGTTGCGTTGTGAAGGTGTTGCATTGTGCTGTGTTAAGCATGATGAGCCACCACACTGTCTGCACCCCCCTTTTCTAAAGCCTAGATCCACCCCTGGGTGCAGCCTTGTAGGCAGAGGGAAAGGATCGAGGGGGAGGGCTGAGGAGTCCAAGGGGCAGCCAGGCTTGAATGCTCTTGTAATGGCTCTCGTGTTAAAGCCCGGCTTGTTGAGTTTCTTCCGTCTGTTAGCGAGTCCCCGTGTTGAGCGAGAACTCACTTGTTCTGCACGCGCTTGCCTTTGGACAGGAGTGTTGCCATGCAAATGGGGAGAAACCCCCCCAAAAGATGAGTTATTAATTGTACAAGATCAAAGAACACAAGAACTGCCACTCGCTGGGTCAGACCGTAGCTCCATCCTGCCCTGCGTCCTGTCCCGTAGCGTGGCAGGGAGCAGATCCTGATGGGGAGGGTCAACAGGACGTGTCCAGTTTTCCTTTCCTGCTGCGACCTTCGGAGGTGTAGGTTGTATTTCTGTGATGCTGTGGTCTCCCAGTAGCGTGAAGGAGGGTTGAACACTTCCTGCCTAGGGCTGCGGGTCCAATGCAATCAATCTCTCCTTCAGCGCTCCCTTTGGAAATCACAGCAGCCCCTTGGTGCAGGGAGCGACTTACCTGGGCAGGTGCACTGAGGATTTCACCCTCCTTTCCTGGGACTGGCTCGGCACAGGCCTCCTTGAAGGAGGCAGCTTGCTGTCCTTCTCCTCCCCGGGGTTTTGTTCTGCCTCTGTCCCTGGACTTTGCTCCGAAGCTGGAGCAGCCCCTGGAGGGATGCCCAGAGGTGGGTGCGGGTGACGCCCTTCTTGGCAGGCAGAGTCTGATTCTCCTGCGGTCGGGGCAAGCCCCCAGCGAGGCGGGCGCTGTGCAGCCCACGTCAGGAAACACAACCTGGCCAGTTCAGTCGGCATCAAAGGATTCGCTGGGCGTTTGACCTCAACCTGCTGAGGCTGGTGGGGCTGGCCCTGGGGGAAACTGGAGAGTCCAAGGAGAGGCTGCTTTTATACACACGCACACATGCATGCACACACACACACACTCTTGAGCAAAGAAACTCATGCTCGAACAAACGCACACATGTTCTTGAGCAAAGAAATGCACACTCGAGCAAAGAAACACATGCACGCGCTCTTGAGCAAAGAAGCGCACACTCAAGCAAAGAAACACATGCACGCGCTCTTGAGCAAAGAAGCGCACACTCTTGAGCAAAGACACACACACATGCTCTTGAGCAAAGAAGTGCACACGCACGCTCTTGAGCAAAGAAACCTGGGGTCTGGTCTGCACTATTGAGCTGTATCGCCGTCTTCAGTGAGGTCAGAGGTTTGAGTCCTCTTATGTTTGCACTGAGATGATTTGGCGCGTGAGTTCAGCAGACGAAGGCCGTTATTTCATGCTTACGTGGCTCTGTCAACCAGTGCACAGACCGTGTGTGTGTGTGTGTGTGTGTGTGTGTGTGTTGGGTACAATTTTACTGTGTTGTGGCTTCGAGTTTGTCCTGTAACACAGGCCTGAATCTGGACTTCATTCTCCAGTGAGACCGATCCAAAGCCTCCCGGAGGGGGTTAGACATTTCTGCAGGTTCTTCCCAGGCCCGGACAAGTCTTGCCGTGGTGCAGCGAGGGGAGAGAAGGGGGCTGCAAAGAGGATGGAGCTGGGCTGGTCTCAGTGGGGGCAAATGACAGGACAAGGAGCAATGGGCTCCAGCTGCAGCAAGGCAAGGTGAGGTTGGATATTAGGACAAACGTTCTCATGAGGAGGGTGGTGAAGCACTGGGACAGGCTGCCCAGAGATGTGGTGCAGTCTCATTGTTTCATAGTAGTTAGGGGTCAGAAGGGACCTGACTAGATCATCGAGTCTGACCCCCCGCCACTGGCCAGAGCACACGCTGGGATCACACGACCCCAGACAGGTGCTCATCCAACCTCCACTTGAATTTACCCAAGGTCAGAGCAAGGACCACTTCCCTAGGAAGTTGGTTCCAGGTCCTAGCCACCCTGACAGTGAAATAGTGCCTCCTAATCTCTAACCTGAACCTATTCTCCAGCAGCTTCTGGCCATTGTTCCTCATCACCCCAGGTGGTGCTGGGGGGAATAGGCCCCTTCCTATTTGCTGCTGGTCTCCCCTAATGAGTTTGTAGGCAGCCACCAAATCCCCCCTCAGCCTCCTCTTGCTGAAGCTGAACAGGTTCAGGTCCCTCAGCCTCTCCTCGTAGGGCCTGTCCTGTTGCCCTCCAGCCAAGCAGGTGGCCTCCTCTGAACCCTCTCCAGGCTGGCCACATCCTTCTTAAAGTGCAGTGCCCAGAACTGGATGCACTACTCCAGTTGAGGCCGGACCAATGTCGCGTAGAGGGGGCGGATCACCTCTCTGGACCGGCTTGAGACGCACCTTTGGATGCATGACAAGGTATGGCTGGCCTTGCTGGCTGCGGTCTGGCATTGGCGGCTCATGTTCATCTTGGAGTCGATAATGACTCCAAGATCGCTTTCTGCCTCTGTGCTCTCAAGGGGGGAGCTCCCCAGCCTGTATGTGTGCTGTGGATTCCTTCTCCCCAGGTGCAGCACCCTGCACTTATCCACATTGAAGCCCATCCTATTACCATCCACCCACTTTTGTAGTCTGTCTAAATCTAATTGCAGCCTCTCTCTCCCTTTGAGTGTGCTACCTCTCCCCACATCTTGGTGTCATTGGCAAACTTGGACAGCGTGCTTTCCACCCCCTTGTCCAAGTCACTGATGAAGCTGTTAAACAGCGTGGGCCCGAGGACTGAGCCCTGGGGGACCCCACTACTCACATCTCGCCAGGTTGAGTACGACCCATCCACCACCACTCTCTGGGTGCGCCCCATCAGCCAGTTTTTACCCATCCATCTGTGCAGGCATCAATGCCGCAGTCACTCAGTTTATTAATGAGGATGGGGTGAGAGACAGTGTCAAAGGCCTTCTTAAAGTCCAGAAAGACTACATCCACGGCGACACCATCATCCAGGGGTTTAGTTACCTGGTCATAAAAGGCCATCAGGTTGGTCCGGCAGGACCTGCCCTTGGTGAACCCATGCTGACTGCCCCTGGGAACGATCTCCCCTGCAGGCCTCCACAGATGTGCTCCTTGTTAATTTTTTCAAGGATTTTCCCCAAGACCGATGTGAGGCTTATGGGCCTATAGTTTCCTGGGTCCTCCTTTCTCTCTTTCTTATAAATGGGGACCACATTAGCTAGTTTCCAATCTCTGGGCACCTGGCCCGTGGACCACGATCGCTTGTACAGCCGGGCCAAGGGCACAGCAGTGACCCCCGCCAGCTCCCTCAACACCCGTTGGAGGTTTTGATGACCCGGCTGGACAAAGCCTTGTCTGGGATGATGTAGTTGGGGCTGGTCCTGCTTGGAGCAAGGGGTTGGACTAGATGTGACCTCCTGAGCTCCCTTCAATCCTTGTTTTCTGTGGTACTGTCTGAGTGGCTGACAGGCAAAGCAAGGTTACAAGTATTCTGGGATCATGAGTCTGACTTTACGTAGAACTGGTCAAAATTCAGTATCAGAAAGACATTTTGACCAGGAAAGAGAAGAGGCTGTTGGCTGAAAGGCAGATGGTCACCTGGCAGTGTTATAGGGGATGACAGGGGCCTTGTTTTAGGCAACAAAACAGAAACTGAAAAATACCTGGTTTGATTGAGAACATGGGGTTGTGTTAAACGCATTTGAGGGAGAGATGTGGGGAGGGTTTCTTCTTCTTTTCTTGAAAACAGAATATTGTAACAGAAAACCATTTTGAAAACTCGATTTATATTTCTGACATCTTTCCTGTTGAACCCCCAGGAGGGTGCCTGTGGGACGCTTGTGCTAAAGGTACCCAACCCAAATTGTTTGAGATTGCCATGAAAAATGATAGGGATGGGTGTGTGGGAGCACTGGCACAGCTAAGGGGCAGATATGTTGTGCCCGGTGCTTGTCCGTGTTGTATCTGGCTCCAGGCAGCCTTAGCCTTGTCTCCTGTCCAGGGCATGGAGCTGCATGCACCAACCCAAAGGTGCGGCAGGCAAGGCTGGAAGCAGCCTGCAAAACCTGGTGACCAAGGAGGCGGTTTCCATAAGAAGCTGCCTCTGGTTTAATCTGTTCTGCTCTTGAAGGAATAGTTCACTGCATTTCTGAAGCCCGAGGCCTCCTGCATCTTCAAGGATATAATATGTCTCAAGCACACTCTCCATATGAACCAGGAGATGCACATCAAGACTTGCTGGGGGTGGGGTACAACTCAGCAGCCTCGTGCCTGGAACAAGTCTTGATTGCAGCACCACTTGTCTCAAAACCTCTGCTCTAATGACTATAACACCGGTGGCAGGTTGGAACCATGCAAACTGGCTTGACTTTGGGGCAAGGAAGAAAGGTGCCTTCTTGCAGGTTGGGTCGATTAGGAGAAACCCTGCTGCTTCCCCTGGGAATGCAAGGCTTTTGCGTGCCCTGTCCTGCCCGGGTGCAATATTCCCACCATTGAAGAAACCTGGTGATATTTTAACCCCACTTGGTGTCTCCTGGCACATCTCATCAGTTAATTCTGTGTCTGAAAAGGAACTCCGGAGAGGACAAGCTGGTTTCCAAAGAGGCCTTCCTTCTCTGGGACTTTCCAAGCCTCTCTGTCTTTCAATTCACTTAAACTCCATAAAAGGGAAAAAAACACCCCCACGCCAGCCCATAGCCCCGGGTCTCACGATCCGGCCAATCATGGCTGTATCACACCATTGCCTTTTTAGTGCCTGGGCGCCCGGACCCGGCCATAATGAATGCAGAGTCACTCTCCCGGGTTCCAGCAAAGCCAATGCTCGTTTTCCCGAGAGAGCAGCTTTGCAACAGAGCCACGGGTCGAAAGCTTTTCCATTTATTTGGCTCCTGCTACTTGAATCGTCAAAGAAAGCATCTCTTCTAGCTGCGCATTCTGGCCATAGGCATCCCTGGGGAACTGCACCCTCAGCAAGTCTTGATGTGCGTCTCCTGGGTCATATGGGACGTGTTATATCCTTGAAGATGCAATAGACCCGAACGTTGGATGATGACATCTTCTGAAAATGGACCTGAGCATGACCTTGGATGGGGAACGCGGGCACGAGGCCTTTACAGCTTTTAATGTGCACCTCTTATTTTGAACGCCCACATTGAAGGTAGTGAATATTTGCAACCGTCCCTAGTCCGTTATGCCAGCAGTGGGTAGAGGTTTGCTCTGTTAATATTTAATGGTATTTCTCGTCCCATAAATGGTGGATAGACCTCATTCTTAATGCCCCTCTGAACTGCGTAAGCGCTTTTATAGTCTGGAAAACTGAGACGCATGGAAGGACAAAGTTTTGCCCAGACGAGCTGAATAGATGACTCCGTTTCAAGCAGGGAAACGGCCCATCTCAGCCCCTCTGAACATTGGGCTCCCGGTTGACTGTATTAGGCTTGCGGGCTCGGAGAGTCTGGTGTTTCTTGGCTCCTTTGTTAGATAGTGAATGCCGCCGTTTGGACCCTGAAATCCCACCTGTGCCTGCCGTGTACGGACAGAGCCGCGCCTTTGCTGCCCGGGGAAATAGGAGACCTCATTCGTTGGACGCTTTCAAGGAGAAACTGGATGGTTCGCATCTGGCATGGGTGCAGGGCGTTTCACGCCTTCCAACCTTGGGACTCGGTGCCTTTTTAACGTGACTGCCAGAATAGCATGTGGAGCCCAAATCCCCTTCCCTGTGTGCACGTAAGAGCTGAGTTTGTGCCGGCGGAGCCGAAGCCGAAGCCGCGGGACACGTACCGCGTGGGAAGAGGCTGGGGAAGCTTCTGCCACTTGACTCCCCTTCTGCCGTGCTCCGTGTGACGTCGGCAGACCGGGGAAGTTGGGTCTCTGTGGATCTTGTAGTCCTTAGCACCAGCTCCCGGGCGCCAAGGCCTCGCCCGCTCGTCATCCATCATCCCACGGAGAGCTGGCGGTTCTGCAGCAGACCGTGGGCTACGAGAGGCCTGGCGCTGGGAGAAAGCTTGATGTGGTCTGCCTTGAGAGAGGCAAAGCTCTTTGCTTTGAAGCCTGGGGAGGGGAAGTGGATGCCTTTGTTCTGATGTTTGCAGGGCTTTAGAGCTATTGAAAATCCTCAAGCCCAGAAGACTACTCCCTTCATTACTCCCGGGGTTATTGGCCCCAGATTGTCAATATGGCTCCGTCATGTGAAGGATTTGATTATTTATGTAGTTAATGTTTAACAGAGTCAAAAGTATTAGAATTAAACAGCTGAAGAGCTTCCAAGTTTGTGTGGTTTAGGGCTAATAAAACTTGTCTAATCTGGTGCTGTGCTTATGGGGGGGAGAAAAGAGAAGGGGGAGGATTGTTTTCATTAGCTTCAGAGTGCTAAAATCTCCCGTGTTCGCAGCAGACGGGTGGGGTGCACACTGTGCGTGTGTGTGTGTGTGTGTGTGTGTAGCAGCAGACGGGTGGGTTGCACACTGTGTGCGTGTAGCAGATGGGTGGGGTGCACACTGTGTGTGCATGTTTGCGTGTAGCAGACGGGTGGGGTGCACACTGTGTGTGTGTGTGTGTGTGTGTGTGTGTGTGCGCGTGCAGCAGACAGGTGGGGTGCACACTGTGTGTGCGTGTGCAGCAGACGGGTGGATTGCACGCTGTGTGTGTGTGTGTGTGTGTGTGTGTGCAGCAGACGGATGGGGTGCACACTGTGTGTGTGTGTGTGTGTGTGTGCAGCAAACGGGTGGGTTGCACGCTGTGTGTGTGTGTGTGTGTGTGCAGCAGACGGATGGGGTGCACACTGTGTGTGTGCAGCACAGTGTGTGTGTGTACGCGCATGTGCTCAGCAGACGGATGGGTTGCACATTGACTTTACACATTGACTCGTGGGTGGGTGGGTGGGTGGGTGTGTGCATGCACATGTTGGTGGCCAGTTTAAATACCCGATCAGCATCTTGCCGAAAATAAGTAGAGGAAGTTTAATTGTTGTCAGAAACGGGGCCGGCCGCCCTGCCTCCAGCCCCCGGCTACGGACGCTCCATTGATTAACCGCAAAATGGGATCCAAAGTAGGCTGCTCACCTTGCTCGTCACGCTGCCCCGTGCGCGGAGGCAGGTTGCTCCAGCTGTTCTGCTATATTGGACCCTTCTGACTTCTGTTTATATGCAGAACAAAGCCCGACAGCTCTGGCTAGGAGCTCATCGGCGATTGCGTCCCCGTGCGAGAGAAGCCTCCCTGGTGGGTCGCACGCGGTAGTCGACTTTCCCTTGCTATGGCTGCAAAGCCGGCTGCTCCGGTCCTCCCAAATATTGCAGTGTCACTCCCGGGTTTGGCGGCGTGCCTGGCTCCTCTCCCTGCTGCAGCCATGGGGATGGCCGCTGAATGCCTCTGGAATGCGAGCCCGCGCCCCCGCGGGGGCAGGCCGCGGGGCCATTGTGTCTGGCACGTGGCGGGGGTGCAGGGGTGGGGGGCAGGCTGGTTAGTTCAAACGCATGAATTTGAACTTGATGTCTGTGTTAGGTCGGAGCGACTGGGCTCAGGCTGGCCCTAGGTAGAAACTGAGACTTCGAACCCTTCCCCGCCGCGCAACCCCCCCCCGCAAGCATCCGGAGAGCATCGGGGATCAACATCTGAGATTGAACGTGCAATGTCTGAAATTGCAGCAGCCCTTGTCTTGGGGACGAAAGGGCTCATGCAGCGGGGGGGCAGAGGTCGTTAGTGCCATTAACTGGGGTGTGAATGGAAGATGCGTGTTACGAATCAATCCTAGCTTTCATTTCCTCCACTTTTTTCCCCCCAGTCTTATGGCTGGCATTGCCCCAAGCCTGGATTATTAACTTCGCTTTAGGGCCCGGTTATTTTTGTGAGTCCATCTGCAGCACCTGAACGTTTTTGACCTCTACCTCTCACGGGCGCCTCTGCGAGTTTACAGCCAAGTGTCCATTTAATTGACTTCCCTCCCGGTGGGACGTACAGACGTTAAACAGCGAGAGCTATTAAATCCCTTGTCGTGAGCAGTCGCCTCCACCCGTGCTAAGGCATTGCCCCAAGCCTGCTGCAGCACTTGGGCTGGCCGTGGCAGGGAGGGAGAGGGGTAGTGATGCCCAGCTGGTGCAAATAGGATGCTCAGGTCCATAGGCTTGAAGCGGGTGCTGTTCCATGTCCTGTAAAGCCCGTCGAGTAGCAGAAAGCCCTAGGCAAAACAGTAGGCGAGGGCATTTTTACAAATGAACTCCGTTTCGTTTTATTCAGTTCATCTGTAGGTGATCTCAGAGGCAAGTAAGCTCTGTGTGTAATTGCTTCAGGTCTTATTGGTGTCTTCAAGTCCTGCAGGGGAAATGCAGCTTTTAGGACATGACGCCTAGCCGGTCACCAAAAGTCAAACTTTTTTCCACATAAATGAATATATTTCATCATTTGTAAGTGCGTCTCTCCTCCCCCTCTCCTGCTGGTGTATTAAGAATTTAAGATTTTAATCAAAATTTTAATTGCTTTATTTTTCTTTTGCTTCTGTAATATAAATAATAAATAATGTTGGTAGCGCCTGTTCTTTTGAGAGAGGCTGGTACCTCTAAATCATAAGACCAGGATAATTTAAATTATTCAGGTATGTCTGCAGTAGCCTGGCTGGTGTTTTATGATGGATGCTCTATAAAGTTACAGCAGCGTTGGCTTTGCACACACATCCTTGGTCATAAAACCTTGTAGAAAGTGCAATAGGTTCATGAGCCCTGCATGATTAGTGTAGGTAGATGCCAAATTGGATCTTTCCATGATCAACTGGATCCCTCCTTCTGTTGTGTGCTACATGGGTTGCACAGATTAGACTCTCCACTCTGCTTGAGGGATGAGGAGGGACATAATTAGTTACCAGGAAAGTCATTAAAAAGTCGGGCTGGATGGCAGTGTTGGTGTCACTCCCAGCATCTTTGTTGGGACCGTCCGACTGCAGCGTCACGGAGCTGGTGTCTGAACAAAGAAGGTCAAGAGCTGCCTGGGAAACACCCAGAAATTGGGTCTTGTGTCGCTGCACTGGCTGAGGTGAAGCACTTCACTTCTAGTTCATAGATTCATAGATGTCAGGGGCTGGAAGGGACCTTACAAGATCATCGGGTCCAGCCCCCCTGCACTTGGGTTGCCTTCATTACACCAGCCTCCACCGGAAGACTCTTTCCATGAAGATCTTTCTGTGCACATGTGTGTGCATATACCCATGTGTGTGTCTGCATGGCCTGGGGATGGGTGAGAGGCAGCAGACTCCTAGATATTAAAGAAACACTGGGGCGGCTCTTGAGCAAAATGCAAACAGACGTGTCCCACTCTTGTAGGGGCACGATGGGGGTGGTGGTGTGTGGAGGGAGGCTAGTGCAATGTTGGACCTCGTTCTGACATCGTAGGCCCCGAAGGATCAGTCTGGAGCAGGAGGATGGAGACGGGCTCTTCTCTGTGGCTGCAGGGGACAGGACAGGACAGGAGCAATGGCCTCGAGCTGCAGCAGGGGAAACTGAGGCTGGAGATGAGGAGAGGCTTTCTGCCTCTGAGGGTGGTCAAGCACTGGGACAGGGTGTCCAGAGAGGTGGGGAATCTCCATCCTTGGAAGTGTTCAAGAGCAGGTTGGACAGGCACGTGGCTGGGATGGGTTAGTCAGGGCTGACCCTGCTTGGAGCAGGGGCTGGGATAGATGTGACCTCCTGAGGTGCCTGCCAGCCTCCCTTTCCTGTCGTCCACCAAGTTGTTCCGGCACCTGAGGACCAGGATTGTCTGCTCGTAGGTGGTTAGAGGAAAGCTGAGTCCACTCTGTCACCCGAGCGCGGGGTAGGTCGCCAATGGGTGACCTTTTGGTACTAGGGTTGTCCATCCCGTCACTGCCTGCTCCCCTTGCCACACAAATGACTCCCAGTCCAGGAGCCATCTGCCCTTCACAGGGAGGAACATCTCCGCATGGACCATTGCACTTTCCCAGGGCAGCTGCGTGTGCGTCCTTTGCCACAGAAACCAGGTGCATTGGGCAGAAAATCTTCTATGGAGTAGCTATGCCCTGTACCACCCCCACCCACAAAACCCATCCTCTTACAGCTTTGTTAGCGGGTCCTCAAGCTAGGATGCTCCCAGCCATGTGCGTGACTAAAGAATTAGGGGGGGTTATTCAGTTGCCAGGACTTAAGCCTCTTATTGAGGACACCGAGTTGGCTTCTCTTGTGTTTAGCTACAGCACTTCGTTCTTCTCTGCCTCCTCTGCTGTAGCTACAGCTTTCTTAGCTGTGACTTCAGGGTGTCGGTAGGCTCCTGACCTGAGGCTGGAAGCTCAAGACATGGGCGCATCCAGTGCAGGGGATGGTGAGCGATGTTCTGTGACCGATGAAGTGTCTTCAGAGCTGCTCTTGCTGATGTGTATAGATGTATAGATACATCTATATCTAAATCTAGATATATAGAGATGTTTGATAGATATATAAACATATAGATACAGTTGTAGATACATAGGCATAGATATAGATACGTAGACATATAGACATAGATGTAGATAGATTGATTGATAGAATGGTAGATTGACCAAATCTATCTATCAATCGATCTATCTACATCTACATCTATGTCTACGTCTGTCTGCCTGTCTATATGTCTACATGTATGTCAATGTCTATGTCTGTCTGTCTACATCTGTATCTATATGTTTATATATCTATATCTATCAAATATCTCTATATATCTAGATTTAGATATATCTGCATATCTGTATACATCAACAAGAGCAGCTACCAAGACGTTTCACTAGTCACAGAGCATATATGCATATATATGTTAGACTGGTTTTCTTGGGTACTGTTATTGGAGCTACAAGGGTGGGAGCAACCTTTTTAATAAGCACCTAGATGCGTTATCCAGAGAAACCAAGGATTAGGCATTAGCAGGTCTCGCTCTACACACTTTTCCCTCCATACCATGACATGACCCCCTCTATGGTTTCTGTTCAGGTTGCTGCTTGACAGAAGGGGTGACAGAGCTGCCAGATGTATGAAATTTTGGTTGACCTTTGTGTATTGTCCCAATCCCTATAATCCAGACAGCACAAAACCACGTCCTGTAGACATCTGCCAACGTCCGAGCACTGCCAGGACTAGATGCCATCGAAACCCATGCACGTGCCCTTGGTAATGCTGGCCTGGGATCCTGTAGCTGATCCTGGAGGTGAAGGGCAGGCGTGAGCTTGGTCATCGTACGATGGTGAGATGATTCCTAGAGGCAAGAGGAAAAGCTGGGCTGAGTTGAGAGGCAGAGGGAAGGGCGTATAGTAACACAAGCTGAACTTTCTCATGTAAGGTGTGTGGTCCAGTACCAACCTCAGTTTAATAGCATCCATATCTCTGGGTGTTCAGAAAGGGATGGGACACATGCTGGTGGTCACTACTGAGCATGGGAGTAAAGGGCACGGCCTCTGAGACGGACCGTCCTGGACCTTTGATGCTGGGGGCTGCAAGGGAGAGAGGAGCCGGGGTAAAACCCTGCTCGGCCCCAGTCGCTCGCCCTTCCAGCTGCCGCGTGACACCGGACACTGGGCAAGACAGACCCATGGTCTGACCCAGGACAGCAGTTCTCGTGTTCTTGTGAACCAGGTCCTCCATAAATGTGTGATCGGCTTAGAAAAAATCATGAGATTTAAATGAAGAAACGGCTCCGTTTCTGAGCATTCACCGTACGGTGCCCATTCATGGTTTCAAGCCTGTTTTCCCCCTTGCTGCACCCCCCCCCCCCAAAAAAAAAAAAAAAAGCCCTTATTTTTTCAATAGTTGCTGAGATTTTCCCCACTGCACAAGCCTCTGGGAACTAGGCCATTCAGAGAATGGCACCAAAACCTGTAAAAATGGGCAAAAACCTGTCTTGGACTAGCCACCTGCTCACGGCCGACAGCCTATTGCTCTCAGACCAGCACTGAAGGGGGCGGATACCCCAGACTAGCTGCGTGTCTGTGCACACCAGATCCTGGTATAGTTTTAAAGCAGTGCACAAAACCAGCGTGCAAGACTGACGGGGAAAAGCTGGGAAAATCAGGGCTATTTAGCCTGACAAGAGAAGACGGCGGGTGGAGGGGCATCGATAACAGGGTTTTTCCTGCTCAGCTTTCCCCGCCCCCCCGTTTGCATTGTGCGGTCACCTGCTGGAAGAGAGACCCCGGTGAATCGGTTGAGCTTGCAAAGAGCTTTTCTCACCCCTCTTCCCTCACCCCCTCTTCAAACAGCCCGGGTCCCGGCAAGGCTTTGAGTCGAGGGTCCCGATCCACCTGGCTTGCAAGGGGAAGCCCCGGAGGCGCAGGGGTGAGAGGGCAGACATCTGCACCGAAGTGTGGGCTGAGGACCGAAGGCGTGCTTCCTTCCCACGCGTGTTGTGCATGTTGCACGTTGAATTTCCCCCCCGCTCTCCCGACAGGTGCACGCTAGACAGGCAAGCAGACGCGCAGACAATAGAGCGGGAGGAGGAACGAGCTTCCCTCTTATCTCCTGGCTGCTCCTCATCTGCAAAAACAAAGTGTGGGGGTATTTAATGCCTAATGCACATCAGTGCAGCAAACGGTTCTGGTTGCTAGGCAACAGCAGGAAACCTCATTAGCGGCACCATTTGGGGCAAGAATGAATCCACTCGGAGGGATCGGTTTTCAGGTGTGTTCTCAGCCAGGGCGACTTTCCCAGCCTTTGCTTGCACTGCCTGGATGAGGGTCATTTGGGCTGTAATTATGCACCGTATCCTATTGGGTTTCCATTGGAACGAGGCACTTCCTGGAACAGCTGACCTCCGAGTTTCCTGAAACCGTGACAATATCCAGGGTTGAGCCCAAGAACGCGGTCTGCGGGGAGGGGAGGGCTTGCTCTTCCAGATGCAGCCTGTTCGCTCCAAGGGCTGTGGCAATAGAGGGGGTTTTCCTCCCTCCCTTCTCTTCGGTTTGCTTGGCACTAAGTTTTACATCAGCAGGAGGGGGGGGTCCGCTGGGTTCAGCATCTCCGCCTTTGCGGTCCATCTCCGGCCATCGTCTTGGGTCGTCCCTGGGCCTTTTGGCCTTGGCTTTACCGTTTTGGCCGGGCTGTGACCGAGGGCAGTCATCCGAAGGTCAGTGGTCTCAGGCTTGGTTTGAAGGGAGCTACGGGGAGAAAGACTATTGCTGGCAGGCGGGGGAGCGATCTCCACCCCTCCCTGGAGGAGAGCAGTTTTCTGGCTAAGAGTCCAGCAGAAGTTGTCTCCTATCGCTGCCGGGGCAGGGCGTAGCGTTGAACGCACCCGTTGCATAGCATCGACTAGCGACTTGTATAGGGAGACGGACCCTCTCCTCCCCGCACCGTATTCGGTTGGGGTCCCGCGGGCCTTGCATCTGAAGGGCCCGCAACCTGGCTGCTTCTGCCACGCTTTGCTTTTCCATCCCCATGTTACGTGGGGGTGGCAGCATCCCCAGTGCCCCTGATTTCCCTCTGCTTTTTGGTGCGAGGAGGGCGGTAGAGACTCCACGGTGGCGGGGAGCTTCCCCATCAAAGCTCGCGTTAGGAAAGTGCTGCTGCTTTCGAGTCGCCTCGCAAGCTCGGGGATGCTCTGGAAGGAATCGAGGTTGCTGAATCAACGCTGCTGACAGCTGCCCGCACCCCCCGAACGGGTGTTGAGCTGGGCTCGTTCCAGCCTCGTTAGGGCACGTCTCGGTGCCGGCTGAATTCCTTCTCCGTGCATCGTCAGCACTGAGTCAGCTTCCCGCCGGGACTGACCCGCAGTGACCCTGCAGGGTCTTTTGCTATTCCTGGAGAAGATCCTGTCTTCAGGCTGCTTCCCTGCAGCTTGCCGGGCCCTTCGCGCCCTTGCTTTTTCACTTCTCGACATCACCCTCTTCTTCGCGGCTGCAGATGTTCTCCCCATCATGGGGCTCTGCTTCCAGTTCGTCTTGAAACTCCAGCTGCAGCTCGCAGCTAGGGTTGCTCCAGAGGCTCGCCGCTGGTCTCTTGCTTAGGGGGTTGCAGCCTAAAATGGACCAGCGGGGAGGGGGAAAAAGACAAGGGTGAATTATTTCAAAAGCCCTCGCAGCATCTTAAGGCTCATCTGGATGCTGCTTCCTTTGTTGGGCTGACGGGGCACGCTGTTTTAGGCGTGTGGCTGTGTTCCCCGTATCGCTGGAGAGTCTGGCTGGCTTGCGATAAGCCGTGGATCTTGCATGCAGCGGGCCAATTCGCTCCGTTACGCCAGCGAGATCACTGTGCAGGCACTCCGGATTCACGTCGGAGTCGAAACCCGGCTGCGGCCGAAACGAGGGTCCGCGCGCGGGCAGGTGGCGGGGTCGAGCTGAGATCTGAATCGCTGCATTGCTCCCTGGGGCTCTCCCTGGGCTCCAGACTTGGTTTAGAAAGCAGTTTTCGGCTCTTCCTCTCCCTCCCCCAGCGCCCGGCGTTGTCTGGACGTTTTATTTTTGGAACGGAAAACCAGACTTGCTCCTTTCGGCTTTGATTGTGTTTTTTGCTGACGTGCACAAACCGGGCCCCGCGATGGCAAGAGGAGACTCGCTGGTGAAGGTCATTGAAACAAGGCTCCTGCTGCAGGCCCGAGTTGGCTCGGGATATATTTTAGAAGCAAAGGGGTTGTTGAGCTCTTAGTTTGTCAGGGCAAATTGGCTTGGAGGTCTTTATTTCCGTGCGATGTTTGGGCAGGAGCATGGATCGATGGAGGTGGCTCATTTATGACGCGCGGAGGAGTGGGAAGAAGGATTCTCAGCAAACGTCTACCCGTTCTGGGTCTGCCTGAGATGCCGTCACTTTGGCACCGCGTGGCAGGTCTGGCACACTGACGTGGCTGCTCGGAAGTGCCCGAGGGATGTTGGGAGAAGGGTGGCCTGGCCGTCTGCTGCTGCAGATGTTTGACCTCGGTATCCGTCGGGATCTGCAACTGGCCGTCCCGAATTTTTCTATCTATCCTGGAAGACTTCCTTTTCACTTGAAATAGCATCCCTCCCCCTGGGACCTGCCGTTTTGGATGGAGATGCTCTAACGCGGATTAACCCACATCTGTTCTTGGGGGAAAACCACTAAACGGCGGCGTCTCCCCTCGGCAGCGTTCCCATTTTCCTCCTCTCCGGGCAAAGGCACGTGGCCACGTTCCTGCTCTTTGCCTTCTCTCTCTCGTTATCCAGCGTTCATCGAGTTTGGTTGCTCAGATCTCGCGTCCAAATAAATGCCCTGAGAAATCTCTGGCGTGTACAGCGGAGCCAGGGCTAGGTCGACTGATTAAACAAAGGGGCAAAACAGCAGTGGATTAGAGCCTGGACAGGCTTTGAAGTGGCACGGGGAGACGAGAAATTTGTGGGTTTTCCAAGTGATATTTCAGTCGAAAAGCAGGTATTTGGCTGTGTTTTGCAGGGTTGTGTTTTTTTTTTTCCTCTCCTCCCCTTTACTTTTAATTTAAAAGGGAGAGAGACTTAATTACTGAAAGACATCTGTGGTTTTGGAAGTCTAAGAATCCGCTCCCGGTGCCAAGAGGATTTCATGCCATACTGAGGGGTTCCCCCCACCCTTAATAACAGCCTAGCTACACCATTTTCTCCTCTCCCTTGAGTTGTATGGCTTGTTTTCGCTGCATAACTCATGCCTTCCCCCTCTTTTCCCCCACTCTCCAGTATTTATTTTTACAAATCCCAGGGAGGACAAACAGATCTCTCCTTCGCCGCGTCGCCGGCTTTTCTTTGCCTTCCTTGCACCGTAGCAAAAGCCGTCCCAAGGATAGATCTTGTCATTCTGCGCTGTCGGTCGAGATATTTGCACTGCACCAGAAGCAAATGGAGCCGACTGCAGTATAGTCTGTGTACTGAATAACAATATCTTCGGGTTTTTTTCCCCTCCCCAGCCAAAATCGGTTAAGTTTTGCATCAGAGGTTAAGAGCTGGGTTTTTTTACAGAGGCAGCTGGTAAATGGCCTCCAACGTGAAGAAGAGACGGATGAGATTTCACCGGTTATCAGCTTGTAACCGTTTATTATGCCAAAGGCTGTATGTACCATAGAGCCGGCGCGTGACAGTCGGGAGCAGCCCCCAACGGCGCGCTGCTGCTGTCAGGTTTTTCTCTAAAATAACGTGGCTTCTTCCTTCGAGGGTCTTTATCTCCACCACCTTCCTTTCAACCCTGGGTAGTCCTCAGGGATCCTCCATCCTCCTTCCCCTTTCAGGCCCTTCCTGACCAGCCATGAAGGTCATGCTAACACAACGTGATGGAAAGCTTAAAAGAGAAAGAAAGACAAAAAATACACCCCAGTAGGTGACACTGGTGATTACTGGGCATAGAGGCAGAACTGGGGGATATGCTGCTAACTGGACATCACCTGGACTTTGCTGGTGGGTCTCTAGTGAGGGGAGAGCCATTAGGGTCTCCAGTTGCCTCTCTCTTGCTTGCAACTGTCTGATCCAGGGGTGTTCAACCTTTTGGCCCCGTGGGCTGGTTGAGTGGCGTGGAGCCTGTCTTTAGGCTGGATCTAGCCCACGGGCCAGAAGTGGAGCACCCCGGTCTAACCTCTGAGATGTTTGTACAGTACTGTTGGAGTGGGCTGTCCTCTGGCTTGCAAGCCGGTCGGCTGGGATGAGTTTTGTGGGTCTTTCTGGCCTCCGCGTCATGATGGGGCTGGGTGGTGGTGGGCGTTTTGTCCCCTTGATGCTACGAGAGATCATGAAAGCAGCTTTCTTCTTGGAAAAGATTCTTCCAGAGAAGACCCAGGAACTGTTTTATCCCGGTGGGATCTGAGCGTGTTTGTGATACGGATCCGCGTTGGAATTGCCATCTGGGTTGCTAAATGGTCAGCGCCTTTCTTCCACCTCCTGAACCCAACTTGCGCCATCCTTTTGTCGGTGTTGCTGCCACGTGTCCGGACACCGTGCAGTTCGCTGCTCCATAGTGGTGTGATAGCAGCAGTCTCCTTTGCACCTGTCTGGCCTTATTGGCATTGTGGTAGCAGCAAGAGGTGGTACGGAGGAGCCCACGCACGCCCTGACCCCCTGCCACTTTAGGCACGTTGCAAACCTCAGACGCACCCCGAAGGGACAGCTCCAAGCCAGACCCCTGAACGTGCTCTCGAGCCCTTCGTCTCTGATATGCCACTGGGGACGAGCCCGGAGGGGCCTCGCCAGCCAACTCCTGAGTGAGGACCACGTCGGTGGGTCTGCTCAACCCTGTGGTGCCAGGACTCAGCCCTGTCTGGGCATAGAAAAGTCCTCCCATGCCTTCACGATGCTTGACCAGTGCAAAGCAAAATAGCCTTGGGATGTCTGATCACCTAAGCTGAGGCCAAGAGGTGAAGAGATTCACCCAGGTTGGCACAGAAAACCATCAACGGGGCTGGGAAGAGACCACCTGTTCCCACCTATCTCGTCCTCATGGGATCCAAACCCCTGCCAGCAAGTATCGCCGTGCAGCTCTCCCTCCTTTCACCTGCATATCCTTTCCCGAGGAGCAACCGGTCCTGGGGAAAGGACTTGCTGGCCTGTTTCCTTTCATTTCCAATAAAGGGCTTGTCTACATGGGAAAACAGACCCGAAGAGCTGTCGTGGAGTAAGCTGTTCTCCAATAGTTATTCCCAAAGGGCTTCTCATACAGATGGATGCTCAGTTCTGGACTAATTAATGCACTCACTTATTTATTTATTTATTTTTTTGGAATAAAAAGCCAGCAGAGGGATTTATTGTCAACTTCCCAGGCAGACGAGCCCTAATGAACTACAGAATTTCAGCTTAAATATTTTTATTAAACGTTATGGTTGCAGGAAAAGGGAAAAAAGGAAAGCCTGGGGGCAACTTTACTGTGTTTTGGGGTCTCCCTAATTAAATTAAATGAAACTCTTTTTCAGCGTTCATTTTACCCTTATAAAAGTGTTTGTCTTGGGTCTGCTAGGTGAAATTCTCTTGCAAGAAGAGTCCTTATGGGGTAATGATATAAATGAACTCAGTAAAAAGTCTCCCTGAATGAAAGGGGCAGGTCAGGGAGATCTCCAGGGTTTCCAGCTCTGGAGCAGGGTGCGATTGAAGTCTGTCTAGTCCGAGACCCTGACTCCCAACCGTGGGTGGCTGACAAGGAGGTGGAGCCATACGTGGAGATAAATGGGGGCTATAGAAAATAGAGGCTACGTTTCCTTGAGTTGACTGCTTGCATCCCTACCCTGGTAGGCCTTTATCTGGAGTCAAGAAGGAAGGAGGGCTGGGTACCACGACGTGGCCAGGGGTGTTTGGCTGCTGCTAGAAGGACGGGGCTTCTCAACAGTGGCATATAGAGTGGGAACGTCGTGTCTGTTGGGCCCGGACTAGGTGGCCCTAAGGTCTCTTCCAAAACTATGAGTCTGTCCTTCAAATGGTCCTCGCTCAGGACTCGGCCTACTTAAGTCTCTACCGTTGACTCATCTTCCTCCCATGGAGATAGCCGCCGGTGCTATCTGGGTTCTGCATGCTTTCCTCCCAGAGTCCGTGTTGCACAAAGGCTCCCCTGGACGCATGACCGGGCTGGAGACCGAAAAGCCCTCTGGATACCGTCATGCTTTTCCTTTCCTTGCACGGACTGTCACTTCATTGTCTGCAGAATGTAATTATCTGACAAGCATTAAAGCCTCTCTCCTGTGTCTGCTTTGGATGAGTTGGAGAGAGGCAGAAGTCAGACCGACGGAAAAGACGAGCAGAGTCCCATCGGTACAAGTGAAGTACGGGGTAGATGGAAGTTGGGTGATCCAAAAGTATTATGAGCAGGAGTGAATCCTTAGACTGCCTGAAATATAGGCTGGGGGGCTAATGCTTATTCTGAGTGCCGTGTGGACACGATAAAAACATTAAAATCAATTTTGCCTTTTTTAAAACAAAATGGTGTTCCTTATCTGTAAATGGAGCCAGCTGGGGAGAAGTATGGAAACTTTAAACTACCAATATTGTTTCCGTTTCACAGGGTCCAAGCTCAAGTCCATTTTCCGAGGGTTTTTGTTGATATGTTTGCTTCTGCTTTTTTTTTTCTCTCCCCATGAAATATTTTAGCCAAATGTTTTGCCAAAAGCGTTATGGAAATGGCCGTCGAGATACGCTCATGGAAATATCTTGGCAAATACAGTTTTCTTAGACGTATTGATGCGTGGTTTTGGAAGTCGGGGTTTCATCGCTTTTTCGGAAAAGCCACGTCCTAAAAAGAAAGCGCGGGCTGCCTCGGAGAAACGTTGGCCCTCTTTCCCTGCAGCTCTGGACTGCCCGATTCCCTCCCGTCTGACAGGATAAACTTTTTTTTAAAGGCCAGGAAAATGTGAACGAATGGCTTTTCCACAAATTGTCAGGCTGCTATTTTAAGGTCTGGTACCTCGGGACTGATCGTGGCTGTATTGCGTCCCTTTGCATTGATAGTAGATGCTGAAAGCTCACCATTTACTGGTTCTGCATCCCAGAGCCATGTAGGCGAGGGGGAGAGAGACCTTTCATTGAAACGTATTTCAAATAGGCATCCAGAGTCTTAAAACCCTGGTGCCCTGTTGTGTCTGGAGGCCTTTGCAACAGAAAAAAATTGCTCTAGTGTTTTCCCGTTGTCAAAAAAACAAGAGAAAACGAAGAGTCGGCATTTTCCGAGGGGCCTTGAGTCCAGCAAGGGCTGCCTCCAGTTGAAAAGGTTGAGAACGGCTGGCGGGGGCAGGCGAACGCGGTCTTCTGCCATTGCAGTGCCGGGCTCCCGGCGCCTTCTGGTCGTGGCGTGCAGCTTGGTGGAGCTGCACGTTCCCAACTCGCCTGGGACGGTAACGTGAAGTTGGTGCGATTCTTCCTGTCCATCGCAGCGGAGCTAGGCCGGCTGCGACGTTTCAAGACAAGGTTTCGCAGTGTTTTTAATTCTAAATTGTTTTCCATTTACACACCGCCATATGCAGATCCGGACCCATTCCCTTCCCCTTCCTTTTCAGCCATGCTTCTAAGCTGTCACCAAGGAGCTGTGCTGGTAAGAGGCAAAATACAAGGCTTTGCCCCTGCCTGAGGCCAAGAAGAGAACAAAAGGCCCCGAGAAGTTGCCTCCCGACTGTGCCTGCCGTGTCTCTGAAAAGCAGGTCAACAATGCGGATGAATGACGGGAGAGAAAAAGACATTACCACGTTGCAAAGGAACTCCTTTCCCTTCCAGAGGGGACACAGGGACAAGAGCGTAAACCGGGAGCCGGGGACAATGGCTACAAGGAGACGATGACCGATTTAACAGGATTATGCAGACATAACTCAATTTTTATTCAGACAGAGTTGCTGGCACCGGGGGTTTTCCCCCTGATGAGCAGATCGGCGGAGCGCTGAATTTTCCTTGAGCAAAATCGAACGGTGGCTACTTAGCCGCATTTGCATCCTGCAGGTGTGACGCCATGACGGCGGCAGCCCGGGTGGCGGGCTTCGATTCGATTGTTTCTTAATAAAATTGCAAGCGCGGGGCTAATTGGGTCTGGGTTTGGGATTCCTGCTGCCTCGGACGGCGCAGAACAAAGGAGCCTCGTTACTGCTAGCGGGGGCGCAGCGGTAGTTTTTGGAAAGGGCCGTGCGTACCACGATCGGTTTTGGTGGGACCGCCGCGTTCCCTGGCAGACACGCGGATCGGTATATGAGGCCACGCGGGGAATCATGCCGTTCGGTTTCAAACGTACTGAAGACGTGCGTTCTCCAGTAGGTGTGCGTCCCTGGCATGCTAACGAGCAATTCCTGATTACAAGCCCGCGGAGGCAGATTCTCAGCCAAGCTGCTCCAGTGCAGTGGGTCGAGCCAGGCCAGTTTGTACCACTGGAAGACTGGCATTCGTGTGCCTGGGCGTCTTGCACTGGGGCAAGGTGGAAATATGGAGGTTGAACTATCTTTGGCAGCCTTGGTCAACACAGAGCACCAGAACCTGGCTGCTTGAGCTCGTTAGAGAAAATTAGGATTGGAAGGGGCCTCAGGAGGTCATCTAGTCCAACCCCCGAAGGTTGGTTTTTATTCCAGTTCTTTTCCATGGATTCAGTTTCTTTTCATGGAAATCTTCTTCTTCCAGGCTTGCAGGTTGGAGCGTCAAGTGGTTTTGCAAGACATTGACCCTTCAGACGCACCATTAATGGGAGGCAAGAGAAAGCAGGGGCAAATGCCAAAGCGCTCCTCTTGACTTGCTTGAATGCAGATAGCCCCGCTCACCGGTTCTCTGCGGGGATTTATTACGCGGAGCAGGGATTAGTTTGCTTTTGCTTTTGTTTTCATTGTCTCGGGCGTTGCGTGTCGCCGGTCTTCATCTCCTCCGAAGTGCGAAACGTATTGCAGCCCCGCAGAACTCAGACCTGATTGCATTGCACCTTTATTCCCTTGGTAGGTGAAGCCGGCTCTCCATCACAGCAAAACCTGCTGTATTTGTCCTCTCCCCATATTCCCTACGTTGTGTGAGCACCACAATGCACATGCCCCAAGCTCAGTTTGCTAGCATCCTCGTTCAGCGCACCCGGCTTGGAATGAGCAGCTCCGTTGTGCGGTCAGGATTTAGTTGAGGTTTTTTCCTTTTTAAAATTTGATTTCTATCCCTCCCCCATCCTGGCAGACATCCCTCCAAATCCATATCTTCCTAGCAGGAGATGCATCTGATTTGCACGTCTGGGCAGATTAAAAATCCATTTGTCTACAGGACAACTGATGGATGGGCTGGGTGGGGCGAGAGGGTTTTTCATTTTGGAGGAAGGAGACGCATCCCAGGTCTTATAGACAACAAAGAGCGGGGGGGTGGGACGGATGTGGGAATAATTTCGAATCGTCTGATCCTTGTTTTGTTCGAATTGTCCGAGAAAGCATCGCTGACATGGAGCCTGGGACGGCTCCCAAAGCCCGTGGACGACGGGAAATCTCCGTTTCGGGCTTCTAAATAAACAACCACCCAAAGCCTTGTCCGGATAATAGTGGGAAACGCTGGAAAATTGAGTTAATACAAGGGCATCTGTGTAAGTGAATGCCGGGGCCGGGAAAGCGGCATTGTTCTTTAACTCTACTGATGCCGGAACAGATGGGAGGCGAAGGCCACTTCACGCATTAGCTGGCGCAGATAAAGAGCAAAGCAAAGAAGGGCCCTTGTGACTGATTACAGAGGTTAACGGGAATAGAAACCAGCGGATTGACTCCTGCGTCGCAGGAGGTGCTGTGGGAGAGGAGCAGATGGCGAGGAGGGCGTCCCTCCAGCTTACTCAGCTGCTGGGAGAAGCCGACGGCCACCCCCAGCACGCACCAGTCTACCTGCCTCTCGGCAGCGTGCCGTTCTTCCCCTCCGCCACCCTCCGGATTGCACTCTTTTTGGTAGGGTGTGCAAGCATTTGTGCTCCTCCTTTGCTTGGCCCATCTGCCGATGCGTGTGCAAAGCTCACGCGTGCACAGGCTACCCGTGGAGGTCTCCGCTGGGTTGTGTTCGAGCAGCAGGGCTGCCCAACTGGTGGCTGATGTGTGGCCCTCCCCGGGCTCTCATCCAGCTGCTGGTCCCTCCATCCCTCCTCCAGTGTGGGGCCTGGGCTGTGCGGGGATTGGGACCACACGGTGCCACGATGGGGTCCTGGGGGCTTCGGCATGGAACAGCCTTGCTCAGACAGGGACGGTCTCATTTAGCGTCGGCCCCTTGCTCCTCCTGGCTGTGGGTCCCGGCGGCGTGCTCTCGAGGTCTTTGTTTGCCTGGCGAACCCTGCGGTTTGCTTTGCCGGGCGGTAACGAGGAAACCGGAGAAAACGGGGGAAGTCGATAACACGCCGCCGCGTTGCGCTGCGTCAGCATTTTTCCGGCTAGCGTCCCCCGCCATAAGGGCCGGCCGGATCACTGCCCCTCTGCATATCGAGCCTGCCTGCGTCGTGAAAAGGAATTGCTTTCAGAGGGGGAAAAGGCATGCATTTGTAGGGGCCGGCTGCTTTAATTGCATCTCTCGAGCCACCAATATTGTGTTTTGCGAGAGAGAAATTACAATTGATTCAGCGTTTTCCCCCCTCCTCGTCTCTCCTCCTTCCTTTTTTTTTTTTTCCCCCTTCACTGAAAAGACACGTTTTATCTGTGTGTGGCAACACCTGCCTAGGGCGCCTCTGTGAGTCCTGGTGAATAAAAAGAGCAGCAAGAAAAGTGGGTTTAATTGCACACATCTTCAGCGGAGTATTCCTTGCACTTAAAAGCACAAAAGGCCAGCTCTGCGCTATTTGAATGGAGCCTGGGAGGGCTGTACTGAGAAGTACTCTCCATTACTATCAGAGGCAGATGATTCACTTTGCTGGAGCATTGTCATGTGCAAATGAGTTCATGAGCCCATCTTCTTTCCAACTGCAAGGTCAGGGACACGGCAATTGTCAGCTTCAGCTGGCTGGAGCAATTGAACTCGGGTTGGGAAGCTTCCCGCACGTTTGCTAACCCAGCTTCCCAGAGCAGAGGCACCTTTTTTCTGCAAAGCATGTGCGCACATCACAAGTATTGACCGGTTTAGGTTAACGGCTGGAGAGCTGGTTGGGAAATGTGACGGGGAAGGGGTTATAAATAACACCTAGTGCTGCAATAATTATTCACCGCTCATTATAGGTTTCACACAGTGGAAAAACAAATGGTTTTTCCACTATGAGCTGCGGCGGCAGTCGGTTTGCATTCATGATAATTGCTGAGGAGCTTGGATGGGGTTGAGCTGGAAATGCCTTTCCGTTACGGCTTGGAAATTTTAAAAATATTTGGGGTCACGTTAACCCAGTTCCTATGATTTGTGCTGAGAGTTTGCAACCTACCTTGTGCACATCTGCCACCTCCCATAAATATCCCCGGAGTCTTTCCTATGTGTTTTCCAAGTCCTTGCCTGTCTGGAAGCTGAGCTGCCTTGACAGTCTTGCAGGCTGGAAAACATCTGCTTATTTGCAGGCGAGTCACCGGGCAGAGAGCTGAGCTTGCTCCGTCGCCGGCCTTAACTCTGACCACTCTTTGCCGTGGGGAGACGGGGTGCAAAGGTGAGCCCAGCCCTCCGATGCTTGGTGGGAAAGGACCGGGTTCGGTTCACTTTTGGGCTCCTCCAGGTAAAGCCACAGGATGCGGCTCATCGCTGGCACCGTCCTGCTTTCTGGCTGACTTTGCAGCTGGGTCGTGTTGCAAACACAGGCTTGGACTGAGGTTTTCTGGATGAGACGCTGGCTCGTGGGAGCGGGGGGCTGAATGCACCGAGCAGGATTTTGGAAGGGCGGTGGGGAGAGGGAGGGTGAAGCTGCATTACTGACCAGCCTCTCTTGGCTGGGCAGTGGGGGAAGAGAAATGACGGGGACTTTCTGGAAGCGTTGTGTATTGGCTTCCCCTCATATGGCCGGTATTGATCTTGCAAGGCGCTTTCCCAGAATACGAGCCTCGGCACTAGGAAATCACTTGATGTTTTAATGTACAGGCATAGGTATCGGTTTCCTTCCCCCATCCTGTCGTTTCAAGCGGGTGGCACCTGGGGCAGCGAGACACATGAGGTTAGTCTTGCCCCGAGGAAGTCACGGCTTTCTCCACGTCCATCCGTGCTTCCCGGCAGGTCCAGCCAAGGCTGAAGCGCCGTGGGCAGGTGCCAGGGTCAGCATCTCTCCCTCCGCACGCTGTTGTTCCCTGAGACGGGAAGCAAACAAAGCCGTGGAGGGACGCGGCCCTCCGCTGCACACGTGTCGTGAATCTGAGTCCCAGCGCGGGTCGTTTCTCGGGGCTGGCGGCTGGGGTGTCGGGAGATCCTTGTAGGGGTGCCATGGGGTGCTCTCCTCTATCGGCGCTGTTAGGTGTGCAAACGCCTACTCTCGATTCACAAACTCAACCCAGCGTCCAAGCCGCGCTGACCTGTTGCGGGTCCCGCGTTCTTCACAAGGAAAGAATCGCTCTGTCCTTTTTCTGCAGTCAACAAAAACGAGCAAAGGCTAAGAACTGGCATTTTTTGAGCGTGTTTTGAGTCTAACGAGGGGAGCTGCATATCTAAGTCAGTTGAGGTTAGTCAGTAAGAGCCTCCATGAGTTTTTGCAACCAAGCTGGGGCACGCAGGTGTGACGGGATGAGCCTGAGTTATGCCATTTCTTGGCCTGAAATTTCTCCCAGCCTATAGGCAAATTCATTTTGGAAAGTCTGAGCAAAATCAGTTGAATCTTTTAGCCTAAAAACATACAGTTACCCTATGTTCTGCTTGGAAATGTTGCACTTTTTTTTCACAATTTGCTGAAGCTGGAAACTTCTGAATTTTTTGGTGCGTTTATTTGCCTCCATAGCTCGATGCAACTCCAGCCTGAACAAAGAATCAGTTAGACGTACAGGCCTTTACTTTTGATAAAGGTGCAGATGTGAAGTTTTTTTTATGTTTTATGATTTTAAACGGCTTGAGCATGGATTCCACAATTAGGGGTGTGTTTGTAAAGGTCCTGCCAGATTTGGCATTTGGGACTTTGCACCTACTAAACTAGGGTACGTCCAGCTTCGTTTTTGAGACCTCTGGATTAAGGTGGGTTGGCGCTGGCTTTGTGGTTCGCAGCCTGGAACGAGTTGGGTTACGGGCACCTGGGTTTGCTGTGCTCTGGTTTAGGACTCCAGCAATACGTGAAGACCCATTTGGCTGAATAGATCAACAACATGCATGTCTGTTATGCACGTGCATTGACACTTTGGTTGTCTTGTCTTCATTTTGGACTTGGCTGGCTGTGTGTGGCTACATGGTAGTTGGACTTCATGGCTCAGTGACACCCTGATTTAGAGAAGACCGAGGGGGACTGAATAGCAGCGTTCACCTCCCTGCAGGGGGGCTGCAAAGAGGATGGAGCTGGGCTGCTCTCAGTGGGGGCAGACGACAGGACAAGGAGCAATGGGCTCAGGCTGCAGCAAGGGATGTTGAGGTTAGTTATTAGAAAAGGCTCTCACTAGGAGGGTGGTGAAGCACTGCAGTGGGTTCCCTAGAGAGGTGGTGGAGTCTCCTTGGTGGTTTTTAAGACCTGACTATACAAAGCCTTGGCTGGGATGATGGAGTTGGGGCTGGTCCTGCTTGGAGCAGGGGTTGGACTGGATGCGACTCCTGAGCTCCCTTCCCACCCTCGTAGTCTGCGATTCTGTGACTCTTCAAGAGTATGCACGAGTCCAGCCAAGTTTTGCAGAGGAGATTTGCTATGGCTCAAAGGCTGGCCGGTTCCTAAGCTCTGCAGAGGAGAATGCCTCCAGTGGCCTTTGCAAAGCTCTGGGCCCAAGGCATTTTTGAGCATCCTTGGTGGACTTGACTGATGGATTGACTCAGTCAAGACGTCAGGACCTACGAGCTGTTGTTGGAGGTTGCACGACGAAGGAAGCTGCAGTGGTTTGGACACATCACGAGAACATCACCCTTGCCAACAGCATCGTGCAGGGCGCAGGGGAGGGAAAGAGAAAAAGATGGACCCAAGAAGAGCTGGGAACCGATATCAAGGACTGGATGGGACTTCAAGTGGCAGAGTGCACGAAGCTAGCCGAGCACAGGGCAGAGTGCAGGAGGGTTGATACAACATCTGGGTGCCCCGATGGTCACAGCAACCTCAGGACTGACTGGACTTGCCTTGTGACATCCCCACGCCAAATAGATCTTTATTGGAGGGAGAGGCTGGGCTCCACATTAATCAGAAATTAAATACCGGGTTAGCATCAGCATAACGCAAAAGCCGAAACGTCGAGAACTTGAGATTGGGACGTAACGACGGACGATTCTGTCTTGTGTTGTCTGTAATATTTTGCCCCTCTTTTCGGTTTCCCGCGTGACCCTTGTGAGAGTCGTGCCGTTTGCTAACAAAGGGGCCATTCTCCTGCCACCTCTCCTATGCGTTGGACAACAAGCTCCTTCCCCGTTCGTCTTTGTGGCTGCTTCTCAGGATCTGCTGACCAGCACCAAGTGGACAGGTCTCCATTTTCATAGGAGGCCAAAGATGCCCCTTTAACTAGGCAGCAAGGCTTCTCTTTGGAAGCAGAGAGCGAACGACTCGGCCTTGTGCCGTGGCTGGTGTCATGATTGTGATATAGAAATCATGAAGTCTTAGAGAAGTGGGCTGGAAGGGACTTCCAGAGGTCAACCCCCTGCCTAAGGCAGGATCAGCCCTGTCCAAACCGTGCTGGACAGATCCATCGTCAACCCTGACACGGGACATCACGGGGGAAGCCAGGGGACCAGGGGAGCCCGCGCCCTTCTGTTGTAGGAGGTTGTTAATATGCTGGGAGACATCCTCCTGTGTGCCAGGCCCTGTTGGTGTGCATGGTGGGTGCTCGGTGTATGCTCTTGCATGCATTCAGTCTGCACCGCTTGGACCGGCGCCTGTTGAACAAAGCCACCCGACTTGTCACCTGCTGGGGACAGGTGAGCTTTGCTGCCCAGGCGGCTGTCTTCAGGCTTGTGCCCTTGTTCAAGGAACATCAGGAGTCCCTCTCTCTTCCCAACTCATTGCACATGCAAATAGCTCCTGGAGAAAGGAGCATTGCCAGATGGGTTTTGGCCCCGCCAGGTTCTCACTTCACACGTCATTACCCGTTCTGCAACCTCGTGGAGACCTGGTAGAGCGGGTCTGTGCATTTGGACCTTGCACTTTGCATTTTATCAGCTGGGAAATAGCCCTCATATTTCAAGCCCTTGTATGACCATTGTGATGGGGGTAGGTTGTGAGAGAAGCTGGAGCTGTTTCTTAGGCACAGGGAAGCTTGGATGGAACAAGACCTTAATTACAACTAAGAGGTTTGCTGCTTTTTTTGTGATTTTTCCAATCCTGGCACTGTCAGTTTGCTGGCAGCAAATCAGACAGCAAGTTAGTTTATATTGAATGCATGCTAGGAAGAGAAGATAGAGTCCCAGATAAGCATCCAACTGTAGGAACTTCTGAAATTGAGCTGCGGGAGGGGGGAGCGCGTGGGGATAGTGCAGATTATTAGGTCTTTTCTGTGTTACTTCATCCGGATTGAAGCAACAAAGGAAGAAATAAAACAAGTTTTTTTTTGATGCCTCTCTGCTTTCCCCCCCTCCGTGTAATCCAGCCCCTGCATGTTCAGCAAGGCGAGGGGGTTGTACCACGCACCACCGCCACATATGCCCAGCAGTCATCCTTAGCCACGCGGTGCAAGGCAGGGGCTCACGTTCTCCTTCTTGCTTTGATCAGGAGGCATTTATGGCATGGAGCCGGGGGGTAATAGGGTGTGTTTGCTCTGAGGTTAATGGGGTGTTTTCCCTACAAGTGGGTGTCATGCTGTTGTATTGGTAGAGACGTTGTACTTGAGAGCCAAGGCATGAGTCGTTAGGAAATGAATCATAGCATCGTAGAGAACTAGCGTTGGCAGGTCATAAAATGGGGGTGGGAAGGGACCTCAGGAGTCGCATCCAGTCCAACCCCTGCTCCAAGCAGGACCGGCCCCAACTACAGCATCCCAGACACGGCTTTATCTACCCAGGTCCAAAGATGGAGACTGCACCACCTCCCCGGGAGCCTGTTCCAGTGCTGCACCACCCTCCTAGTGAGGAAGTTTTTCCTAATATCCAACCCAAATTTCCTTTGCTGCAACTTGAGCCCATTGCTCCTTGTCCTGTCATCTGCCCCCACTGAGACCAGCCCAGCTCCATCCTCTTTGCACCCCCTGGCAGGGAGCTGAAGGCTGCTATTCAATCCCCCTCGGTCTTCTCTAAATCGGGGAGATGTCAATGAGCTGGGAAGCCCAGGTTGACTAGCTCGGCGCTACCTGAATAGGGCCTTTGCATCAGCTGGTGGCCAAACTGTTGGGAGAGGTTGCATCTCCCAGGGCAGAGAGGGCTTCCAGGCAGGTGGGCCCAGGTCGAAGCAGGGACTGGGCTCCTCCTGCCTGGTGATGCCCGAGCTCAGCCTCGCACCTGGCAGAGCTACCGGTCCTTGTACCTGGCAGCCTGTTTGGGCATGGGCATGCCCCAGGAGGAGCAATGACCCGGCCCACTCGGCTCACCCCGACGGCTGTTGTGTGGGCTCGTAGAAGTAAATCTATGCCGAATACAAGGGAGCCGTATATTAATACTATTACAGCACTCCCTAATGTCGTTATAGCTTAGGGTTATCTGCATCTTCATACACATTTTGATGAGTTTATAAGTGTTAGAAATGATGATTTTTAAACCGAAACTTTATTTAAAGCCTGGCTGGGTGCAAAATTAATTTTCAAGTGTTAAAATAGAAATATTTTACCAGTCTTACAATTATAGTAGCATAGATTTAAAAAAAAAAAATGCTGCTGCACTCAGATGCTTTTTGTGCACCTGTCACTTTAAAAAGCTTGGTTTTTAAGGATGAATCTGTTGAAATGCAGGTTGTTCCTAATCCGAGAATCGACCGTGAACTATGTGCATTTCAATAAATTCGTCCTAAAAAAAATCTTGCCTTCCAGTTTCCTGCTCCCAGCCTGGATCCAGCATCTGCCCAAAGCAAGGAGCGTGTGCATGCCTCTGGATTTATGCCCCGGAGCAGGGGTCGCAGCCCCGGAAAGGGATTTTAGGGCAGCCTCGAGAGCCCGTCGCTTGTCCCGACGAGTTTTTATGACTTTGCTTCAAATCCGTTTAAAAAAGGAAACGGGGCGGCGCTTGGCCTCGCAGCCAGCTGCCTCTTAAGCCCGTGGTAGAAGAGAGATGCTCCGGCATGGATCCGTCACGTTTCTGTGGGGCAGCTCTTGTAGGAGGGATCCACGTGGGGCTGCGATCTAGTAACCGTAACACTTCTCATCCAGATCCCCACCCGGGTGCGGCCGAGGCGTAAGCTGCCCGCCAGCGCTGCAGTGAGAAGGGGAGGGAGCCGGGGCCCACCTGGCTTCCTCCTTGTTTTTGAAGTTAAATATTACCGAATTAGATGCTTTATCAAGCCCGCGGGGACGGAGCTTGAGCAGATCCAAATGGCTGAGCCCGCAAAGATCTGTCGAGCAGGTCTGCATTTCCCCCCTTCCCCTCCCTCCTTCTAAAGTGAAAGCAGACCTTGACACTTAATCAGATTTGAATGTGGTTTTTGGCGCTGCTTGAAAGGGACTGGCAGCGAATAGCTAGGTTTGATGCCATTTATTAAAAACCTCTGGTAGAATTTGTCTCGGGAAGCCTTTGTGAGGGCTGGCAAACGCACAAGGGTTTGATGCAGTTAACGTATTTTCATCTCTTTTTTTCTTCCTCTCTCCCCTCCCTTTTCTCTCCTCTCATTAATTGTAACCCTTTCAGCCGGAGGGCTGACTCTGGAGAGGCTCCTGTTGACGTGGGGTCTTGATTGGGCTCTGGTGATGCCGGCCAAGTGCACATCTCCTTGGGGAGGGGGCAGTCTTGCAGCCACGTGGGGCTGGTAGCCAGGTCCCCGGGCTCCGACACAGCCCGACCTATACGACCGCAGTCAAGGGAATTAACCTGCTGGCGGTGCCGCCTTCTCATTAGAAATTAACCCCCCCCCCCCCCAAAAAAAAAAAAAACAACCCAGCAGCAGAGCTCCCTGGGCAAACAAGATACTTGTTCTGCCCTCCGCCCACAACCTCCTCCACACTTCCCGCTGAAGCAGGTGAGGATTTGGGGCTAGGGTTTCTACAAGTGACTGGTGATTTTGGTTGTCTTGATTCTCGGGGGCCCAGCTCGAAGCCTCTCCAATAAGCGCTGTTGGAAGGCAGGTGTTTGGAAAGCTCACTTTCAAGTGTCCGTTCCTTCCTCCGCAACTTCTTGCCTCTCTTGGGTAAAGCTTCTTTCTCCTTCCTGGGATCTCCCCACTCTGCAGTTGTTTGGGACCGATCTCTTCTTGGACTCCGCTTGGGTGCGTCTACATGTGCAATTAATGCTATTTGGCTTTACTGTGCAGTAAGCACCTGCACGTGTAGATGGTGACACTTTACTGTGCAGTAGACTAATTTACTGTGCATTAAGCACCTGCACGTGCAGATGGTGACACATTACTGTGCAGTAGACTAATTTACTGTGCAGTAAGCACCTGCACGTGTAGATGGTGACACATTACTGTGCAGTAGATTAGTCTTGTGTAGACACTGACTAATTCTTCCTCATTGTCTTTTTAAACTAGGAAGGAAATTCCTAGCTGTCAGATGTATTTGCTAAGTGCTGCGTTGGCCTCTGGTGCCTCGATCGCAAATAATAAGGAAGATGTATTCCTGTGCTCTTGGCTCCTTGGACTGGCAGTGCAAACTGCCGGGTGTTAAAGCCGGGCAGGGCTTTTCCCAGTTGACCCAGGAGCTACGCTCCAGTTTGCAGGTGTGCGTGTCGGTGCGGCAGTGCAGCAGGGTTTGTTAAATGCAGCTGCTGGTGGGCTGAAGTAGCATGGTGGGAGCTGCAGAGCAGATGGTCCCCTGACGGTTTGCTCCCTGGCTCTGAAGGGTTATTGGACTTTGTGGAAGGACCGGATATGAGCAAAGAGCTTGCAGCGAAGCAGGAGACTTCATTGAGTTCTTGGAAGAGATCTCGCTCTCCGAACTCTGGTTCGGCTCCAGTATCCAGTCAACACCTTTGCCGTTTGCTCCCACTGTTTTGGAGCGCTTGCGTTCGCTGCTGCGTCCGAAAGTGTGTTGGGGGAGTGAACGGGGATACGGCAGGGGTTTAAAATATATCCTTGATCAAGAACCAGCCGTTAGCAGGACCCACCTGGGGCGGGCTCTGCAGCAGCAGGCCATTTGAACGGGTGAGATGATACACGGGGCAGGCATTCGTCCTGCGTGAGAGTCTTCAGGATTGGGCCTTGTGCTCTTCGATTAATTAGATGATGGCTGGGAGAGGGGCCTGGCAGCAATAGCTTTTGTAGTCTTATAGACTTGGTGGTTAAATAGGCTGGCTAAAGGGCCCCGATGTGTGTGCATGTGTGTGTGTGTAAAGCTCCCATGTCCTCCCGATCGTTTTGAGGTGTAGTCACCCAGTGGGTGTCAGAACAGAGCTCTGCACGTAGCTCTCCAGCGTGAGCACAGCCCCTGGTGTGCGACTGGGCGTGTTATGGATCCCCAGGCGGCCGAGGGTTGCAAAAAGCAGTGCGTGCTTCGTTCTGTAGCAGCCTCTTCCTCTTTGCTCTCTGAGATTGGCCAGCGTGGGACGTGACGCCGAAGCGGGGCTGAGATGGGTATGCATGCGGCCAGTCCTCCGGTCTCTTGGCCTGGAGCTGTGCGCTGGTGGCGGCACTGCTCTCCTAGAATGAGGCAGGAGGATCTAGTACGTAGACAGTTCCCATTAAACACTTAGATTTCAGGCCACGTAATTCTCACCATCAGCCTGCACGTGCCCACATGGTATTAATGCCGTCGGTGTTGCAGAGCTTGCACGCGTTGCCGTCCATTTGCAGGCTTGTTAACCTTATCTCTTTTTCTCCCTCTTTTTCCATGCCCCAGGTTTCCACCTGAGCGGGACTGTCACGGAGCCCGCCACTGCGACGGAGCCAGAGATGACCTACAAAGTGGCCATCAGCTTCGACCGCTGCAAAATCACCTCGGTGACATGCGGCTGCGGGAACAAGGACATTTTTTATTGTGCCCACGTGGTGGCCCTCTCCCTGTACAGGATCCGCAAGCCCGACCAGGTCAAACTCCGTCTTCCCATCTCAGAGACCCTTTTCCAGATGAACAGGGACCAGCTCCAAAAGTTCGTTCAGTATTTAATCACGGCTCATCACACCGAGGTGCTGCCCACCGCCCAGAAGCTGGCGGATGAAATCCTGTCCTCCAACTCCGAGATCAACCAAGTGCACGGTAACTCGCGTCCTTTGTGCCGTGACTTTTAAACGCCGAGGCCCTTTCGGCTGGAGGCTGGCGATGGCCACTCCACAGTCGTGGACGTGGCCCTTCATTTGGGTCCTGCCTAGGGAGAATTAAAAGGGGGGGAAACAAAACTGATGTAAAAGTATCACGGTGGCATTTGCATTGTGCGAGCTGCTTCGGTCTCTGTTGTCACTCACGTGTTTATTTGCAGAAGAGCGGATCCAACGGGCAAGGGGCTGACGCGTAGGAGCAGCCGACGTGTGGCAAAAGGCAAAATAAATGAGGACGTGGATTTGGAGGTGGCAGGGGGGATAGGAGGGGAAATGCCTCTCTTCATCTCCTAGGGGAAGTTCGTTGCGGGTTGAAGCACAGGGAGGAAGCTGGGGATCGTGCACCGTTCTGGCTTCCCGTGGGGTTTGGGAGCCTTGCTTGAATGAGAGAGATCCTGGGAAAATGCTCTCGCCCGTTCTCCGTCCCCAGAGCAGCACCTGGGGAACGGCGCCTCTGGCGAGTGGGCAAAGGTGATGCTGTGTTTGAAGTGCCAGGCTCCAGATGTTGCTCAAACAGCTGGAGCTGGACCTGGACCTTCCTACCTAGTAACTTGCCAATAGAGAGATGGGACTAGCGGTCCTGAGCCTTGCAGCAGAGATGGGCATTTGTGCGCTGGTTTGTCGTGTGCTTCGCAGTCCTTCTAGGCAGGGGTGTTCAAGGTCTGATCCAGCCTGGGGAGCTGTGGCATCTGGCCTGTGGGGCTCCCCATGGCTCGGGGAATTTGGTGATGGGGGAGCAATGGCCGTTAATACGGCCACCCTCGCCCGCGGCCGAATTCCCAGCCACGCGTGGCAGGTCGGAGATGGGCCATGCCCCCTTCCCTCTGCATGACGAGGACGGGGTTGTGCCACGCTCCCGTCCCTTCACGTGGCCAGATGGGGCCGTGCCCACCCTGAGCGCTGCATCCGGACCCCCAGCCGGATCCATCCCATGGACAGACCTGGTATTGTCCATCCAGCCCGCCAGGCAAACAGCTTGAGCACCGCTGCTCCTCGGGAAGGTGATCTCAGGGGTGAGTTAGAGGAACTGCCACTTCGGGCCAGGTGCCAGGGCTCGGAGCCGGGGTCTCGTTTGCTCTGAGTTCAGCAGGAGGCGAAGCGCAGAGTGTCTGCAGCTCCGTTGGACATCACCGAGCCAGGGCTCTCCGGGGCAGGCCCGCTGGTCTCAATGCCCGCTCCTCCAGCTGGACAATGGAGACGGTCCCGATTTTGTCCGGAGGCACACGGCTGTTTCAGGACTAAGAAGCGTGTCTAAAGTTCTCCAAAGATGAAAAGCCCCAGGCTGGGGTTAAGTAGACCCCAAAGGCGGATCAAAGGTGGCGCAGGGACCCGACTAAATGGGATTAGACAGCTCAGGATCCAGTCTGGGCGGCTTCTTAGAGCTGCTTTCTCCAGAGGAGAGAGAAGTGGAGCTCTTAAGCCCTCTCAGTGGGGCTCCTTGCTGTAGAGCTGGCAAGTGACCTCCGAAATGGCATCAGCGGAGAGTCTTGTGATGTTATTTCCAATGAGCGTCTCGGAAGTTAGTTTGAACCGTTCTCTTTAAAAATCCTGCCACCAAAGCAGCGGGCACCCTCTACGCTGCGGGGTGCCCTTCGGAAACTATTCTGCTTACTTTCTCCAGAGACCAGCCAGAGACGGCTGAACCTGGTGAGCTTTCGGCCCTGGAGGCGATGTCAGGGGCGGGCGTCCTGGGGCAGATCCAGGTGCTGAACCAGCGGACGCCTCCCACCTCCCCATTGTTTCAGAGTCCTGTGCCCCTTCCCTTCTCCATGCCCAATCTGCTGCTCTGCTTTCAGCTCCATGCTCCCCGCTTGACCTGCTGCTCTGTTTTCTTCTCAATGCCCTGTAGTCTCTAACCAATTTGCTGCTCTGCTTCCCGCTCAATGCCCCACGCTCCTTGCCTGATCTGCTGCTCTGCTTTTTGCACTGTGCTCCCTGCCTGATCTACTGCTCTGCTTGTCCTGCTCAGTGCTCTTGAACATAATGGTTGGAGATGTTTCCTCTGGCATCTCTAACCCAATAAATGGAGGTCAGGAGGATACTGAACAGCGGGTAGATCACTAGAGAGACCTGGTTCAACGCACTCTCTACAGCATCCACTTCTGCAAATGTCAGGGACAGGATGCTGGGCTAGATGGACCATTGGTCTGGCCCAGCCTGGCCCTGCTGATGTTCTTATTCAGTTCATAGCTCAACAAAATGGGACAAGCCACAAAGCTGTTGCACAAAATAGGTGCAATTGCTGGGATCGCAGATCAGATCCCATCTCGCCTTTGATTGGACATTCATCCTGGGGTAGGATCCCCTGGGAGGCAAATCCAGGTTCCAGTCAGCCCGATCCAACCACCAAGTTGCCTTCCCTGGTTCCAAGGCTTGAAAGTCTTAGGAGCCAGATGTTGACTGTTCCCGGGGTAGGGGGAAGACAGGATGCAAAGAAGTGTGATCCCACTGCAGAGGATCTGGAGGACAGGATCATGCGGGAAAGGATCTGTTCAAGGATCCAGGGAAATTCCAGACCAGGGGTGTGCAATAATTTCAAGCGGAGGGCCGCTTACTGAGTTGTGACAAGCCATCGAGGGCTGCATGACAGGCAGCCAGGGGCAGATGAATATCAATTTTCTCAATTTTGTAGGGGCCCCGCGGGCCGGATACAATGGCCTGGCGGGCCGCATCGAGCCCGCAGGCCACATTTTGCCCACCCCTGTTCCAGACCCACCTGGAGAGGTGCTTCCCAAAGGGCCCCATGCAGGGACCCAGCGGGGCGCGTGGAAGGAGGAACCACTCCGCTCCTCCTGTTCATCCAACGGGTCCCAGCCAGCCTGGCCCCATGTCTCCAGTCTGTGAAACATAGAAAATAAGGGCTGGAAGAGAGCTCAGGAGTCGCATCTAGTCCAACCCCCTGCTCCAAGCAGGACCAGCCCCAGCTACATCATCCCAGACAAGCCTTTGTCTACCTGGGTCTTGGAAAACCTCCAAGGATGGAGATGCCTCCACCTCTCTGCGGAGCCTGTTCCAGTGTTTTACTACCCTCCTCATGAGAAAATTCTTCCTAATATCCAACCTCAACTTCCCTTGCTGCAGCCTGAGCCCATTGCTCCTTGTCCGGCCATCTGCCCCCACTGAGACCAGCCCAGCTCCATCCTCTTTGCAGCCCCCCTGCAGGGAGGTGAAGGCTGCTATTCAATCCCCCTCGGTCTTCTCTTCTCCAGACTAAATCAGCCCAGTTCCCTCGGCCTCTCCTCACCAGTCCTGTCCCCCAGCCCCACAACCATTTTCATTGCCCTGCACTGGACTCTCTCCAATGTGTCCACATCCTTTCTGTTGTGGGGGCCACAGCTGGACACAGGACTCCAGATGTGGCCTCCCCGGTGCCGAATAGAGGGGAAGAATCACGGCCCTCCATCTGCTGGCACCGCTCCTGCCGATGCAGCCCAGGATGCCGGTTGCCTTCTTGGCACAAGGGCACACTGCTGGCTCCTCTTCAGCGTCGTGTCCCCTGTCCCCCCAGGGCCTTTTCTGCAGGGCTGCTGCCCAGCCCGTCACCCCCAGCCTGCACCAGTGCAGGGGATCGCTCCCTCCTCAGTGCAGGACTTTGCACTTGTCCTTGTTGAACTGCATGAGATTTCTTTTGGCCCAATACTCCAATTTGTCAAGGTCACTGAATCCTAGCCCTACCCTCCAGTGTACCCACTACACCCCCTACCTTGGTGTCATCTGCAGACTTGCTGAGGGTGCACTCCATCCCATCGTCCAGGTCACCGATGAAGACATTGAACAAAAGCGGCCCCAGGACCGACCCCTGGGGCGCTGCACTTGATACCAGCTGCCAACTAGACATCGAGCCATTGACCACTACCCTCTGAGCCTGATGCTCCAGCCAGTTTTCCATCCACCTTGCAGTCCACCAGAATCACCGGAGCCGAGTCCTTGAGCCAAAGGCCGTAGGGTTGCACTAGCCAGCAGCCTGGGATCTGTTCCAGCTTCGCATGTGCCTTGGAAGGATCAAGCGTCTTTCTCCCGGGAAGGTGTCCAAGCATCTTCTCCACTGTCCTTGGCCTTGATGCCGTAGGACCAAGGGCCCCTTCCAGGCCTCCAAGCCCAGTCCCTGGTATTGCAGGGACCCGTGTCGATACCGATCCAGCTCCATCTTAAAAAGGAGCTGGGTTTTGTGCCTCTCCCCAGCACCGCTGCTCAGGTGGGCAGAAACCTGCCTCTCATTTCCAGCCTACGCGTACTCCTGGCTAGCTCACCTTGATTAGTTCCTGCCCTTTCGCTGAAGTACCTCTTCTCCCTTCCTGACAGCCCCTTAGAGCCGTAGTTCTCAATGTTTTTTGGCTCGAGGCCCCCTCGGAAAATGCCACCGCTTCGTTTTCACTCCTTTTCGACTGCGGAAAAAATAACAGCCGTTTTCTTTCTTGCAAAGAGCTCGGAAAGACACAACAGAGCAGAATGCTTTAACGCAGTGCGTTCCTGTTTGAGATCTCTGGGCTGATCTTGTGAATCGTTCCTGCCCCTGCAGCACCCTTGAAGGGATCTCGAGGCACCCCAGGGTGCTGGGGCACCTGGTTGGGAATCACTGCCTTATGGAGCACATCTCTCTAGTTTAGCTGGGTGGGAAATATCCTGACCCTGACAGCTGCTTTTATGGTGCCCAAGGACTCGAACGCGCTTCGCACGTCTGAATGACTTTGTCCTCCGTTCTCCTGCGGAGCCGGGCACGCAGACGGCGGCTGGTTTCAGGGTCTCTCCTGGGGCTGTCGGGGCTTCTGGACTCCTTCCACCTCCCTCCAAGACTCAAGGAGGCTTGTGTGCAACGTTGGTTGCGAAGGTCCCAAAGCAGACGATGGAAGCACCGTGCCCGGGAGATGATGCCCAGTCTGGTGCGACTGTCTGGGGTGGATGCAGGGTCCCAAATCCTAGCCTACGATGCTGGCAGCCAGCTGGATCCACCAGTTTGGATGAAGAGATGCAATGCCTTTTCGCCTCCCGTACTCCTCTCCCCTTCGGCTCCCGGCATCCTGCAGTCCCTGGTTTAGGGGGCCTTGCCCCTTTGCTCAGGGTCAGGCCAATGCCACATTTGGGGTCAGGAAGGGATTGTACGCAGTGGTCAGATTGGTGTGGTCTGGAGGGGGTTTGCTTCCCCTGTAGCAGGGGCACGACCTCTCCCCAGGGTCTCTTGAGCATCTATTGACAACATTTCACAGTTGCGGGATGTCGGCTGGTGCAGTCCCCCGCGTTCCCGGGGGCAGGTTCGGGTGCAGCGTTTGGTGTCGTGTCCGGGTTGACGGCGGTTTCTCTAAAATTGGATGGTGGGTTGGTCTGGCCTGGTTTGCACAGGGCTGATCCTGCCTCAGGCAGGAGCTGGGCCAGATGTGACCTGTGCAAATCCCTGCCAGCCCCGCGGCAAGTCTTTCTTTATGACTGCTTCCTACCTGGCCAGCAAACGTGTCCCTGTGTGGGCACCTGGCTCTATCTCGTGACTGCTGGCCTTGCTCTGTGCTGCTGTACCCACTAGGCAACTTCATGGGCAAGGCTGTGCAATGATGATGGATGTCCCAGGCGGCAGGTTCAACTTCCAAAGAAAGCTATGCAAATCCATCTGGTCAGCACTGCCGTGGCCACTGGCAGCCAGCCAATACGTATTCAAATGGACATTGAAATATTGCCCTCCGACCATCCACGTGCCATTCCCACGACTCCCCCTCCTGCATCCAGGTGAACAGAGGGAGGTTCTTGATCCCAGCAAGAGTCTGTCCATTGCAGCCCGAGACCGAATCGGGTTTCCTGCACGTCTCGCACCCCGTGTTGGAGCGACTCTGCTCAACAGTTGCTGTTCAGATGCTAGTTTTTGCATCAGTGGAGCTGGACTCTTCTCGATGGTGACTGATGACAGGACAAGGAGCAAGGGGCTCAAGCTGCAGCAAGGGAAGTTGAGGTTGGATATTAGGAAAAACTTTCTCACAAGGAGTGTGCTGAAGCACTGGGACAGGCTGCCCAGACAGGTGGTGCTGTCTCCATCCTTGGAGGGTTTGAAGACCCAGGTGGACAAAGCCTTGTCTGGGATGATGCAGTTGGGGCTGGTCCTGCTTGGAGCAGGGGTTGGACTGGATGTGACCTCCTGAGCTTCCTTCCCGCCCTCGTTTCTGTGATTCAGTGATCATCCTGCAGCCCAGAGGGGTTTCCCACGAGGAGATGGCTGTACTACTGTAGCAAAAAACATCTTTTCTCACATACAGGTTGCACTTTCTCCCCCCAAAAATCAGCTCCCCAAAACAATGGTGCGTGTATCAAATGAGGAAGCCGGTTTTCTGCCTGGGGTTTGATTCCTGCTGCACAGGGCAGCAGCTGTTGCATTTCTATTTGGGTAGCGGAGGGAGTCAGTTGACTTGATGGTTCATTTTTCTTTGCTCATCAGGTTTTAACAGCGCTCTCTCCTTTTTAGTGCTCTTGATTTTCTTCCACTAACCCAGCTAGCCTTTCTTACTGCACTTTTGCTGCCCGCCAGCTGTTTCTGGTCTGTCTCCTCTTCTTTCACAGCCTCGGAGACTTTTTAGCTCTTTTCAAAGTGATAAATCTGCCCCCGTGGAGATCAGTCTTCAGCAGCAGCTAGGGTTTCAGCTTTAGTGATGTAGGGAAGGGAGGGTGAGTCCGCTGAAGATTGGGCTCTGTCCCTGCTTTATGCAGCTGTAACTCTGGGAAGATCTTTTTTTTTCTCTTTCTGCCTTTGGAAACAAAGTTTGTATTATATTCAGGGACATATTGTGTGTGAGAGTAGTACAGTAATTATGCCCTGAGGCAGGAGCAAGGGGTTGTCTTTCCATCTGGGGTCTGAGTGACTGATGGTGGGTTTATGGAGCTCCCTTTCCACGTGAGAGGTGCAGTGATGTTTCCTTAAATAGCTTCAAATATATGGATTTATTCAGCTTATTATTATTATTTATTAAGTGTGTTTATTCAACCAGGTTCTTTGGAGCTGGGGTGCCACCGGAGACTGGAGAACGGCCTTTCCCTGCCCGTTTGTAGCCCTAATCGTTCCTAGTCGGTCCCGTCTCGTCGTCGCGGTGCCGGCAGCTGGGTTACTATAGCGCTCGTGGCGGGCGCACAAAACGACCGATTCCTGCCATCAATATTTAAAGGCCTCGCTGGTCCTTTTGTTTACTCGTCCCTGTTTCTCCATTTCCCCCGTGTAATTGCTCGCACGTTATCTGCTCTTCCCTGTCGCACGCGTAGGAGTCTGATATTACAACATCCTCCATGAATCTTTTATATGAAAGCAAAACAAATGTGCAAGCAATAATTAGACTTTTTTCGCACGGCAGGAAGCGCGCCGTCGTTTCGCCGGGGTCGGGATCCAGGTCTCGGCTGTGCAACTGCTGATGGCGGGGCGGGGAGGGAGAAATTTTCCTTCGCGGTGCGTGCACGCACCGGCTTCGCCCGTGCACACGCTCTGTTTGCAAGCGTGCTCGTTGGGGTGATGGCGGCGTAGGATTCACATCTGCCCCTTCCCAGCTCCTTGCCCGTTCTCATCGTACATGCGTCTCATGCAGCCCTCTTGCTCATTAGCAATGGGTTTACATTTAAATCTGTGGGTTTGGGGTTTTTTTACCCCCTGCCGGAGGTGCTCTCAACAGACCTGTTACGTAGATATGGGTCGACTAGTTTGGCCCAAGACCGTGGGTTGGCCTCATGTCCCTGGCAGAAGGTGGAAGAGGCAGGGGTGGGTAGGGGGCATCTGTCCTGCCGGCAGGCCACTTCCCTGTCTTTAATTGCAAGACATTGCTTTCAACCCAGCCCCGTTCATCTTCGTACCCGTCTGTTAGCAGTCACTCCCATAGCACTGGTTATCCTCGATCTCCGTATCGGCGTCCGGGCCGCCTCCGAATAGCCAGATTCTTGCCGTCGGCTGCTTCCCGTAGCCCTGAGCTCTGTGGCTTGTTTCCTCCTAAATGTTTATTCATGTTAAACTTCACCCATCGGGTCCTGTTAAATGGCCCTGCCACCCCTGACCTTTGAGCCTCAGCCTTGACCTTGACCTGAATGTCCCTGCCACGCTTGGGGGGTTGGACTGCATGACCTCCTTCCAACCCAAATTTCCTGACTTTTTTATGATTCAGTGACCCGGGTAGAGCAGTGTGTGCTCAGAGCACCATGAGGATGGACGGCCCAGGGGGTAGCGGTTAGGGACCTAGAGTCAGTCCCCAGCTCTGCCACCGATTCAGCTCTACAACCTTGGGCAAGTCACCTTGTCTCCTTGTTCCTCTGAAAAATGGAGCTTGTAGCTCTGTGCCCCGGGGGGGATGGTGAGGGTAAACCTGCTGGGACTCGGACACGGCGGTCAAGGGGGTTGATGTCTCAACTGAGTTGGGCAATGGGACAAGCTGCCCAGGAAAGTCGTGGGAAGAAGAGGCGTCTCTCTGGGTGTCTGTGCAGGAGAGGTAGAACAAGCAGTGTTAAGGTCGTGGGTCTTTGTAACCGCAGCGGTCGGCTGCCTCTTCGTCCGCGCCACCAAACCTGCAGAAGGAGGTTCCTGACCTGGTATGAAAGGTGCCGCGTCTCGGCGTGCTGCACCCCAGTCGGGCGGCTGCTCGCGGCCAGCGTCTCCGGCTCCAGTCGAGCCGCCTCCGTGCTTCTCCAGCAGCCGGTCGTTTCCTCGCTGCCGCTGAAAAACCTGCCTTCAGCCTCTTCCTTGGGCATGGCACGGTCGGTGCCCGAGGCTCACGTGCAAACTAAAGCAAGAACGAAAGGCAGAAAAGAAATTAGCAAAGTCTGCAATTATGACTTGGCAAAAATTAAAGGTACAGGAGGCAGGTGGCTGCGTCTGGCCAGACCAGGTGTACTCTGCGCCCCGCGCCGCAGGGCCGGGGCTGGCTGCCCTTTGCTTGCAAGCCTGTGAGATGTAGTCCTCTTGATTGGGGTTGGGGTTGCCTGGGATCTGTCGACAGAGCAACCTCAGCTCCATCGTCTCGGGAATATCGGCTGACGGCCACGTTCGGAGCCGAGTCGGGGTGGTGTCTTTTGGAGCAAACGTGCCCCAGGGTTGCAAAACCCCACCGGGAACTCCCGGCAGCAGCAGGAAAAAGGGGAGCGGCATTTTCCAACCAGCCCATCCGGAAACCACAGCTGCGGGCTCCCGATCCAACTCCGGCGGAGCCGAGAAGACGCTACAACCATTTCATTGGAAACCTTCAGGCCCCCGCTTCCCCTGCGCTGCATGCGCGGCGCCGGGCTGGTCCGGCGGTGACCCCCTTACCCACTCGAGGGTGATAATAAGCATGAGAGAAGTAGGTTAGAGTTCAGAGCGTGCTGGAGGCGCATTGATTTTTCATTGTCGCCCTCTTTCACCGAGGAATTTCTCTCGAGCCCTTTGGCTTTGCAGAACCAAACCCGTCACGGGCCGCGCGGCGGAGGGTTTTTGTTAGCGAATGTCAAGCATCCAGATGCAGAGATGCTGATAATTTTTTACAAAGTCGTGCCATTGTTTGGCTCCTCACAAAGCTGCCTTTGAAGAACGTGAAAGGGTTTAAAACGCTACGGATAAATAAAAAGGGTGCGTGTCCTGGGAGGGGGATGAGCAAGGCAGTGTTTGGACTCCATTTGACAGGCTGCAAAATGCGGCTGGAGTTTAGCAGGGGTCTCTGCACCACCTGGCGAATAAATGATCCATCCTGTATATCCCCAGGCTTTGTCTAGCGGCTTCCAAGGCAAAAACCTCATTGACTTTTGTGCCTTTTTGTCTTGCCGCCGGGCTCCTTTCGGCTTTGCTCTTGGCTTTCAGCGGCCTTTCATGCCGGCTAGGTGTAGCCGCTGTGTGACCGGCGGCTAGTCGGCAGCGGTTTCCTGCCCCGCAGAGAGGCACCGCTGGCCGCGTGTCACCAAACGGAGACTCACAAGCGTCTGAAAGGCTCGTGCGGCAGAGCTGGAGGGGAGGGGAAAGCCGATCCTCGCTGGTTTGGGGCTCGGGAAGTTTTTGAGCCAGCGGTTTGCAAAGGAATGAGACCCTGCTAGGGCCTGGGGGGTACTTGTGTGGGTCAGGATGGGTAGCGCCCCGCTGTTCCCTCCATGGCTCTCCGAGCACGTTGCAAAGGAAGTCAACGAATGCGTTTTACCAAGATGGGGAAACTGAGGCACAGAGAGGCCAAGGGGCATGTCACCCAGTGCACCAGTCACCCAGCCTGGCGCTCTCAAGTGCTCTCCCCACCAGGCCGCACTGCCGTCTGGTGCCAGGAAGGGACTGCTAGGACCGAGCTCGATGTCCAAGGGGACCTAGAGCTGAGCTGTTCCCCCCTGTTGACTTGAGCCCCCTCTCCCCCGTCACTTGGGCTGGTGCTTTCAAGGCCCCGATCCTGCCCTGGGATCCCGTCACACGGACCCCTCCGAAGGTCCCTGCCGAACCCTCGTTGCAACTGGTGAGACTTGTCCCGAGTCTGGTGGTGGGACCTGGGCCGCGGGCATAGAGAGCCCCAGCACGCCGTGAGCTCAGCCTCCCTCGTAGGAAACGACGTTTGGTGACCCCCCGAGCCGGCTGAGACCAGCGTCTCCCGCACGCTCTGCTTTCGCTCACGTGGGGCGATTAAAAACCGGTCCAGGTCTGGACAGACGAGCCAGTTGCTGGAGCTGAGGGTGGTGGGAGCTGACCCTGCATCATCTGTTCCCCGGTTGCTGTTTCATGTGTCTGCTCCTATCCCGGGGGAAGTGCAAGCTGAACCAGGACTGCTTACCCCTCCCTGCCACGGGGGTGTTCAGGCGTTATCGTGGCCTGAGTCCAACGGCCGAGCCTGGAACGGGACCGGGTCTCCACGACCCGGCTGTGATTGAGCTTCCACTTCCCCTGGGATAGGAGCAGACACACGAAGCAGTTGCCGCAGCCTAGCTTATCCCTTCCCCTTCCCCCGGGCACGACGTGCCTGCCTGTCCACACCCACCGGAGTCGCGTCCCCTTGCAGAACTTGGAAACCTGTTGGAAATGGGCCGGGGCCAGACGGGCTGCTTGGCACCACGTTAAACCTTGTCACCTCCTTCCCTGCAGGTGCCCCGGACCCCACCGCCGGGGCCAGCATCGACGACGAGAACTGCTGGCATCTGGATGAGGAGCAAGTGAGGGAGCAGGTGAAGCTGTTCCTCTCTCAGGGAGGCTACTATGGCTCCGGGAAGCAGCTCAACTCCATGTTCGCCAAGGTGAGGAGCTGCCCGCGCTTTCGGGATTTGCGAGTGCTCCGATTTGCCCGGGGGACTTTGCCCAATTTTTCGCGTGTTCGAGACTGGAGAGACCGCCGCGTAGCGCGGGGCTTGGCATGTGTCTCAGCAGCGAGCCCATCGGACTCAAAGGTTTCTCTCCCCCTCTCTTCCCCTGGCGCAGGTCCGCGAGATGCTGCGGATGAGGGATTCGAACGGGGCCCGGATGCTGACTCTGATCACGGAGCAGTTCATGGCCGACCCGCGGCTCTCGCTCTGGCGCCAGCAGGGCACGGGCATGACGGACAAGTGCCGGCAGCTCTGGGACGAGCTGGGTAAGGGTCGCGGATGCATCCTGGAGGGATGGGGCTGGGCTGGGAAGAGCAGGTGGACCCAGAGCCAGGGACTTTTTTTTTTGGTGGTCTCTTCTATTGGACCAGCTGCATGGCTGGGAGAAATGAGGCATGCTGTCAGGCACAAAGGTCCCCCCCGGTATCCCCCCGCCATGCAGGCAGCAGGCGCTGCAGGAGTCTGGGGGCTGCACTGCGCCTAGTGATGGGGGCGTTTCCAACAGTGCATGGGGGCCAGCACTTGAGACACTTTGATATCTGTGTCATTTAATTAGGATCACAGGAAAGCAGGGCTGGAAGGGACCTCGCGCTGCGTCCAGCCCTCTGCTCGAGGCAGGAGCATCCCTCACTAAATCGCCCCAGACGCGTATCTGTCCAAGCTGCTTTTGAAAACTTCCTAGGATGGAGATTCCCCTCCTCTCTAGGAGCCTGTTCCAGTTTGACCCTCCTCAGAGTCAGAAAGTCCCTTCTCATCTCCAGCCTCAGTTTCCCCCGCTGCAGCTTGAGGCCGTTGGTCCTAGTCCTAGAAAAGCCCGTCTCCATCCTCCCTGCTGTCGCCCTTCAGGGATTTGAAGACCGTGCTCAAATCCCGCCTCGGTCTTCTCCAGACTAAATAGCCCTGGTTCTTTCAGGCTTTCCTCATCAGTCTTGCATGTTGGTTTTGTGCACTGCTTTAAAACGATACCAGGATCTGGTGCAGACAGGCTGCGGGGTGGAGCGCTGAGAGTTGTCTCGGCCCAGCCGGGGTGTAGGGGCACGCAGAGATGGGTCGGGGAAAGCACCAGTGGTGCAAGAGAGGACTCGCACCAAAGTACGACTGGGTCAGCCAGGGCATGAGTGTGAGAGCGGGTCGGGGCAGGTGTAGAGAATAGCCGATGGTTTCATAGATGCAAAGAGCAGTCGGGCTGGAAGGGACCTCCTTAGGTCCTCTAGTCCAACCCCCACCTAAACCAGCAAAACTATGGTCAGCCCTGGCACGATACCAGACATCACACCTGAACCTGCCCCAGGGAAAGCCGGGGCACCGCGGCAGATGATGCCAGGCTGCTGCAAAGGGGCTTAATATCTCTTGAGCATCCTGTGCCCCTGCTGCAGAGGAAGGCAAAGCCCTCCCCAGTCTGGACCAGTCTGAGCAGGGGAAAAATCCCCTCCTGCCCCCAGTGTAGCGTTGGGCTGAGCCTGAGCGCAGAGGCAAGACCCTCCAGCCAGGACCCTGCGGGTTGGTGCCAGCAGGAGCATTGGCCCGGCCGGGGCTGCACCAGTGCCTCTGAGCAAGGTGGAAAAAAAATAACCTGACACACATTGCAGCAGGCAGGAGCGGCAGGCGAGATCCTCTCCCAGCCCCGTGCAGCACGCAGAAGAGCCCAAAAGCTTGGGAAATACCTATAGTGGAACATAACCTAGATCAGCCCTGCCCAGCGATATTGGTGGGGCAGAGGGAAACCCTCTTCTTAAACCCCTTCAGTGATGGAGAGTCCCCCCTTCCCTGGGCATCTATCCTTGTCCTGGCAGTGAAGAAACGTTTCCCAGATCCAACCTAAACCAGCTTTGCTGCAACTTGAAGCCGTGGGTTTGTAAACGCGGTGCAGCCTCCCGCTACACCCCCAGGTGCAAGAACAAGAACAAGGGGATGCTTGGTGACATTGCCCAGGCAGCCTGATACGCCGCATTGAAAGCAGGTTTCCTCACTGGAAACGGCACCTAGAGGAGCTGTGGACTCTCCATCCTTGGAAGTTTTCACGAGCCGGTTGGACAGATGCGTGTCTGGGATGGGTTAGATCCTGCCTGGAGCAGGGGGCTGGGGTAGACGTGACCTTGGTGAGGCCCCTTCCACTTCCTTCATTCTTGTAGTAACCTGTGGGACTCGCCGCCACGATGCGAAGGTGAAGGAAGATTTAGGAATAGGGTTTGGGAGATTTCTAGCTTGACACAACCAGCCAACAAACACCGATCTGGGCGGTCGCTAGCAGGAGCGTTTGCTTGGTGCAATTCGGACGTTCCCCGATTTGCAATTCAACCGATGCGTCTTCGGCATAAAGCCTTGTCCGTCCGATCCGACCAGCCCTTTTCCTGGCTCTGCTCTAGGAAGGAGGAAATGGGCCCTTTTTGGGGACCTTTTCAATCAGTGATGATTTGTACAAATGCTGCATCCCGGCCGTGTCTGGGACCAGATCAGACTGTGGATTTGCGCGGAGGAAACAGGATTTAGCTGGATTTTATGCTTTAAGACAAGGGCATGGGTCATTGGTCTCTGTCCCATCAACTGAGCATCTCTTAGACGATGGGTCTTGGAGCCAAAGGAAAGAACTGCTGCCGCCTTTGTAAGTGAGCTGGGCACCTGTGGGGGTATCTGCCCCTGTGCATTAGTATTTAAGATGAAGTCCTAATTAGAAAAAACCCAGATGAAAAGCAGCTGAAGTGCGGCCTGACCTCAATCTGCCGGGAGCCGGGCTGTTTATCTCCACCATTTGTTTACAGTCGGGAATTTCAGCCGATTAGACCGGCGGCGGGGGGGGAATTTCTTTTGAAGGCTCGCAAGTGGGGCTGTGGAGCATCAGCGGGCGTCCTCTCGAGGGAGAGGGTGCGGGAAACCCTCAGGCTCTCTTTCCCTCTGCCCCACCAAGATCGCTGCGGTTGCAGCCAAGGTTTTGCTTATTCGAGCCTCGATGTGCTCCATAAACTAGGGAGTTCCCAGATAAAACTCGCATTGGATTCGTAGCACTCAATGGACCGAGAAATAAAAGAGTCCTCTTCACCGAGCCCCGTCCTGTCCCTGGATGGCTACAGGATGTCTCCGGTGCTCCTGGTGCTCGCTCGCTCAGCTTCGGCTAGCGGAGACCGCGCCGGGCAGGTTTTGGGGGCTTTAGAGAGGTGGGAAAAGCTTGCAACAGTCTCCAGTGGGCGAAGGGGACCAGAGAGCCTCCTCTGCCGCAGAAACCCGGTCCGAGTGCTGCTGAATGTGCCGCCCTGCAGCCTCTTGGCCCCAGGGGTTTGGCTGCTGGGGTGAAGCCAGCCGCCTGGTTTTGGCTTCCCCACGAGCAGCTCCTCTCCCCAGCTCGCGTCCGTCCCCTGGGGCCGTCGCTGCTCTGGTTATTGAACTGCGAGTGGCTTGTTAATCATCCCGGGGGGACGAGTTAAGGCAAGACGCTTGGGATGCGGTCCCAGACGAAGCGGACGGCGGCTGGCTGGAGGCTGAGACCGTCCCTGGGGGTGCCCCGCTCTTCCCTTGCTTAAACCCCGGTCATAACATGAGCAGGGGGAAGGCATGAGGCTGCAGCTCGGGCCCGCAGCATCGGTCTGAGCCGAGCGCAGGGGCAAGACCCTCCAGCTGGGCTCCTGCGGGGTCGGTGTCAGCAGGAGCATTGGCACAGCCCAGCCCCATCCCCAGCCATTAAAATGCCGTGCTGGGAGCACGGTCAGGTTGGTCTTTGGAGATGCTGCAGCTTTGCCAGGGTGTTTTGAAGCAGGCTTTGAAGTGCAGTTCAAAGGAGAGAGGCATCCTGGCAGACGGGAGCGCTCGCCAATCCACACTAGACGGGGCAGCGGTGGGGGGGCCTTCCCCGCCACCTCCAGAGATGATCGTTTAGCTTCCTTACAGAGCCGGGCTTTATTTTCCTTTTGAAACAGAAGCTGCTAAATCCCCCTCCTGGGCTGGAGGCAGGTTGTGTGCAGCCAGTCTGTGAACCCCCCCCCCCCCCAGCTTTCCTGGCAGGAAGAAGGATGGAGGTGTGAAAAACCCTGAGCCTGGATAATGCTGAGTAGTGCGTGTGTGTGTGCATGTGCGGTCTCTCCTTCCCCGCAGGGGCGCTGTGGGTGTGCGTGGTGCTGAACCCCCACTGCAAGCTGGAGGAGAAATCCTGCTGGCTCCGGCAGCTGCGCAAATGGAGCGACATGGACGTGTGCCCCTTGGAGGACGGCAACTACGGCAACGAGCTGCCCAACATCACCAACGCGCTGACCCAGAGCGCCAGCCACAGCCAAGGTGAGCGGCGCCCGGAGGACCCAAGTCCAGGCACAAGCCCTCCAGGAGCCTGGGGGTGGGGAAGGGGTCGCTGTGCCCATCTCCAGCTGGAAAGCGCCCGATGGGTTCCCTTTGCAATGACCCCGTCAAGGCCAATACCTCGCTGCCAAACCCGCCTCCCTCTCTCTCAGACTCGGGGCCATTCGTTCCCTTTTAAAGAGCCTGGCTCTTCTCTTTCCCACCGTCACGATGGATCGGGCTGTGGGGTGTTTGGCTTGTGTCGACCCCTTGGCCCGGGAGCAGCAGTGAAGCAAAGCCCAGGCTGACGGCGAAGCTGGAACCAGATGGGGAAGGAAATTATATGAGCGTTAAAGCACTGGTGATGGTGGCGGGGTGATGGGCACCCTTACCATGGGCTCAGGGCTGCTCCCTTCATAGAAAAGTCAGGTGGGAAGGGAGCTCCAGAGATCAGATCCAGTCCGTCCCCTGCTCCAAGCAGGACCAGCCCCAACTCCATCATCCCAGACAAGGCTTTGTCTACCTGGGTCTTAAACACCTCCAAGGAGATTTTGCCACGGATGATGGGAGCTGCCCCCCAGACAAACGTTGGGGCAATGGCTAGAGCCGCACAAGCCCGCACTGGGCTCTAGGCACTGTCGTGCCTGCGCGTTGGGTGCCGATGGGGACGTGAGCCTGGCACCGAGCTTGTAAAATGTGGGCGCTCCTCAGAGCTGCGTCTCCTGCCCCGTCTGGGACTGTTCTAGCAGCTGCTCTGTTCATTTTGGGGGTTTGGCCCATTCGACCCTGCTCGGTACAGAGCCCGCCTCGGCCAGCCCAGCACCGAAACGTCCTCTGCAACCCCGACAAAGCGCTTCATCCCTTTGGTTTCAAACACCGTCTTCCATCCCCCTGCACCCGCTTCGCCCGAGACGGGCCTTAATTGAAACCTTCTGCTCTAGCAGCGCCTCATTCTGCTGCGCTGTAATGGGTTTTCCATGTATTCGATGCAGCCAGCGTAGAAAGAGGGGTGAAAAATAGCCCAGCCGGGTTGGGAGGGAGGTATCTTCTGGGTGTAATTAGTGCTCTCAGCCTCCCCCCCTACGCTGAGCCCGCAGGGACCCCACAGGGGTATCAGTCTAGGCAGCCCGCCACAGCTCAGCCCAGATCCCCGTGCACCCTCCACATCTCCCACCTTGTCTCGTCATCAAGGACCAGCTCCATGCAAAGCCGACTGGACCTGGCTCTGCCCTGTGGTCGGCTGCAAGCAGCGGCATCTCCTGGTGTCTGGGCATTCACTGCATGACTGGGGCTCCCGGGGCACATCCGCACCGGTGCTTACACCTGAAGGTGGAAGTGGTGCTCAGTGGGAGTCCAGGAGCCCCCGGCTCAGGGTTTTCCAGACTCCTGATACATGAACCATGCTTCTCTTGCTGGATTAGACTCAGTGGCATGCTTTGCTTTCGCACCTGAAAAGGTGCCTGTATAAATACAGATTTTTGTTTTTTTGCAAAACCTATAAGTGGCTCCACTCCCCTGCCAGAGGGAATCGCCCCGGTGCTGAGACGTACCAATAAGAAACAACTCAGTAATTTGTCAGAGTTTCACAGCATCTCAGCTGGAAATCACCGAGCTGAGATCATAAAATCATAGAAAACGAGGGTTGAAGGGACCTCAGGAGGTCACATCCAGTCCAACCCCTGCTCCAAGCAGGACCAGCCCCGACTCCATCATCCCAGACACGGCTTTGTCTACCTGGGCTTCAAAACCGCCAAGGATGGAGATGCCACCACATCTCTGGGCAGCCTGTTCCAGTGCTTCACCACCTTCCTAACAAGAGAGTTTTTCCGAGTATCCAACCTCAACTTCCCTTGCTGCAGCCTGAGCCCATTGCTCCTTGTCCTGCCATCTGCCCCCACTGAGACCAGTCCAGCTCCCTCCTCTTTGCAGCCCCCCGGCAGGGAGGTGAAGGCTGCTATTCAATCCCCCTCGGTCTTCTCTTCTGCAGACTCAGTCAGCCCATTTCCATTTCAGATCTAAATTCACAAGGGTTGTGCAAGGGGCCTTGAGGATCTGCGATGTAGCTGGTGCCACATAAGGGCGGCTGGGGCAGGATCTCACCCTGCCGTGCCCAGCTCTTTCCACGTCTTGCCCCCTTGTCTATACCTCGGGGGTACGGGCTGCTCTTACAGGGTCTCATACTGGGGAGCACCCCCGCAGCCCCTCTTGGGAGCATGGGAGGAGCAGAGGGAAGGGGCCAGGCTGCAAAACACGGCTTTGTCTGTGCATCTTCCCTGCTCATGGCACAGCGCGCTGGTGGGAGCTTCGTGCAGCCTCCAGAGGAGCAGCTACAGGCACGGGTAGGGTAGCTGGGCAGGTGGAGGGCATCGGGCAGGGAAGGAGAGGTACCTGTTAGGGAGACGGAGGCTTCTTGTGCTCCAGGCCCAGGGGCTGGGTCTCGCCTGCAGCCGCATGATGCCGCGTGTCCTTTGCTTTGCAGACTCCCTGGCCAGGCCACGGCGGACCGTCTTCACCCGGGCCATCGAGGGCTGCGACCTGCACTGGCAGGACAGCCACTTGCAGCGGATCATCAGCAGCGACTTCTACGTGTCCCCTTCCTACCAGAGGGAGGGGGAGAGCCTGCTCTTCAATTCCCAAGGACAGCCCCTCTGGCTAGGTAACTCCCCCGCCGGCGTCTGGGGCATTTGGGCGGCCTTGCGTCCATCTCCTTGCTGGGCTCTCTGCCGTCACCTCGAACGCAGGGACCCGGAGTCACGGCGCCGGGGGGCTGGCAGGGGTCACATCCGATCAGCCCTGTGCAAACCCACCCAGACAAACCCAGTGTCCGTGCCGTCGACCCGGACACAAGACATCACACCCGATCCTCTCCAGGGAGGTTGTGACTTCAGCCCAGACCTGACTGTTTAGCAGACGCAATGCAACAGGCCCCTGGTTCCTCTTATTTAGAGGCTTTTCCAGTGCAATGAAAGCTGCAGGTGATGCAGAGCCAGCTGGCATCAGGCGCCGTCTCCCCGCCCCGAACGGGACGTGGTGCCGTTGCCTGCCTGCCCGGCTCCAACACGGCCTGCTTGACCTTGCCTTGCAGAGCATGTCCCGACTGCGTGTGCCCGGGTGGACGCCCTGCGCTCCCACGGCTACCCCAAGGAAGCGCTCCGGCTCACCGTGGCCATCATCAACACGCTGAGGTTGCAGCAGCAGCGGCAGCTGGAAATCTATAAGCATCAGAAGAAAGGTAGGGGCTGCTTTCGGCCGGCGCAGAAGATGACCCGCCTGGCGTGACCCAGCGGGTCCCTGCGGGGTTGGTGCCAGCCCAGTCCCCATCCCCATCCCAGGTTGCAGCCAGAGACGTAAACCCCCCCGACACACGGAGCAGCAGGACGGGGTGGGGCGTCAGGGGTGGGATTCCTTCTCGGCTCCATGCAGCAACCAGCAAAAAGCGCATCGTGGCTGAACGCGGGCAAAGCAGGCAGGGCTGGGGCAGCGGGTGCAGGCTGCAGCCGTCCCCGGGGTGCACGGTGCTGGGCACGGACCTGGCCTTGCATCTCGTGCTCTCCGCATCCCCCTCCCAGAGCTGCTGCAGCGCGGAGCCACGACCATCACCAACCTGGAGGGCTGGGTGGGCCACCCGCTCAACCCCGTCGGCTGCTTGTTTCTCACCTTGACCGAGGCTTGTCGGCTAGAAGAGGAAAGCTGCCTGGAGATCTCAGGTACCGGCTACGCCCACCGGTGAGCCCTCGAGGGCTCCTGACGGCCCGGCCCTCCACCTGCGCCAAGTTTCCCGGTGTTTTTTATTCCCCGATGCTTCCTTAGAAACCCCGTCCAGCTCTATGTCTCGTTTTGGCCCCTGGTGTTACCTCCAAGCACAGCAGTGGGTCCTGTGCCCCTGTGTCTCCTGCAGACCCCCGGGCGGGCAGCGGTGCTGGGCTCTCTGGGTCCACTCCTGCCCCTCTAATCCGTCCTGCCCCCTCCAGACGCCGGCGACGCCAAGCCCCCCGTGTACCAGCACGTGCCGGTGGTGACGGGCAGCCTGGACAGCGGCGAGTCGTACCTGGCCCTGGCGCTGGAGGTGGCGCTGGTGGGGATGGGGCAGCAGCGGGTGATGCCCGAGGGGCTGTACGCACAGGACAAGGTGTGCCGCAACGAGGAGCAGATCATCGCCCGCCTGCAGGAGCTGGAGCTGGACGCCGCGCTGGTGCAGACCCTGCGCAAGCAATGCATCCTGCTGCTGGAAGGTGGGTGCTGCGGGCAGGCAAGGGGCAGCCTGGCCGTGCCCAGCCACTGCTCGTGGTCCTGCAGATACCACGAGGCTCAGACTTAGAGACCCCTGGGAGGTGCCGCAGGGGACCAGGACCAGGCACCTCCAAGGGCTGGGGTGGTCCCCGAGGGCACCAGGAGCCGAGGGAGCTGCGGGTGTCGGGAGGCTAGGGCGGGCGCTGACGAGGCTTTGCTTTCGCTCAGGGGGGCCCTTCAGCGGCCTGGGGGAGGTGATCCACCGCGAGAGCGTCCCCATGCACACCTTCGCCAAGTACCTGTTCTCCGCCCTGCTGCCGCACGACGCCGACCTGGCCTACAAGCTGGCGCTGCGGGCCATGAGGTGCGTGGGTGCGGGTTGCCCCCGGGGTGCAGCACGGCATGCAAGAGCCGCCGGGTCCTGTCTCGGGCCTCCCCGCACCCGGGGTTAGAGCCGGGGCCGGGTTGAATGGGGCACGTCCAAAATGCCAACACGATGGGATCATTGTTGCCCCAAGAAGGAGGGTGGGAGAGGGAGGTGAGAGCTGGTTCCCTGCTACCCGGAGCGGGAATAGCGCTGCCGAGCGCCGGGCACGAGCACACCGGCATGGTCGGGTGGAAAGCAGCTCGCGGCTTTCCCAGCGCTCGGTGAATCCATTCGTGCCCAGCGCTGTCTGGAGCCGGCTGGGGCCAGCTGGGAGCCGGTGATGTCTGATGTATCCATCCACCCCCGTCAGGCTGCCCGTGCTGGAGACGACCGCCCCGTCCGGAGACGTCTCCCACCCTCACCACCTGGTCTCGGTGGTGCCCAGCCGGTACCCGCGCTGGTTCACCCTGGGGCACCTGGAGTCGCAGCAGTGCGAGCTGGCCTCCACCATGCTCACCGCCGCCAAAGGTGGGTGCGAGTCCGGCGCCCCTCTCCCCCCACCCACAGCCGGGATGGGGCCTGCGGGCTGGGGTCCGAGTGCAGGGCACGGGGGGCTGGACCCGCAGTGGGTTTGCAGCGTCGTGCCTTTGAAGGAAGCACGGGTGGCAGGGGATTCCCCTGGGAGAGAGTGGGTGTGTGTGATTGTGTTCGTGTGTGTGATTCCCTGGGGGCAGAGGGGGAGTGTGTGTGTCTGGGAGATCCCCTGGGAGCGTGTGTGTGATTGTGTTCATATGTGTGTGATTCTCTGGTGGGAGGAGACAGGGAGAGAGAGTGTGTGCATGCGTGTGCATGTGTGAGATCCCCTGAGAGACAGCGAGTGCATGTGTGACATTGGAAGAGAGAGTGTATGTGTGTGTGTGTGTGTGAGATCTCCTGGGAGAGGGAGTGCGTGCATGCATTTGTGAGGGAGTGTGTTCGTATGTGCAATTCCTGGGGGGAAGGAGGGAGTGTGCATGTGTGTGTGTGATCCCCTGGAAGAGAGAGAGTGTGCGCATGTGTGAAATCCCCTGGCAGAGACAGAGTGTGTGTGTGTGTGTGTGTGTGTGTGTGTGTGTGTGTGTGATCCCTTGGAAAAGAGAGTGCGTGCGTGTGACCCCCTGGAAGAGAGAGAGAGTGTGCATGTGTGAAATCCCCTGGCAGAGACTGTGTGTGTGTGTGTGTGTGTGTGTGTGTGTGTGTGTGTGTGTGTGTGTGTGTGTGTGAGATCCCTTGGAAAAGAGAGTGCGTGCGTGTGTGTGACCCCCTGGAAGAGAGAGAGAGTGTGCATGTGTGAAATCCCCTGGCAGAAACAGTGTGTGTGTGTGTGTGTGTGTGTGTGTGTGTGTGATCCCTTGGAAAAGAGTGTGCATGTGCGTGTGTGTGACCCCCTGGAAGAGAGAGTGTGTGCGTGTGTGTGTGTGTGTGTGAGTGACCCCCTGGAAGAGAGAGCGTGTGTAATTGTATTCATATGTGCGTAATTCCCTGGTGGGAGGGGAAAGGGGGAGAGCGTGTGCACGCATGCGCACGTGTGAGATCCCCTGGAAGAGAGTGCGAGTGAGTGTGATCCCCTGGCAAGAGAGAGCGCGCGTGTCTCTTTCCAATGAACTTGGCTGGACCTGAAGCCCTCCAGGAGCCCTCTGCAGCCTCTCAGGGGGTCCGGGGCGACCCCTGGCAGGGGTGCGAGGGATGGGGGTGGCCGAGCTGTCGGCTGCCAAAACGGGAGCGATGGCGCGTGCCAGCGGCATCACAGCATCTCGGGGCCGCTCTCCAGACCGGGTCAGACGGGGCCAATCCTGCCTGGAGCCGGGGGCTGGGGTGGACGTGCCCTCTGGAGGGCCCGGCCAGGCCGGGAATGGCCAGTGCACCGCTGGCTGTGCGGACACAACAGCCTGGGAAGGCATCAGACCACGTGCTGCAGGCAGAGCTCTCGGGCGGGCAGAGCCGGACACCTCCCTGGGTGGGATCCTGGTGACAGAGGCTTGCTGAGCTCTCATCCCTCCACCTCGTCCCCACCTGGCTGTGACCTCTGGAGCGTCTGGCCCCTCCGCACTTGGGGTCAGGAAGGAATCAGACCCAGATGAAGGCCCCAGGCGGGTCTTGCCTGCGTTGACCCTTGATGGGTCAAGTAGAAACCTCAGGGTGTGAGTGATGGGGCAGTGCGCCCAGTAGACTGTTCTGCCGGGCAAGGAGAGGTCATAGCACACGGGGATGTCCCGTGTCAAGGCCAAGGGGAAGGTCAGAGGGGACTTCATCCCACATGACTGCAAAGGCACAGGCCATGCATGAGCCTGGGGTCAGACCGGAGGGCGCGGGCGATGGACTGAGCTCTGGCCTCTCCGCAGGAGACATGCTGAGGTTGCGCACGGTGCTGGAAGCCATCCAGAAGAACATCCACTCCTCCTCCCTCATCTTCAAGCTGGCCCAGGATGCGTTTAAGATCGCCACGCCGGCCGACAACAGCTCCGACACGACGCTGCTCAATGTGGCGCTGGAGCTGGGGTTGCAGGTAGTGGGCACGGGGTTGCAGTGGGTGGCAAGGAGAGAGGCAGGGGGCATCCCTGCAGGGAAAAAGCAAGGGGCTTTAGCAACCCCATTCGTGGGGGGTTGCTTTGGGGACACCCAAGGGAGTTAGTGGGTTGTGACTGCAGCATTGGACCATTGCACCTCGAGCTGTTCCCGAGCGGGTCCTAAGTCCATTCCTGGAGCTCGGCGAGCTCTCAGAGGGACCGGGCCAGTTTCCGAGTTAGCATCCAGGTGCCCGAGGAGTCCCACTGCCTCTTGGGGCAGCTTCACTTGCCTCTAGGCAGGAACGAGGGCAGGTGGGGTGGAGAGCAAAGCCAAGAGCCCCAAGGCGAAGGGTGACGCCGTGTGTTTCATGCTCCAGGTCATGCGCATGACGCTGTCCACCCTCAACTGGCGCCGGAGGGAGATGGTGAGGTGGCTGGTCACCTGCGCGACGGAAGTGGGTGGGTACCGCTGGTCTCCGCCGGGTTGCGGGAGGGCAGCACATCCCCACCTTGAATCCTGGGCCCCCCTGTGCTGTGACCTTGGCCGGCGCGGGGCCATATCCCATCGCAGCGGGTGGGAAGTGGGCAGGTGGGGAGGGTTCGCTGAGGGCAGCACCCAATGCGTCGGCCTCCAAGAGAGGTGCTTCGCTCGAGCTCTAGGGATAAATCCTCCAGCCTGGGCAGGAGAGGGTGCGGGGTGCCCTGGAAGGTGATACTGCGCCCTTCTAGCCTTGGATTTGGTGGGTCTGAGTGCCCTTGTCTCACGCTTCCTTCATGGGCTAGGGGAGATGGGATTGCCAGCCCCCCACGTTGGCAATTTAGATCCCACCTCATGCCTCGGAGACCCCAGCCAGGTTGTTCCCACCCCAGCCCTTTTGCTGAGCACTGTGTGCCCCTATCTTGCAGGCGTGCGGGCGCTGGTGAGCATCCTGCAGAGCTGGTACACGCTCTTCACGCCCACCGAGGCCACGAGCATCGTGGCAGCGACGGTGATGTCCCACAACACCATCCTGCGGCTCAGCCTGGACTACCCGCAGCGGGAGGAGCTGGCCAGCTGCGCCCGGACCTTGGCGCTGCAGTGCGCCATGAAGGACCCGCAGAACTGCGCCCTGTCGGCCCTGACGCTCTGCGAGAAGGACCACATCGCCTTCGAGACGGCCTACCAGATCGTCATCGATGCCGCCTCCACCGGCATGACCTACTCCCAGCTCTTCACCATCGCCCGCTACATGGAGCACCGGGGCTACCCGCTGCGGGCCTTCAAGCTGGCCTCGCTGGCCATGACCCACCTCAACCTGGCCTACAACCAGGACACGCACCCGGCCATCAACGACGTGCTGTGGGCCTGCGCCCTGAGCCACTCCCTGGGCAAGAACGAGCTGGCCGCCATCATCCCGCTGGTGGTGAAGAGCGTCCACTGTGCCACGGTGCTGTCGGACATCCTCCGCCGCTGCACCATGACGGCGCCGGGCCTGGCCGGCATCCCCGGCCGCAGGAACTCGGGGAAGCTCATGTCCACGGACAAGGCGCCGCTGCGGCAGCTGCTGGACGCCACGATAAGTGCGTACATCAACACGACGCACTCCCGCCTCACCCACATCAGCCCGCGGCACTACGGCGAGTTCATCGAATTCCTCAGCAAAGCCCGGGAGACCTTCCTCCTGGCCCAGGACGGCCACATCCAGTTCGCCCAGTTCATAGACAATCTCAAGCAGATCTACAAGGGCAAGAAAAAACTGATGATGCTGGTGAGGGAGCGTTTCGGGTGAGCACGGGCACGGCGCGAGGACGGACGACGACAGCGCCGACGACACCAACCCCCACCGGCCGGTCTCGTTGCATTCGACCGTTTCACATCCGCTGAGGATTCGAGGGTACATAAACCAAAAGACAAGCATGGGAAGAGCGATCCTTTTTGTTTTGCTTCGTTTTGTCGTTCAGCCTCCTGCACTCCCGAGCGTGTCGTACGTGGATACCAAAAGCAAACCTGGGCACCCGATACCTCTTTCCTGCAGGACGCGGTGCCCAGAGGCTGCGACGCGCCGAAAAAGAAAGAACAAGCAAGAGCAAAGCCAATGGCAGTGCCGGGAGCGGCGGCTTTGCAACTCGCGGAGACTGGCAAACTCCTTTTTTTTTTTCCCATTTGTGAAGATACTGAAATGAAAGG